>NC_054707.1:68340136-68695136 GCF_016097555.1 Gigantopelta aegis | reverse complement strand
ACTCTGTGTGTGTGTGTCTGTGTGTGTGTGTGTGTGTGTGTGTGTGTGTGTGTGTGTGTGTGTGTGTGTGTGTGTTACATTACCTGTTCATTTCCAAATAGTCTCCCTTAGACTGTTGTTCACTGATGTTAGACACGAGCTTTGATAGACAGTCTTGGACGATCGGAACCATCTAAAAGAATTTGTCCCTTTATAATGTTTTTTTAAATATATTGATCTGTCCAGCGATTGAAATAGAAAATAGTTCTGGTGGGTGACCATATTTCATACAAAAGGGCATCATAACCCAGTCTTAGAAAGGGACATACAGGCTTTTCACGGGTAATTTTATTACTTTTACAATAGGTCAGGTTTTACGTAAGACTGGTTACCTGTAAAATATGTCAGGTGTTACATAACGTTGATTACCTTTATTTAATCAATCAATAAATCACTTTATTTGCCACAGCTGCCTTTGGCTGAAACAGAATATATACATTTCGCAAGAAATGGTCATAAACAGGATACAATTTGTATTTGAGAGAGAGAGAGAGAGAGAGAGAGAGAGAGAGAGAGAGAGAGAGAGAGAGAGAGAGAGAGAGAGAGAGAGAGAGAGAGAGAGAGAGAGAGAGGGGGGGGGTCTCTGGTAATGGCATATATGGTCTCTCTCTCTCTATATATAGAGGAGAAACACGGATTGTCTAGTTGAAATCTGCCGACGTTGCATAGAAGAATAAATACATTTGGTTGACTATGTGTCTCATATTTGGATTTTAATGATAACAAATTGATAGGTTTATTAATTGAAGGTCATGTACAATAATAGTTCTTCAGATACTTAGTTCAGAGGTCTCTGTAACATGGACATATAAGCAAAAAGTGATATTCATTCTCTATAGTATTCATATTACAAACTGGACAGATTATTTGTTCTCTTGGAATATTTTCAAATCTCACACTACATCTAAAATTAAGCAGTGAATACGTAACTTCAATTTATAAATGTTATCCAAGTAATTTTCCATTATATACTATTGTTTATATTGACAGTACATTTGTAGACGTGAGAATGTAAATAACTTCGCTAAGTATTTTTAAGTATTGGTCTTTAAGGCGTTGTTTGATAACTTGTGGACATAAATATGATATATCCTCATTATCCCAGGTGTCAATAAATCCAAGTTCATAAAGTACAGATTTCATATATGCAGCCCAGTTCTTACAATTTCTAATACATTTCATTTTAAATCTAAAATATTTCTACATTTTATAAAGAATAGAATTTTGGTTATGAACGATTTTTAACCAATATAACAGAATTGTTTGTTTACATAAAACAGAAACCGGTATTCGTCATAATTCTACTAAACAGCAGCAATTGGTTTGCTAGCTTTTGCATTTAAGATAGTCTTACAGTACTTAATTTCAATTTTTTCCTGGTTATATTAGTATTTATGCTAGCTACTTCGGAATCATACAACTACTTCGGAATCATACAGCAATATTGGTAGAATCATTCTATCAAAAACATACCATTCTGTGCTAATATTCATTGGAACAGAAAAAAATTAATTATACAAAGAAAACGCACTTTTTGTGACTTATTCTGCTAATATTCTACATGCAGTCTTAAAATTACCAGTATAACTAAATGTAATAACTAAATAATTAAAAGTATCAACAATATCTATCACTGTGTTTTTATATTTAAAGCTAAAGTTATGGAGTGATTTTCTTTTTTCAAATACACATATTTTGGTGTTACTGGTATTAACTTCTATTTCCCATTTATCTCAATAAGAACTCAAGTTGTCAAGTAATGTCTGTAATTCCTTTTCGAAATTTGAAAAAAATACAGTGACATCAGCATACATCAACATAAAAATAGAAATCTCATTCAGTATTGTAAGTACATTAACATGTTCAGTCATTGCATATCATTAACAAACATAATAAACAGAATTGGAGATAAAGGTTCTCCTTGTTTTACAACGAGTGAGAATTCAGATGTATTCGAAAATAAACTAACACAGTTCCGTATATAAGCATACATTGAGGTTAAAATAGTTACCATTTTATTACTAACTCCATTTTTCACAAGTTTTAGCCATGAGAAATATTTAGAAACAGTATCGAATGCCTTTTTAAAATCTACAAAAGAACATAATACTTTGTCTTTGTTGTTAAGAGTATTTAAAATTATACTATTTAGTAAATAAATACAATCAGTAGTGTTATAACCATCTCTAAATCCAAACTGACATTCACTAAAAAGAGACTCTGCTTCACATCAATCTATTTCTAAGCAGAAGAGAAAACACTTTTACAAAAGTGCTCATGATAGTTATCCCTCTGTAGTTGTTAACATCATTAATATTTCCCTTCTTACGGCTGTTTCTCAATGTACAATATTCCATATGTTACAGTATGGTGATATCGTGTGTACAATTCATCACGTGCTACATTACTGGGATTACCTTCCTCATTTTGCCGGAGCTGAACGTCGGCGTGAGGACGCTGCGAATGAACTTCCAGTGATCATCTTTACTCACTGATACGGCTCGTTTCATTTCCCTAGTCATTGGCAGAGGATTCTGCAACATTGATTGAAACATAGATTATTGCATTTTAAAATGAACAAATGGATTAAGCACAAGTTATACAACTTACTAGGTCTTCTCCATAATACATACATGTGACGACAGTAATATATTTTTGCAATTTAAATATGAACAGAAATAAATATTATTGATAGATAGAGAGAAAGAAAGAAAGAATATAGGAAACAGAGAAAAGACGTAATAAAGTTATCTATGACAGGTTCGCTACAAAAATTTGTTTTGTTAAACATAAACAAGGCATCGCAATGATTACGTAAAGGCTACAAATAATATATATATATATATTTTTTTTTTTTTTTTTTTTTTTTTTTTTTGCCAGCCCCTTGTTTACAATTAGAACAACACATGTCAAGGGTAAAACATGGGTTGTGTACATAAAAATAATAAAACAACATAATATAATATTTTAGGGTACTAGCTTGCAAACCCCACCTCACACCACCCCACCCCCACCCCCTCTCCATCCTCGCCTCTCTCTCTCTCTCTCTCTCTCTCTCTCTCTCTCTCTCTCTCTCTCTCTCTCTCTCTCTCTCTCTCTCTCTCTCCATATTTAAAATACGCACCTGATATATCTATATATACATATACACATACACACACATATCTACATTATTAATACGTGGACCGCTGGGAACAAGAAGATGCACAAGGAAAGTTACAAAAATTAGGTATGTTCAAAGAGAGAATAATACATTGACCTCTTGGTGAAGAATTTACTAAGATTGTTCTTACTAAGCTAATACATTTTTCTACTTTATATCTTTGTTTAGCTTCGTGTTGGAAGTGTATAATATTTAATTGGACCCTTTGCTCTTTGCATTTATATATAAAGTATTTAGCTAATAATAGTAGCAGGTTAAAAACATTATCTGTTTTAATATTATCTTTACATCCAAATATCACTAGCTCAAGAGAAAGCTTTAAATTACATATATGCTTACATGAGTTTGATAACCAATTTAAATAATCATTCCAAAAGTTCTGAACAATTTTACATTCCCAAAATAAATGCACTATAGATTCTTTTCCTTCATGACAAAACGTACACGTTTCACTGTCAATTAATTTTAATTTATATGCGAAACTATTAGTAGTTAATATTCTATGAAGTATTCTATATTGGAACCATCTAAGTTTTATTTCTTGCGTGGTTACAAATGGTTTTAAATAAATAGTGTGCCAATTAAGGTCTGAAATAAAATAATTTTGCCATTTTGATATTGCAGAATTTGGATTTCAGAAGTTACAAGTGTGTAATAATATATTTTCGAGCCATTTCTGATAGAACAAAGTTTTCGTTGAACAGGAGAATCATCTAAAGGAATATTTGTTTCTATTATATTCAGTTTCGTCTTCCTAAGGTAAGCCTTAAGTGAGTTAATAACTCCTTGATACTTTAAAAAAGATGCATTTAATTTGTATAAATTATTAAATGCTGTTAAAGTTAAAAAGTTGCCGTATTTATCAACAAGATCACAGATTTGAGATACACCTTTCCCAAGCCATTTCTTTTTTAAAAAAGATTTGCTGTTAATTTTTAAATTGGAATTATAAAAAATTGGCTCTGATAAAAAGTCTTCAAAAGATGAAACATTAATTAATAACGAGAAGTCCCGGAATGCAATGATACAGTCTTTCCAAAATAGATTTTTTACATGTTTAATGGGGCGATCACACTGGGTCGAATGAGCTTCGGTTTGTTTTCCGTATACGAAAGTGGTGTGATTTTTTAAACTGGCCGAATGTCCCTCCGAATGTGTTTTCCCCAATGTATCACCGAATGCTTTCCGTTTGTTTTCCGAATGTTTTCAGTATAGTTTCAGAATGCTTTCAGAATAGACCGAATACTTCCCGCATGTTGACTTCTAAAGGTTTCCTTTCCGAACGCTTTCCGTATGCTTTCAGAATGCTTTCAGAACACGGCGAATCGACCTAGAATGGACCGAACTCTTTCCGCATGCTTTCACGCAAGGGTTCGGAAAGGGTTCGTCATGTTCTATGTCCATTCGGGGTGTTCGGAAAGCATACGGAACATACTGTGCATTCTGGAAGTGTACGAGCAGTTCGGAAAATGTTCTGAAAGAATACTGGAAGGGTTCTGGCTATTCGTTATACATTCGGCGGCATAAACGAAAAAAAATCCGGAAAGGATACTGAAAACGTTCGGAAAGCATTCGTCATGTTCTAGGTCCATTCGGGGTGTTCGGAAAGCATACGGAACCCAGCACCTCCAAATTTTCATTCCGAATGCACCAAGAACTAGACGCATGCTTCCCGAACGTTTTCCGTACATGCCGTATGCTTCTAGAATGCTTCCCGAATACTTCCCGAATACACATGGACGCCACATTCGGATGGTCGATGAAAATTATTTTGAACATGCACAACACATTTTTGGAGCTACCGAATGCCGTTCCGTATGCATCCGTACGGAGTCGAACAGCCAGTATGCTCCTAGAACACACCGAATGCTTCCCGAATATGATCGGTTCGGAATGGCATTCGGGCCAGTGTGATCGGGCCATTAAGCACAACTGGGGGAAATAATAATAATAATAATAATTTTAAATCCATACATTATTTACTAATTAAGGGAAACGTTTTGTTTCATTTATATACATATGTACATGAAAAAAATTCTTTAGTGTCTTCTTGACTTAGAACACTTTTACCATTTATCGTCTGCAACAAAATATCAGACAAGCTATAAAAATAATTAGTTTTGTTTTTGTTTCTAAATGTTTCATTAAGAACAACCATCTTTTTTTGTCAAGGTAAAAAACACTGTTTTAAAAATCATACGGATGCCAATTTCACAAAAGATCGTCAGTTTACTATTTTGCGACTAGCAATCATGCCTGTTTTACGTTTACACGTGTTTGACATCTACTTCACATATAAAATTACATCATTACAGAAGATGGAGCATTTTAAAGACGAAACAAAATGAAATACAAGGTATGTATACTTCTGTTTACTGTTGGAGGTAATACGAATTGTGCTGACGTAGTATATTTACGTATACGTGTAAAACTAGGCTTTGTGTGAAATTGTATTGGTCTTTGGAGTGCAGTTACAGTTTGTTTGCTTTTTTACCGTCAATTGGCGAAATAAAGAAAGCGAATGTAAATGCAAATGCGACTATTGCGACTTTAAGCACGAATCATCATTCATACAGAATTCGGTAGGAAAGCCACAACAACTCGTGTAAGGTTATGGCCTGGGCAGTAGATAAACTTGTATAAATGGTCCTAAAATGAATTCTACGCAGTGGGACAACTTGGTATTTACCAATTACGAATATCTACTTCCCGGCATTAGTTAATTGTCCCATTACATGTTTGTCGGTGTGTGCAGTCAAAAAGCAACGACGAGCTGATAACGACGAAGTTGGCCAACTCGCCGATTTCTCGACTGCTACGACTGTTCAGTTGCTAGTCTGAACATTCGTACAAATTGATTCTCGTCGTATACAACTCCTACTATATAATTAGTTGTTAATCTGAGCGCACCAGTTGTAAGTTGGGAGTGGGGAAATTACCATGCAACTGTCGAGTTGGTCAACTCTATCGTGTTGGTAGTCTTAGCCTAGCATGAGCGAATTTGCTGTCTGTGGAAAAGGTTGTTCGATGTTCGCGATCGGTTGGTGGAATAGCCAACAAATTCCAAATAGTTAGCGTTCGTTTTTGCGAACGGTCTACTCGATATCGAAAAATATAGAACCCATTAGTTCGCGTTCGCAATCACGTTCGCTGTACTGAAATTCCCTTGTTCTGGGCTTGTATCTCCAGATCTGTTTTAAACGTATTACTGTGATCCAAGACGTAAACCTGTCTACATTTTATATTTTCATATGCTGGGGGTTGTGTGACATTAGTAAAATCAAACCTGACCTTTCTGTTAGTAAATGACTGTACCTAGTTTATCTTATTTCAGTTATTTTAAGTTGGAGGTTGTGTTGCTTCAGTAAAATAAAATCTTACCGCTCTGTTAGTAAACGACTGGAAGTGTTTGACGGTTATCGCCTTAATCATGTCTGGATCCGCTATCAACAGAAGAGGACTCCTCGCATGAAACAAACTAGAAGTATTGACACAGATAAACACAGGTTAATTGTAAATATTGACATAGGTAAACACAGGTTAATTGTAAATTTTTACACAGGTAAACTCAGGTTAATTGGAAATATTAACACAGGAGAACACAGGTTAATTGTACATATTGACATAGATAAATACAGGTTAATTGTAAATGTTTATACAGGTAAACTCAGGTTAATTGGAAATATTAATACAGGCTAATTGGAAATATCAACACAGGTAAACACAAATTGATTGTAAATATTAACACAGGTAAACACGGGTTAATTGTAAATTTTGACACAGGTAAACTCAGGTTAATTGGAAATATTAACACAGGAGAACACGGGTTAATTTTACATATTGACATAGGTAAACAGGTTAATTGTAAATGTTTATACAGGCAAACTCAGACACCTTGGGGCCAAGTAAAACGTCCGCTATTAAGAGGATTCCGATTTAGAGAGGTTCTCTTCCGTACATATATTTAAAAGGGGGCCGCAGAAAACGTCCGATTTTGAGGGAATTCCGGTTTACAGAGGGTCCGGCTTTGAGAAGTTTCACCGTACAGGTAAACTCAGGTGGTTAATTGGAAATATTAACACAGTTAAACACAGGTTAATTGGTAATATTAACACAGGTTAACACTCGTTATTTGTTAATATTAACACCGGTAAACACATGTTAATTGTACAGGTAGACACGTGGTTAATTGTAAATATTAGCACAGATAAACACGGGTTAATTGGAAATACTAACACAGGTTAATTGGAATTATTAACGTAGATAAACGTAAGTTAATTCTAAAAATTGACACAGATAAACACAGGTTACATGGAAATATCAACACATGTTAACACACGTTAATTGTAAATATTGACACATATAAACACAGGTTAAATGAAAATATTGACACAGGTAAACTGCCAGACCAGTGTATCTACACCGCACAAACGTACCAATGTACTTACCCCATACGGTCAGACCAGTGTATCTACACCACACAGTCAGATCAGTGTACATACCACACAAATGGATCACTGTACATACCACACAGTCAGATCAGTGTACATACCACACACAGTCAGATCACTGTACATACCACACTCAGATCACTGTACATACCACACAGTCAGATCAGTGTACATACCACACACAGTCAGATCACTGCACACCACACACAGTCAGATCACTGCATACCACACACAGTCAGATCACTGTACACACCACACACAGTCAGATCAGTGTACATACCACATAGTCAGATCAGTGTACGTACCACGCACAGTCAGATCAGTGTATATACCACTCACAGTCAGATCAGTGTACATACCACACAGTCAGATCAGTGTACATACCACACACAGTCAGATCACTGCATACCACACACGATCAGATCACTGCATACCACACACAGTCAGATCACTGCATACCACACACAGTCAGATCACTGTACACACCACACACAGTCAGATCAGTGTACATACCACACAGTCAGATCAGTGTACGTACCACGCACAGTCAGATCAGTGTATATACCACTCACAGTCAGATCAGTGTACATACCACACAGTCAGATCAGTGTACATACCACACACAGTCAGATCACTGCATACCACACACGATCAGATCATTGCATACCACACACAGTCAGATCACTGTACACACCACACACAGTCAGATCAGTGTACATACCACACAGTCAGATCAGTGTACGTACCACGCACAGTCAGATCAGTGTATATACCACACACAGTCAGATCAGTGTACATACCACACAGTCAGATCAGTGTACATACCACGCACAGTCAGATCACTGTACATACCACACACAGTCAGATCACTGTATATACCACACACAGTCAGATCACTGTACATACCACACTCAGTCAGATCACTGTATATACCACACAGTCAGATCACTGTACATACCACACACACTCAGATCAGTGTACCTACCACACACAGTCAGATCAGTGTACATACCACACAGTCAGATCAGTGTACATACCACGCACAGTCAGATCAGTGTACATACCACACACAGTCAGATCAGTGTACATACCACACAGTCAGATCAGTGTGCATACCACACACAGTCACATCAGTGTACATACCACACACAGTCAGATCAGTGTACATACCACACAGATCAGTGTACATAGCACACATAGTCAGATCAGTGTACACACCACACAGTCAGATTAGTGTACATACCACACACAGTCAGATCAGTGTACATACCACACACGGATCACTGTACATACCACACACAGTCAGATCACTGTACATACCACACACAGTCAGATCACTGTACATACCACACACAGTCAGATCAGTGTACATACCACACAGTCAGATCAGTGTACATACCACACACAGTCAGATCAGTGTACATACCACACACAGTCAGATCACTGCATACCACACACAGTCAGATCACTGTGCACACTACACACAGTCAGATCAGTGTACATACCACACACAGTCAGATCAGTGTACATACCACACAGATCAGTGTACATAGCACACATAGTCAGATCAGTGTACACACCACACAGTCAGATTAGTGTACATACCACACACAGTCAGATCAGTGTACATACCACACACGGATCACTGTACATACCACACACAGTCAGATCACTGTACATACCACACACAGTCAGATCACTGTACATACCACACACAGTCAGATCAGTGTACATACCACACAGTCAGATCAGTGTACATACCACACACAGTCAGATCAGTGTACATACCACACACAGTCAGATCACTGCATACCACACACAGTCAGATCACTGTGCACACTACACACAGTCAGATCAGTGTACATACCACACACAGTCAGATCACTGCATACCACACACAGATCACTGCGCACACCACACACTCAGACCAGTGTACGTATCACGCACAGTCGGATCAGTGTATATACTACACACAGTCAGATAAGTGTACATACCACACAGTCAGATCGGTGTACATACCACACATAGTCAGATTACTGTATATACCACACACAGTCAGATCAGTGTACTTACCACACACAGTCAGATCAGTGTACATACCACACACAGTCAGATCAGTGTACATACCACACAGTCAGATCACTGCATACCACACACAGTCAGAGAACTGTACACACCACACAGTCAGATCAGTGTACGTATCACGCACAGTCAGATAAGTGTATATACCACACACAGTCAGATCAGTGTACATACCACACAGTCAGATCAGTGTACATACGACACACATTCAGATCAGTGTACATACCACACACAGTCAGATCAGTGTACATACCACACAGTCAGATCAGTGTATATACCACACACAGTCAGATTACTGTACATACCACACACAGTCAGATCAGTGTACATACCACACACAGTCACATCAGTGTGCATACCACACACAGTCAGATCAGTGTACAGATCAGTGTACAAACCACACAGTCAGATCAGTGTACATACCACGCACAGTCAGATCACTGTACATATCACACAGTCAGATCAGTGTGCATATCACACAGTCAGATCACTATATATATCAAACACAGTCAGATCACTGTATATATCAAACACAGTCAGATCATATCTGTGTGTCGTCCTTAACCATGTGTCTGACGCATTATAACCGTAAATAAAATGTGTTGAGTGCGTCGTTAAATAAAACATTTCCTTCTTTATATGTTTTACTTCAGACAGGCATAGCAAGCTACTGTGCTCGCGTTCAGACCAGTGTACTCACACAATCGGAGTAGGATACTCACCCCACAACTTTCCCATATTTTTTTACCAATTCGACATCCAATGTTGCAGCTCCCTAAAACAAAACAACGAACGTAAATCCTACTGGGTTTAAACATATACACATAACTGAGAAAACAAATGAAATGATTATTATTTGGAAAATATCATAGAATATCTCTTTTGATATACTCTCAAAATAAATAAATAGACAAATCATTATTTGAATCTGCCGTCTAGAATATATCACATGGCAGATGGATTTTTTGGTCAACCCTTTAGAATATACCATACGACAGTTGGATGTTTTGATCAACTGACTTATCAACACTATAATATATTACACCACAGCTGAATGTTTTTATCAACGATCTATAATATATCACACAACAGATATGTGTTTGTATCAACCCTTTAGACTATATCACATGACAGATGGATGGTTTTATCAACGATCTATAATATATCACACAACAGATATGTGTTTGTATCAACCCTTTAGACTATATCACATGACAGATGGATGGTTTTATCCTCTAAAATATATCAGGCAAAAACAAGCCTGCCCCCACCCCACCACCCCACCCCAACAAAAATGGAAGCTCGGACGCCTATACTTGTTCTATATAATCTACAATATGAATATTCAAACAAATCAAACCACGTTCTTTTTATGGTCCTGATGAAGTGTTTTTAATACCTTATTATATCAACGTCATAAGGTATTTTTCAAGAAGCATATGATGCAAATTAAGCTGTAAAATAACTTTTGCACTTATTTTACATTTTTCTCATGCAGTTTCGTGTTTTAAAATTTGCATTATGAGCGGGGTAAAATCCTCACTTCGTCCTGGCCTGGAATAAAACGCGAACTAAAACGCGTAAGATAGGGTGCTGTTAAAACAAAATAAAACAAAACAAATATAGTACTGAATGTTTATCGGACACTGGGCTTTCAGTCACAATGGCTAACTTCATGCAGTAACCACCGTATCATGTACTAGTGTCATTGAGAACTGGTTATTATCCTGTCATAAAGTACCTGTGGTTCTAATTATAAGTTAGACGAAATATTCACCTTTTTTCCGTACTCAAAAAGAATTCCCCAAAAACCTGGATTTGGACCATTGATGCCAAGACGAATAAAATAGGAATGTGTCCATGTGATGTATCTGAAAGCAAATCCACTGAGTTATTTAATGTGCCGTAATATATATATATATATATATATATATATATATATATATATATATATATATATTAGTAACCAATGATTAAACAAAATCGCACACTAAGCAGCCAATGATTAAAGAGAGTGATGGATGTCAAAAGGTCACATATTGGTTACCAAAACGCTGGAGTGTCGATTAAAATTATTATACTTTTATACTTTTATTAACACTCGCGTACTGTTTAGTCATTGGCTACTAGTATATGACAAAATAGCAACATGTGTTACCCACCAGTATACCGGCCTCGGTGGTGTAGTAGTTAAGCCATCGCAGTTAAGGCTGGTAGGTAAAGGGTTCGTACCCCGGTACTGGCGCTCTCCCAGAGCGAGTTTAACAACTCAATGGGTAGGTATAAGGACGCTACACCTACTTATTTCTCACTAACCACTGATTGAAACATATTTTATTGCTTTTTAAAGAACAAATGGATTAGGCAAAAGTTATACAACTTACTAGACATTCTCCATGATACATACATGTTACGACAGTAATATATTTTTGCAATTTAAATACGAACAGAAATAAACATTATTGAAAAAGAGAAAGAAAAAAAAGAATAAAGGAAACAGAGAAAAGGAGCAATAAAGTTTTCTGTGTTCGATAATTAGACAACAGGTTTGATAAAAGAAAACACAAAACATAAAACACAAACAAAAAACACACAAACAAGGCATCGCAATGATTACGTGATGGCTACAAAAATAATAATAATAACAATAAAATAAATCAATAAATAGTAATCATTGTTAAAATCCATACCTTATTTACTTAAAAAAAAAAAAAAAAAACGTTTTGTTTCATGTATACCCATGTACTACATGAAAAAAAAATTCTTTATTGTCTTCTAACCACTAACATCTAGCTACTAACCCACTTTCCTGGCTAGATATAGTCCACATAGCTAAAGGAAGGAAATGTTTTATTTAACGACGCACTCAACACATTTTATTTACGGTTATATGGCGTTGAACATATGGTTAAGGACCACACAGATATTGAGAGAGGAAACCCGCTGTCGCCACTTTATGGGCTACTCTTTCCGATTGGATGGAATGGAATGATTGTTTAACGTGCACATTCTGAGCATATAAAAGATCCCTTGCTGCTAATCGGAAAGAGTAGCCTATGAAGTGGCGACAGCGGGTTTCCTCTCTCAATATCTGTGTGGCCCTTAACCATATGTCCGACGCCATACAACTGTAAATAAAATGTGTTGAGTGCGTCGTTAAATAAAATATTTCCTAAGAGTATTCTGAATTCTGAATTCTGAATAAATGTTTAACGACACCCCAGCACGAAAAATACATCGGCTATTGGGTGTCAAACTATGGTAATGCAAACAAATAAGGTGATGATCAACATCAATATAAAAATTAAAGATTTAAATAAAAACAGTGTAAAGAACTGTGCACAAATACAAATATCACAGATAGATACTGACTTTTACTCAAAATTTCAATTTGTGCTGTATTGGCCATTCTCAAAGAGAATGTTACACCCCTGCACCACGGTGAGGTTACAGCACGCGCAGGGGATTTCCTAAGAGGCTAGACGGACATTTGGAAGGTAATGAGAGCGTATAACTTTCCAAATGTCCGTCTAGCTCTCTTACAGTCCGAGTACTCGGGCTACTACACAGTGAGATGTGTTGATCTCACCTGTTTGCCGTCCTTTGACGCAGGCTAAGCATATGTACTCAGACCTGCTCAAACCTGATCTCGGTTATGCAGCCACCTGTACAAAGAAGCCACATCGTTGCACACTGTTAGGTGGCTGCTCGGCTGCTTTACTAAGACATGAAATGTTCCACACTATTTATATAATGTATGTATATTTAGTGTCGTAATGTGTGTGCGTGCGTACGTAGGTTAAATAATGTAAATATTTCACTCGCCCACTTCATACACGAGTGAGTTCGAAAAATATAGACGTACATAGCCTATATAACATACGGTACCTGTTATACTACATATATATGGTATCTTATGACAAATGTCTGCTTAACACAGCAATTTCTGATAATATAAACGTGTTGTTTTGGTTTTTTACACAGGTGGGTAGGCCTGTATTATAGGTGAGTTCAATGGAACACATTTTATGAAATATATACATATATATAATATATTGAAACAAACAAAAAGAAAAATGTAATTGAGCAGGGGAGGGTTCGATCCCCCTCTTACCCCCTCACACACACCCCTTCCACCCACCCCACCCCCGCATACGCGCCTGATACAAGCGTGTTTCTACTCACAGGTAAATAGTGACCACGAGAAGTACACAGGTGACCAGCCAGCCGGGGAGGTTGACCAGTCCGAGAACGTCCATAGTGTCTGTCAACGTCTGGTTTCCAGCTCCACACTGTGTAAATCTAGGTCGGTTCATATATATATAGACGATTTCACAACAGGTCAAGGATTTGTTTACATATAGATGGGAAACACCTCGGATGACTCATCGATTTGACAGAGCCGTACGGGCTCCCATTTTTGATAAGTGCAGGCTAAGTTTTGCTCGAATTAGGAAAAGAAAATGCAATGTTGACAGAGCCGCACGGGCTCCCATTTTTGTAAGGGCAGGCTCATTTTCGCCCGAATTAGGAAAAGAAAATGCCCGATGATTCTGGATAACAACATTTATTCTTATTAGCAATGCTGCCAAACAGCTATATATGGTTGTAAACGAATCACTACACAGTTTGCATGGATTACAACTAGCATTGTGGGTAGAATGATGGAAGCACATGGTGAAAAGATTTCAGGGTCAGCTCACTTTGCCCGAGTATCTGTATCCTATAAATTGCTCGAATTTGAGGATTTGTTCCAACTCTGTTGGACAGTCCCCCCCCCCCCCCCCCCCCCCCCCCCTTCTCCAATCTGATTAAAATAGCCCTTCTGGTCTACCTGTAATTAACGATTGCAGTTATTTTTAATTCGATTGCCCCGTCTCGTGCGCTTCGTCTGTTGGGCCGAATCATTTCCTATTAGTAACAGTGTTAAAGGGACAGACCCTAGTGTTTAAACACTACAGCATATTTTTCACTATTAGAGCCGTTTATGATCACTGAAATCAAACATTACTTATATTTTATTCTTTAGATCATCCATTTCCGTAGCACCGAAGTGTTTCTAGTCATCCTGGTGTTTGTAGTACCAGAAATGGAATATTTTGTATTTTTAAAAACGTACGTGCATTTTAGAAGTAGCGGTTTATAAATTAGAGTTCTAGTCTATTTTTAAGGATATTTCCTCTTTTAACTCACAGACTCTTCTTGCACTCTGTTCTAACTTTATCTTTTAGATATTATGATTGATCTTCATATTCCATATGTATGTGTTGATGTCTGCGCTACTCTTCTTGTAACAGGGTGGTCAACTCTAACAATGAAAATAAAATAAATAAAAGTAACTTTATCTAAATTAGTTAAATTAACTAAACTTAGTGTCCATTTTTTAAGGGTTAAAACTAGGGTATGCGCCTTTAATATTTTCTACTATTAGTAAACAGTGTGTGAACACAGCCACAGCCATGCTGCATATTGTATACTTCAGTTCCAAAACTCGCACACAAATATGACCACTGAACTGAGCAAGACTGAATTTATAGAGCGAATCCTTCGCCGCATAGATACTAGATAACAAATATTGATCAAATATTGATCAAAACTGGAATAATTTAGGTGCATGTTCAGGACAATGTGCAGGGGGGGGGGGGGGGGGGGTCTAGAGCACATTGATTTCAATGATTAATCATCGACTATTGGATATCAAACATTTGGTAATTTTAACAGTCAAAATTCGAAATGTTTGACACTCAATAGCCGATGATTAATTTATTAATCAAACAGGCTGTCTTGGATGTATACATGTTAGCTTCATAGACCTGGTATGTTTGTGGGGCGGGACGTAGTCCAGTGGTAAAGTTCGCTTGATGCACAGTCGGTTTAGGGTCGATCCCCGTCGGTGGCCCCATTTGGCTATTTCTCGTTCCAGCCAATGCTCCACAAGTGGTGTAACAAAGGTCGTGGTGTGTACTGTCCTGTCTGTGGGATGGTGCATATAAAAGATCCCTTGCTGCTAATCGAAAAGAATAGCCCATGAAATGGCAAAAGCGGGTTTCCTCTCTCTATACCTGTGTGGTCCTTAACCATATGTCTGACGCCATATAAGCATAAATAAAATGTATTGAGTGCGTCGCTAAATAAAACGTTTCCTTCCTTGGTATGCTTGTGGTTAGTTGTTTATGAAATCTAGGTATGGAACTTTTGGCGATGAGATGAGAGGCGATGCTGAAGAGAGAGACAAAAACAGACAAAGAGAGACCGACAAACGTCTATATGAGAGACACAGAGAGAGAGAGAGAGAGAGAGAGAGAGAGAGAGAGAGAGAGAGAGAGAGAGAGAGAGGGAGAGAGAGAGAGAGACAGGGAGAGAGAGACAGACAGAGAGAGAGGGGGAGAGAGAAAGTTAGAAAGAGAGACAGAGAGACAGACAGACACACACAAACACGGAGAGAGAGAGAGAGAGAGAGAGAGAGAGAGAGAGAGAGAGAGAGAGAGAGAGAGAGAGAGAGAGAGAGAGAGAGAGAGAGAGAGAGAGAGAGAGAGATTCAGAAAGCGAGTGTGAGAAAGAGACAGAGAGACAAACAGACAGGGAGAACTTCAGAGAGCGAGTGTGAGAAAGAGAGACACAGAGAGAGAAACAGACAGAGAGGTTCAGAGAACGAGTGTGAGAGAGACAGAGGAAGAAATATACCGAAAACTCTGCTTTGGGTCTTTTTATTGCACTTTCCCATGGTCAGGTGTAGGCTACCAGTCGCGGGACACTACTTTGGACTGGGTAATCCATCGAGGGAGATCGATCCATCGCGCCGCTAATATTCAGTAATTTATATGAAGCAGATTGTTTATAAAAACATTTTTTAACAGTATCCATCCATGCATGATTCACTGTTGGCCTAAGGTGACGCAACACCATGCGAGTGCCTAATACGAGCCGATTGCATATGAAGGGTCCACGTTTAAAATATCTGTCGAGTATCAGCTCTAACGCATATTTAGAGTATGTACTTTTTAACTGCAAACTACTCCAGTAATATAACATGCTCATTCACACGGCATAAGCTTATTTAAAATGCATAGGATAGGAAACGCCATGCTAGCTATGTATATTTCAGTGAGGTTATGTCAAAATAGATCACACGGGCGAACTTTCAACATGTAATAATTATACACCTTATTTTCGCTCGAATTAATTGTTGTATCACTATATTGTGGCAAATTTGGTCAATAAATAGAAAGTAGTAAACAATGAAATAAAACCAGATGTCACATTATCAAAAACATAAAATACAAAAGAATAACCGGTGATGTCCAGAGAGTCAATGTTATCAACGTTATGTATGTCAAGGTCGCAGTAACACAATTAAATTTTTAAAAATCGATAATTATGGTAAGTCATTAAGGGTTGTTGCCTAGGTTTCACGGTTTCATTACTACAGATATGTAAACTTTAAAAATCCATTATCTCAAATTACCAAAAGTGTAACATTGTATGTTATTCTCGTGGACCCTTAGAGCTCACCCTGTCCATTGCCACCTTGGCCAATTACTAATTTTTATGCAAAATGGCTACTAGGGTCTCCACAAGTTCTCGAGTACTCAGGCATGGGCCGAGTCCAGCAAGTCTCGAGTCCGTACAAAGGACTTCGAGTACCCGTGCAAGGAAGAGCACTCATGTTTAATTATATTTTTTATGTGGTGTGTGGGTGGGTGTATTTTTTGGCATGCTTCCATCAGAGAACTGTTCAAACATGCCTGTCGTGGGCACAACTTCTGACTTCGCAGAGAGTTCTGTCCATGGCAGGGATCGGGGGGGGGGGGGGGGGGGATTTCGAGCTATCGCTTTAAGTTTTGTTTAGTATTGGCTAATTGATAACTAACAAAATGTATATATATGGCCTACATATATAACAAAATAAATGTGGAAAATCAAAACAAAACAAAACACACACAAAAAAGAAAAAGAGGAAGATAAAAAAGAAAGAAAAAAAGGACAAAACAAGCAATAGTTGTTAATAACTTAGATGGGCAAGCCGAAAAGGTTAAAGGGAAATTGTGCCATTTTGTGTGGGTGTCCAAATACAAAATAGAAGCTTGGATAACCAATACAAATTCGAAGCCAATTCTAAAAGTGTTATCCAACAAACTCCAATAATAGTTCATAGGAGCAAAAAAAAAGTGATCTTCATACTCAACTAGATTACATAAATATATATTTAATCTCTGTCCGCCCCCGCACAGGCGGGTCCACGTCGGTGATGAGGGGAGGGAAGGAATGCAACCAGGGCAACCTATCACAATTTATTTCTTTTCGTACGAGTCAATCGGATTGCAACGCCAACAAGCATATCGTAACGTGTGGCATGTCATACGATTGAATCGGCCCGAGTCACTCGTACGAGTCGAAGTTTAGAACTTGTTCTATTTTCATACGATTGAATCGGACGTTTGGGGACGTTGACCAATCAGATCGTGGCGCAGATAACGTTGACGTTCTGAGTGTAATGGCGGAAAACTCTGTTCGCTTGTCGTCGGTACAGACCCAACAGCTCCTAGAGTTGTATCAGTGGCAGAACTCTTTATGGGATGTTGCCAGTCATTTATATAAATACAGAGACGTTACGACAGCCGCCTTCTTATCATTACACAACATTGTTTACCATGGTTACAGGAAGGATATTTTTCAATGACGTCACGTTTCATACGATTGACAAGTACCGTGTTGCAACACGTCCGATTCAATCGATCCGATTGACTCGTGCCAATAACTCGTACGAGTAATTCGGTCCGATTCTATCGTATCGTGTAGCAGGCCCTTTAGTGTTGATATATAGTGATGTGTAACCTTGACGTAGTTTTACAGTTACAGTTATTTCCCTTGTTCTGAATTTGCCTTGGTCGACCGCAGCTGTCGTCGTGACGGATCCTTCCCTCTAAGGTTGAATAATGAATTACCTCATTGTAAGTAGTTTTAAAAAGTTTCTTACAGTTTTGCGTTGATAGTAGGCCTAGGCGTAAATGAACGTGCAGTTTTCTTTAATGGTGAGGGTAAATCAACTTTCGACTGTTGTGTCGTTCCTTGATTGGCAGAAACTGAACATAACTTAAGATTAGTTAAAGCAGCATTATCAGGTTCATTTTGGAAGAAATTAAAGTTGCATTATCCGTTTTGGCAAACGTCTTTTATGTTTTGTGCCCTACCGGTCCAACCGAAGGGAGCTATTGGTTTCACTTCCGTCCTTCTGTCCATCCGTCTGTCCCACTTAGGCCTATATTTTTCCTGATGGTTTTTTTTGTTTTTGTTGGGGTTTTTGCACAATCGTGACATAGTGTAGGCCCTTGTGTACTGTTCTTCATATTTTTTGTTAAAAGCAAATTTTCATTTGATTTTGTATCTTTGGGTTTTAACAATCTAATTAAAATTAGCTCCACTATTACATGTGGATCTAACAGCAGCCAGTTGGAGCTCATGTCCACCAATCAAAAACTTACTTGCAGAATCATGCCAGTGATTTGAAAATAATTTGAAAACATTCCGAATTATCCTGAGGGTATACGATATGTTTCGTGTGAATTACGAATGCCTTATTTAGACCAGTAGAACTAATTTTAATCAGATTGCTAACAACACTGCGTAGTCTCCAATGTCCAGGTAACATTTCGTCTGTAAATAATAATTTAAATATTGACCAATCACACTTCGCCTTTTATAACGTTATTTGGGAGCATACAAATTCTAAAAATATTGGGCGAGTCTATTTTAGTGGCCGCAGTACAGCGAACCATACCATTACGTACGGGATGGGTTATCAGTGTTCAGTTTTACATTACAAATTATTTATTTTATAAAATAAACATGTTTTACAGCATTCGTAATTCACACGAAACATGTCGTATACCCTCAGGATAATTCGGAATGTTTTCAAATTATTTTCAAATCACTGGCATGATTCTGCAAGTAAGGTTTTGATTGGTGGACATGAGCTCCAACTGGCTGCTGTTAGATCCACATGTGATAGTGGAGCTAATTTTAATTAGATTGGGGTTTTAAAGGCCTAAAAACAAATAGGGTGGAAAATTATCATGCATTGGTTTAATGAACACTACGATTGGACAATTTGACACCAACAAACCAATCACCGTGTCGGTACACGGCAACCGGGCGATTGCTAATTTTCAACCCTGAAATTTGATAACTGGTAACTTGTTTATTATCCTCTATTTAAACACTGTTATACTTGCTATTGTGAATTCAAAAAGTTTGTTTAAGCCATATATATATAATTTAAAGTTTGTTCCGTTGTTTAACTACACTACTAGAACACATTGATATATTAATCATTGGCTATTGAATGTCAAACATTTGGTAATTTTGGATCGGTCTGTGCGCTTGATCTAATACAAATTAGGTCAGGACATTATCAAAACAATCAAATCGGTATTGCGTTTTGGTTAGTGTGAATTAGAAATATTAATTGTACAGTCAGCATTACATATATGTATTGTGTATTTGGTTCAGCTAGTGACAAATACGAATACCACTATGATACAGATCGCTGTTTGGTGCACCCAATATTCAAGTGTATCGTTACACACCTAATACTATATGTCGCAATTTAATAATGTATATCACGGCTCGAAATAGAGTAAAATATGGCCTGATGTTGTTGGGGTTTTTTTAATGACATAAAAAGAAAATGCCCTGCTAACAAAACAAATATGGCCTATTGGCCTGCTGGAAATAAGACAGCACAGGGTGAGGGGATGGTTTGGGACAGTGTGTAAATATTATGACCTCTGAGATGTATTTTGAAGCCTTATAATATTAAATTTTATTACACACCAGTATAAGATATTGCCCATGTCATAACAATCACTCATTATCTAACTAGTGTAATATTGATGTGAGCATGACGTAGATCACTTGCTGACCCAATTCGCAGAATAATCGTTCAATTAAGACGAGTCTGCATATTTTGTGATATATGCAAATGTATACAGCAACAAACCAGACAATATTTTTTCCCCAGTACTTATTTCCAGTACCAGCTCCCATTAAACGCAGGGCCGTACCATCATCTGCACATGGGGTGTGGTAAACTATCCTGAAAACACGTCTCTTCTCGTCTTCATTACGAAAATACATGTGGATCCCTTTTGGACCTCGGCTCATTTGCCTTGCACAAACTCAGATTGCTCCTTTTACAATTCTGTGACACCCCTCTCCCCTTTACAAATGTCTAGATCTGCCCCTGCTATCAAATGTATTATTTTAAAACTTATATTTGACGGACTGTGCAATGTTTTACTTTCATCTTTTTCAAAATCAACTTAATATTTTCTCTACAATTTGGAAATAATATATATATATATATATATCCATACACAAATGACTGCCTGCTCCACTGACTATTATTTTGATAGGGGTGAAAGTTGTCTAGACAAAAAAACACCCACACACACAGAATACACCCAAACAGTGGCGTAGCATGGGCGGGGCCTCCAGGGCGGTTGTCCTGGGCGCAAAATTCTTTACTGGTGGAAGGGACTCAGGGAGTGCTAATGGTCCACTTGGCTTGGCCCGGGCGCTTGCAACCCATGCTAAGCCACTACACCCAAACATCATCTTGCATTTTGCCTACACAAATAATAAACTCGTTTATGGCGGGGGAAACTTTTAGTTGCGGATCCAATGGGTGGACATGCAGAGCCTTTTTGCAGTATATCTACTACTTTGTTGGAAAACACGAATTGAAATCATTAAAAAAAAAAAAAAATTAAACTGCATATCGACTTGTCCAAATCAGGCCAGTAGGAACCGGGGGGGTGGGGGGTGGGGATTTATTAATAATCGGCTAAAGATGTAAAACTTCTGCTAAATGAGTTGCAAAAGAAAAAAGACATAGATTTACATGCAAAGTAAGTTAGTAGTACTATTTCTACGACCAGCTTCGTGAAATGGAGTAAACATAGACATACAACAGGTGTAAGTTTTACACGTAAACTTACGTTTACGATGTTTAGTGAAATAGGCTCCAAGATCATAAGCTAACATACTGGTACATAGATCTGTGAAGATACATAGATCTGTCTCTTGACAAATGAGGTGTTTTCAGCAGGTGAATTTCTGTTTTACCAGCTAGGTCTGAAAAATGGACTGCTTTTCATTTCTCGCTGGCAGTTATTTGGAGCCCTGGAAATGTACAATGGTAGTGTTTCTGCCAGAAAGACATTTTTGGGTATGGCACTTTGGAATCGAATGCAACCACAGTCAACAGGGGGTATGGGGGCATCCCTCAGATTGAAAATGGGTTAAGTTTAGGGTTAGGGTGAAGAAAATCATACAGTAATAATAAGAGTAATTAATTTTGTGAAAAAGTTAACTTTTTAACAAATAAAATATGGGTATGTTGCCATACCCGTTTTACCCTCTGGCAGAAATCCTGAATGATGCATTCTGTTCTGTTGTCTGTTATCAACTGTTACATATTTATATTTATACCTGACGAACTTCATGAAAAACAAGTAACGTACGGGCTGATCATTTGTCAGAACTATCTGGCATAGAATATTGGCACCACTGACTTCATATCTTTCACTTGGTTATTTGATGTGTACATGTTAGTTAAAATATCCCCATTTTAATTGAAGTGAATTGAGATTGAAAGCTGTGACCATACTACATTACAGTCTAGCACCTTACGGGAGGTAATTGCCAGTTATATAACGTCATAGGCAGTCTTGGGTACATTACAAAACATGTGAAAGGGTCTCTTTTTTCTTCTTTTTTTATTAACCAAAGTCATTATCATTTTGTCCAGCTACAGATTTGTGTTGGCATGCATGTGTGTGATTGTGTTAATCTTGTATGAATTTATTGCCAAAGAAACCAAAAATAATGTTGGTGAAATCACATCACAGCGAGGGGGGTAACTTAAATTTAAAGGGGATCTGAGAGTGGTCTTAGCATTACTTGTAAAAAAAAAATATATATATATATTGATGAACTACAATTTGAAATTTTAAAAGTTTTATTGCTTCTTGCAATCTTGTGCATTTGAAATGACTATATGCAACAAAATAACCATTCAGTAATGTTTATTTGCTGCAATATATGTCACCCACAGCATTTATTATTTTTAAATTGCTGTAGGTGACAAATTCTTAAGTTTGATCCCTGTACATAGAGATGAACATCTGTTGATACAACTGTCGGTGACATCAAATACGTCTGTGGTAGGCAAGATAATCTACAAAAATTTTGTTTACATTTAGAACTCTCAACCTACATGTACATTTCTGTTTTCATGTCTAAATGATGGATGGTGTGAATGATACATTTTATACTCTATGTACAGTATCATGTCTCTAGCATGTTTGTCACTGAACCAGGTAGATACGTACAGTTACTAAATTATTGCCTGTCACTAGAGACAGATCACGTTTTTGAATTGCTGAATTCTGACTTGGCACAATACTTAATACTAACTTTTGTTCTTTAAATATGTCATTTACACAACTTTAAATTGACACTTTCTGAAATTTGAATTTTTTAACTTTATAAGATAACTACGTTCAATGTAGGCTTGAGGGAACAGATTACGGTAGTGCATGTACAGGCAGGGCTATATATAGAGCTCACCGATTTGGGCAAAGCAGTTTTATGTCGAATGTTTTCTGAGCACTGAATTCTTTTTAGAGCTGTATAATGTTACTTATAAATGTAATGTAATATATATACAGGGTTAGATCTTAACAGTATAGTCCGGTAGTCTGAGATCACCTGAAAATTAACAGGACTACCTGAGCTGCAAACACATAGTCCATCGGACCACCTGGAATTTTAAAATTTATTTAACACAAATAAAACGTTTTGTGGATCTATGCTAACCTATTTCAAATTGCAGAAACAGGCTTGTTCAGAAAACAATTGTAACACAAATAATTTGGCTGGTTCCCCATTATATCATTCATGTACAGTATGTGATGCAGTTGTATTTTTTTTTATACTACATTTCCTGGAATATTTTTATTATTTAAGCATATAGAACAGAAAATCCAATTACATTTGGTGTATATATGATGCCGCACTCCGCATTGGTTTCACTACGCTGGCTTATCCAGATCAAAAACAAAGTCATGATTTTGAAAGTAGAACACTTTTGACGGGCTTATTACAAGTATAGAATTCCCCAACAAGAGATCACATGAGATTTCGCAGTTTTTGAACAAATTTAACTGTCTTGATTAAGGGGTCATCTCCAAAACATATTTATATCCATAGAGGTATGGTACAACACCTTTCCAGGGGTCCGTGTGTGGGGGATTTGCCTTGAAATTTTGACAGTGGCCAGCTGTTGGCATACGCGTTACATGTAAGGGGGTGTTACTAATTACGTAACGCTCTAGGGGTAGAGGAAGAGGGTACTGTGTTCGATTTACGTAACATTTTTCAAGACTATATGTTATTTTTATTCATTACTTAGACAAGGTGTTTTTTGGAAATGCACGGTCAGTCTAGGATCGATTCCCATCGGTGGGTATACAAAAAGACCATGGTATGTGATATCCTATCTGTGGGATGGTACATATAAACAATCCCTTGCTAAAAAAAAATGTATCGGGTTTCCGAGGCGCGTGTGCAGGGATTTCAGCGGGGTTGAGGTTATAGACTGTGTTAAGCGAACTTTATATGGAGCCATGTTCCCCAAAAAAATACATTTCAATTTTTGTTTAAGCTTGGGCAAGTAAGAGTTTCGACCTCCAATACCCTCCCACTGCACATGGACCCGATTCCTCTCTAAGATTATATGTCAAAGTTACCAAATGTTAGACATCCAACAGCAGATGAAAGGAAGGATAGGATATATTTTATTTAACGATGCACTCAACACATTTTATTTACAGTTGTATGGGGTCGGATGATTATTAAATCAATATGCTTTATCTTTGATGTCGTTAAACACCACCCCCCACCCACCCCCAACTTTACCCTTTCCAAACAAAATAATATTTATTTGAATTTGTCGATTTTAACACGTAAAATTAAGAAGTGAAAACGTTCATTGTCTGCTTTAGTATATTTTATTTTTAAAATATATACATGATTAATGTGTTACTGGTATACAAAGTAAACTTTGAAAGTTCTACTAACACTTTATAAAATATCAATTTTGAAATAGGAAGGTACGACTGTCGATAATACATTGTCAAGATCAAACCAGTTTTAACTACAGCGCAAGATTTCTCTTTTAATTTTTTGAGACGAACCCTACAATTTGAATCGGCAAACGTACGTGTTAACTGAAACTGACAACAGGCTGTTGTTTGTGCTTTGCCGAGCTATGGCGGCACAAGTGACGAATCAAGCGTATACTTTTGACGATATCTGTTCATAGCGAACACACACAACTTTTTTAAAAGTGCATTTGAGCTTGTATTTCACATTTGTACATGATGTTATAATATGGTAACCAGATAATGTAACTTTAACTGTTACCGCATCCTAAATAAACTTTGCTTGTGCAAGTTACACTTTTGTAGTCGATGCAGTCTTCCACCAAAGTACAATCATCTTGAATTTGGAACATAACCGGATTCCTCACACATTTTCCTAGAATGGTAGTTTAATTTACCAATGTCATGTCGGAATGAAAGAGCTGCTAAGTTGACCATTCTCAGCAAAACAATAATCGATTGGCAACTGTCACACGTTTTTGTCAAATGGTACACGCGTCACTGAAGTTAAATTTAGGTGAGGTTTCCTGATAGAAATGCTGTTACGGAAATTGCCGATACGGTACATATTAATTTTCAGTTTTTCCAAATTTAACGCAAAACTGCTTGCATGTTTCAATCAACTTTTCATCTCAGATTACATCATTTAACAATATTTATTATGTTCGATTTATTATCTAACATTAAATGACTTGATTGAAACAATTATAACAAATCTACACATAATTACACTACATTTCATGTACAGTGCCATAGTACTGTCAGTTTATCAATAACAGATCAAATTATTACAAAATATGGACCACCTGAAAATAAAAGCCAGGTAGTCCTATTAACACCCTGAAAAAATGGTGACGGTCTAACCCTGTATGAATGCGTGTATGTATATATATATATAGTCACAGATGACATGTACAGTAAACCCTGTTTTTAGCTACAGAGACATTTTAGCACAGGTGGCTGCTTAATGCAGGTTTTAACCAGGTGACAACCATTGTGACATGGATGTCTGTCTCTGTGTAGTGGAATGTATGTTTTTAACTCACACCCACATTCCAGCAGGCCTCTCTTAAACAGGTTCGCTTGTGAAGCTGGAGATCTACATGAATTGTGACCATCTGGTCTCCATCTATTTCTTTATTTACACTTAATCACCATGCATTCTTACCTTTGATCTGCAAACATTGTAGTACAGTGTTTTATATGCCTTATAGCCTGGTCTCTGTCTCAGTACTTTACATGTGTACCCATATATATTATTGTGGATGGGTAGATTTTGATGATGGTGAGGGTCGGGTGGGGGTTAGAGCAGTAGTCTTTGTGCAAGTGTTATAAAGTGTGCTGACCCAGTGAAATTTATTGGATTTTTCTTTAGAAATACAAGCAACCCATTTGGGGTTTTCCCAAATAGTCTGTAGGAGTCAAGTGAATGAAAAATATGCCTTGCTACTGATTGTAGGGAATAGATCATGTGTACATGTAGTTTGATTGATCTGCTGTACAACCTTTTATTGGTATTAAGCATTTCTTTTTTTCAATAAACATCTTCAGCATATTTGCTACATATATGTGTGTGTGTGTGTGTGTGTGTGTGTGTTAGTGTGTGATTGAGTGTGGTTTTTATGTGTATGCGTGTGTGAAAAAGTTAATATATGTACATGTACTGCATCATACCATAGACATTTATGGTAACAGTGGATTTCTTCCCTGATAAAATGTATATATAACAGATCTTGTATTTACTGACAATGTGTATACATGTCAGGAACTATAATTCCTGTTGCTAACTTAACATAGACTAGCTTTTTAAACACCCACGTGTCTCTAAGTGTCTCTCTCTCACTCTCTGTCTCTCTCTCTCTCTCTCTCTCTCTCTCTCTCTCTCTCTCTCTCTCTCTCTCTCTCTCTCTCTCTCTCTCTCTCACGCACGCACTCACTCACTCACTCACTCACTCACTCACTCACTTGGTTTACCACAGACCTGTATAAAAACTCTTTATATCAAGAAGCCTGTTCAGTCAGTGTTATCAGTGAGGTGACATCTGCCTTTACCATAGTAGTGCTATACAGATCAGGTGATTCATGCACAGAACACAGTCCTGTACTCGCCTGTTCACCTGTATCAGCATTCTCTACCTGTAGACTCTTTATTAAATAGTATAATGGATTATTTCTTCCAGAGTATTCCGGTTGGTGTTGGAATTGCTGTTGTGTGCATGACTGCCGTTTTAGCAAAGATATTTTTGTTTGGTGACAAGAAGAAGAAGCATCCTGTGACTCTTAAAGATCCAAGTATGAAATATCCATTGAGACTTATTGATAAAGAGGTGAGGAGGTAGACAACATAATTTTCAATATTTTAATATTTGTTTCCAAGTGGCAGTTATTAGTGCCCTACTGGTCCAACTGGAGGGGACTACATAGGTTTCATTTCCATCCATCCGTCTGTCTCTCCGGATGTTTTTTGCAGACAGCTTTGAGATATTTAACTGAAATTTTGTGCATAGCTTTCTCATGTACAGTTACAGATAAAGTTTGACTTTTATGTCGAATTACCCATGTTTGACGGAGTTATGGCCCTTGAACTTAGTCAATGTAAACAAAAAAATTCCTTACTTCTTTTTCAGAAGGCCTTGTGATATTGAACTGAAATTTTGTATGTATCTTTATCATGTACTGTTACAGATGTAGTTTAACTTTCATGGCAATTTACCCATGTTTGACAGAGTTATGGCCCTTGTACTTCGGAGATATGAAAAAAAAAAACTTTCCAGACTTGTTTTGCAATATCTGAAAATATTGAGGTGACATCAGATTTAACTTTTGTGGTGATTTACCCACTTTTCACAGATGTTTGGCCCATGAATTTAGGAAATACGAAAAATTGTTGGGATGTGTATTGCTTTAGCAGTGCTCTCAAAATGCTTGTTTGTTATAACTGTTAATAACGTTTTCCCATTTTAAGTTTGATTTCTGAACATCAAATACTAGTATTCATTAAAACCTGAAGTGAGATAAATGTAAATTATGTTTATTCATTTTTATTTAAATGTCTTAACATACAGTGGACTCTGCCAAAACCGGCATCGGTCGGGACTGTTGAAATATGCCGGTTTAGACAGCTTGCCAGTTTAGACAGATTTCATTCAGAGTTACGGTTCTTGTCAACCTAAATGATCGTTGTTAATTACTATGCTGTTATTAATTAACAGACTACTTCGAAATCAGTGATTCCAAGAAACACATGCATGAATTGTCGAACATTGGACATACTTATACCACTTGCGGTGGCATCGGTCGCGTGGCCGTTAATTAACAGTTTTGCTTGGGCAGTCATCAAACCGACGCCGACTGGACGCTGGTGTGAACAGAGCTAATCACACCAAAACTGGCTTCTTTGTTCTTGATTTGGCATCCGATATCCGGAATAGACAGATGCCAGATTAGGCAAAAGTTAAGTTAATAAATTAAATCGCTGGACGGGACCATGAATTTGTGCCGGTTTACACAGACATCCGGTTTAGACAAATTCTGGTTTTGGCAGTTCACTGTACATTAAAACTGATTGTTAAGAGGCAACAATTTACTCCTTCAAATTTCTGTTTAACTTTTAAATTCAGGGGGTGGGGTTCCCATCGGTTATTCATTTAATGTGGTGGGATCTATCTCAGTCGTTTGAGCACTCGCCTGAGATTCTTAAGTTGCAGGATTGAATCACCACGGTAGATGCATTCAACTGGTCAAGACGTTTTTGTTTAACGACACACTAGAGCACATTGATATATACTGATGGAAAGAAATAAAGGATCACACAGATAGCAACAAGAAGTAATGACTGCATCAAAAATCAATTCATATTGTCAGAAGTTGACTGGGAACTTATAGGCAGCACATTCAACACTACAGACATTCAGTCCCACATTACAACTTGGTATGAAATACAGACATTACTACACTAGTTGTGAATTAAATTTGGTCTACAATTTGATGTGTTCCCTTATTTCCTTCCATCATATTAATCATTGGCTATTGGATGTCAGACATATGGTAATTTTGAAAAGTAGCAAGGGATCTTTTATATACACCTTCCCATAGATAGGATAGTACATACATCGGCCTTTGATATACCAGTTGTGGTGCACTGGCTGGAGCGGGAAATAGCCTAATGGGCCTACCAACAGGGATCGATCCCAGACCGACCGCACATCAAGCAGGCGCTTTACCACTTTACCACTTTTCCTGACTGTGGGAAAGTGCATGTAATAGATCCCTTGCGTCTAATGGCAAAATGTAGCGGGTTTCCTCTCATGGCCAAATTTGTAATTAGCAAATGGCTGATGATTAATTAATCAATGTGCTCTAGTGGTGGGTCATTAAACAAAACAAACTTTAATGTAATGGGAAGGAGGTGAGGTATATTAAAAAGTAATTTTAGATTTAGGTTACTTTTTGCTACACTTAATTGCTTACTGTAATATTATTAGCTCCTTGACGTACATACATGTATATATGACATTTAGCAGTATTTTGAGGAAATTCACGTTGACCTTATTCTCACTTACATGTATTGCTGTTGAAAGTTTGATGTACACAACGTTTGCCTTTATTATAGCATCTTTAATAGATTTATTAATTTCTGCAAAATTAATATTCTGATGGAGTCGGGGAACATTTTGTTTTCAAAATCTTGATCAGCAATATTTCTTAAAAATTAATTATCTATTACTGGTTATTGTTTTAAAATTGTGTAGCGATCTCTTAAACTTGCATAGCGAATCTTGACATGATACTGAATAAAATGTTCCCTGATAATCCTATTGGAAATAGAGAATACTACATCAGTGGCTGTTAGATACCGTTTATCTTACGAGTTGTAAGATAAATGGTATCTAACGGACACAAATGTAGTCTTCTATTACTTACATATCTTCGGAGAACTTTATTTAAAAGCCTTTTCCAACTAAAACCTATGTACGGCCCTAGTGCCTATAGTTAATATGTGCGTCACAGACAAGTGAATTTCAGGTTAACTCAAAGAGTGATCGATTCGACCGTGTTTTTATTCCATTGGATGGTATGGTATTGGTGACCTGATCATTACCTAGGAGCAGCCAGTCATATGTCTTTAAAATGTTATCGCACATGTGTGTTATCAAAACCAATTAATACTGTTCTCATCAACGGGTATGTAAGAAACTTGTTTATTGCACTCCATCCTTCCATTATATATTTTTATATGTTATATGTTTTATTATTGTTCACAGATCATCAGTCATGACACCAGACGTTTTCGGTTTGCTTTGCCGAGTCCAGAGCACATTCTCGGTCTTCCTGTTGGTGAGTGTCTTTGAAGTTATCATACATACACAGAGTTTAGATACAGTTTGTGGATGATTTTTTTTTGTTCATACCCCAATGAACATAAAAGAAATAATGGACTATCCTTAATTAAAGGTAAACTTGGCCAAAGAATGTATCATAGTGAATTTGAGAGTACCATAGGTCCTAATAATTAAAATTCTTCAAGTGCATATATTTTCTGGCTGATTACAATATCATTGTAAACTGATCGAGTAGTGCTAACAATAGTGATGAAATTCTAAATGATTCCCAACACTAAGACGATGTTTCCATTGATTACATTTTCAGGACAGCACATTTACCTGACAGCTCGAATAGACGGTCAGCTGGTAATCCGTCCCTACACTCCCGTCTCCAGCGATGATGATGTAGGCTACATGGATCTTGTCATTAAGGTGAAAGTTATGACACTGACAGCCACTTGCTTTTTGTAGTACCAAGTAGAGGCTATTCAAATATTACGTACCATATTTTCCCATGTATTATGCGCACCCCCCACTTTGAACATTTATTCCAAGAAAAAAAATATGAACCACAATATAATGCGCACCGTTTTGTTTAAACCATAAAATTGACAGTGAATGCAAGATTTACAGTTTTCCACCTGTCACCAAAATTAACGAAAAGCGAAAGCAGCGGTATATTCAAGAAACAAAACTTAAGTTAGGTACTCGAGTACATAGATCAACATGTCACATTAAACAAAGGCTAGTACTTGCGTACTTACATGTCACAGACTCACACGTGCATAAATCAAAACAAAAATATAGCATATTACATTTGGTTCTCTTGGCTAACGTGAATGCTTGAGATTTCTAAATTTATAATAGTATGGTATATTTCCGGTTTGCCGGAAATGGCCGAATTAAATCTCATGGAAATTAAAAATATTTACGGTCTAGTTTTGTCATTTTTGTGCACATTTTGGCAAGATATGGATACTTTGTAGACTTATTTTGCATTTATTACAACCATCACCAGTGAAAAGCAATTTCTAAGAGGGTTTTGGTTTTTCGTTGTAATGAACACTGTCAATAACCTGTAATGTACCGTAAACTACCGATCGGTGATTTTTTATGGGTGATCACTGGACATTTTTTAAAAGATAGTTTTTTTATTTGCCATGTATAGTGTGCACTCCCATTTTTAACCTGTATTTTCTAAAAAAAAGGTAATGCCATTTTTTTGAAAATTAGACACCCTTTCCCCCATGTAATGTTCCATAACTCTAGGCCATAAACCTCTTAAAATTATTATGTAGAGCTTGGAAACAACCCTTCCTCCCATCATAAACAAGCCACATGTATTTATATGCAATGGGTATAATAATATGATGACACCATTTATGTGACATTTGGTTTTACAATATGGGTGATTTATAATCTTTATTGTGTGTATTGGTCAAGATATTAATAAAACAGCAGTACTTAACCCATAGAGAAGAATTTAGTTTTTATTTTATTTTCTTGATTTCTCCTACTAAAGTCTTTAAGTAATTATTGTTTTCTTTTATGAATTTTCTTTAGGTTTACTTCAAGAATGTTCACCCCAAGTTTCCTGACGGCGGGAAGATGTCTCAGTATTTAGAGAGCATGAAGATAGACGACTTCATGGACGTACGTGGACCCAGTGGACTCCTGCAGTACGAGGGCAAAGGTGGGCTAGCCATTTTACACAAACAAAGCTTTTATAACATCACACCTACATGTGATTTAGACAAACACTTCATTTTACACTAACAGGATTCATGTTACACAAACACAGCATTTTAAACATATACTGATGGAAAGAAATAAAGGATCACATAGATAGCAACAAGAAATAATGACTGCATCAAAAGTCAATTCATATTGTCAGAAGTTGACTGGAAACATATAGGTAGCACATTCAACACTGCAGACATTAAATCCCATATTACAACTTGGTATGAAATACAGACATTACTACGCTAGTAGTGAATTCAGTTTGGTCTACAAATTGATGTGTTCCCTTATTTCTTTCCATCAGTACATACATGTGATATAGACAAACACTTAATATTAAACATCACACCTATATGTGCTTTAGACAAACATTTTATTTGAAACAGGTGATGTCTTCATTTTATACAGCAGGACCCATTTTACACAAACACAGCACCTACATGTGATTTACATAAACACTTCATTTGAAACAGGTAGCATAAGCTTGTGAGAACTGAAAATTTGCACCAACCATTTATAGGCTCCTACATGTGGTTTAGACATATACTTCATTTTAAACAGGTCCTACTGTGCTACATGTAGTTAAATAACCACTTCATTTGTCTCTTAAAGTAAGCCAAGTAGTTTTTAGTGTGAATTGTTTTGGTTTTTTACTGGTTGGTATTATTAATGAATGTATATCAAAGGTTGTGGTATGTTATCCTGTCTGTGGGATGATACATATAAAAGATCCATTGCTGCTAATCGAAAAGTGTAGCCCATGAACCAAAAATAAAATGTGTTGAGTGTGTCGTTAAATAAAAGATTTCCATTTCCTTTTTATTAATGAATGATGAGGTGTTTTTAAAATAACTAGACCTTGTCTATAGAAAATTTAAATTTACAAAGTAAAAATCCCAAATTGTACACAAATACATACGTATTTATAATGTTGCTTTGTGAGCTATAATAGCTTTGCCATACATGCTTAATCAATTTTATAACGAATCTCTAATTTAGTTAATGACTTATTTACCTGCCAGGTGTGTTCAAAATCAAACCGGACAAGAAGGAAGAGCCCGTCACGAAGGTTTGCAAGAAACTCGGCATGATCGCCGGAGGAACTGGTGAGAGAAGAATTGATACAAGTGTATACCAGTATCAGGGATGGCATTGTGCTACTCAATGAAGTGTACTCGGAACATATTTTTAGTCCCCTACAATATAGTTTTCCAGAAATGTTTTTGCAATGCCTTAAAATATTACGGTGGAATTTTGTGTATAGCTTTTTATAATGTTTTTGAGACACTTTTTTTTGCAACGATTAAGATATTGAGCTGGATTTTTGTGAATAGCTTTAGATAATGTTTTCCAGACACTTTTTTTGCAATGATTAAGATATTGAGCTGGAATTTTTTTAATAGCTTTAGATAATGTTTTCCAGACTTTTTTTTTTGCAATGACTAAGATATTGAGCTGGAATTTTGTGAATAGCTTTAGATAATGTTTTCCAGACTTTTTTTTTGCAATGACTAAGATATTGAGCTGGAATTTTGTGAATAGCTTTAAGCAGCCCATACACGATCAATTTAATTGACAATAATATTGATACAATATTATTGATGAATATTTATTGGCCACCAACGACGCAGTTATTTACACAATATTTTAAGTCATTTGTCCTCAAGTCATTGCTCTAAGCTATTGTCTTTGCTTTTGATAAGCGAAAACATAAAAAAGAAAACCATGGTCCAAACAATGGTTAGTGCAGAGAAAAAAGTTTGGCCATTTTCAACTGCTTAAGGAACTTAGAAAAAATTAGCAGGCGTATTATCGATATTTTTTTCGTATGGATCATTATAGCAAATCATTATTAAATAATTAACATTATATTCATAAAATACTAATTTGTCTAATTTTGCATTAAAGCCGCACACCCTAGTTCCATCCAGCGAAAATAAATTATAATTTGGTTAATCTACAAACCTGTAACACACTTAGATCACGTTTTTATCAAATGGAGTGAAAAAGCAGGTTTTATATCGATAAATACCATGGGAATCCCCATGTCCCAATTGCTTGAAATAATTTTGAAAGTTAGTATTCTGATGTCACCGGTAGAAGCACAACAATGCCTACGTCACGACAAATTTCACAGACTTGGGGTGCATTCGTTTCACCTCTCCTGGACATGTTCCAACTGTTCTGTCCTGGTTGTATCCCCTCTCCAGATATCGTAAGACTTAGCAAAATTATTGGTTTTAAGGGTTTGTAACGTTTTGTATTGAGACACTTACTTGTCTGAACTTTATTGTTATTGAAAATGTTCACGAACTATGAAGAAAAATCTCACAAATGAACAACAACAAATCGGATGTTGATTGCGCGAACCGTGCACGAGAAAACAAACCGAACCAAAATTATAACGGTCACGTGGTATACCAACGTCTGTGACATTAAAAATAGATTGGACCTCGCTTGCTTAACATTTTTTTCTCGACAACACGTTTTGTGAAAAATTGCAAAAAATGCATTTCGTGGTTTTACAAACATCAGGATTACCAAAAAGCACTTCAGGTGAATGGAAATGTGTATTCTAAATAATAAAATGTAAGTAAAGTGCAATTTTATTTGTGAAAAATGGGGTTTAATAGCAAAAAACAATGCCGTAATGGTTAACAAATAAACGTAACTAGGGTGTGTCCCTTTAATGATGACATCAATAGGTAAATATGAGAAAATGCTTTTGAAAAATAAATGCCAGTAAATATAGCAAGAAAACATAATTCAAAGTTAATATATATTTTAATAAAAAGAAAAGAAATAAAGCAGACAGTGGATTGATAATTTTATTAATGTTATATTTATTAAGAAGAAGACATTTTCTCTCTTCTTTTTCCTAACTGGATGACTGGCTTCCAAATGAAATAGTGTGCAATAATTTAACAAAGTGCCATCAACGACACACTAGTATTGAGGAACCTTCAATAAATATCTACCGATGTTTGATTCTGTCAATATATTGTGTCAGTCAAAAACTTCCTTCAATATCACACACTAATGATCAATAATATTGTCAATTTTTATAATTGACAATATTATTGTCAATAAAATTGATCGTGTATGGGCTGCTTTAGATAATGTTTTCCAGACCTTTTTTTTGCAATGACTAAGATATTGAGCTGGCATTTTGTGAATAGCTTTAGCATGTACAGTTACAGATCATGTTTGACTTTCATGGCAATTTGTCCATTTTTCACACTTATTGTCTTTAGATATGAAAATGTGTTGGTACTGGTAAGGGACATGTGCGTCTGTATTTATTTAGAAGTACTCTCAGAATGCTTGTTTAAATTCCTGTTAGATCATGTGAAACATATGAAAATGTGTTGGTCCTGGTAAGGGACATGTGCGTCTGTATTTATTTAGCAGTACTCTCAGAATGCTTGTTTAAATTCCTGTTAGATCATGTGAAACATATGAAAAGTCCACAGGAAAAACAATGTCAGTCAAATTTTGGTGAAATTGAGATTTTTTCACCATCTTAATCTATCAACATCATAGTTTAATTTTGTATTTGTGAAAATGGTTAAATTGTTATGTTTTGTTAGTAAAACAATTCATTTTGCTAGCCTTCACTTTAAGGAAATAGTGATCAGTGTTCACAGGAGCAAATTTAAAAAACAAAAAACATACTTAGTCTATCTTTAAAAAAAAAAAAATATCAACAAAAACATTACATCATGTATAACATGATCAATAACATTGCACAGCAGTAAAGTATGCAGTGTAGTTTATGAGCATTGAACGTGAACACAATCGGGCAGCATCAGCCTTTAAAATCTATATTTCTCTCCAACTGTAACATGTGACTTGAACGTGCACACAATCGGGCAGCATCAGCCTTTAAAATCTATATTTCTCTCTGTAACACTTGGACACAATTCAGCCTTTAAAATCTATATTTCTCTCCAACTGTAACGTGCATCGGGCAGCATCAGCCTTTAAAATCTATATCAGCCTTTAATCGGGCAGCATCAGCCTTTAAAATCTATATTTCTCTCCAACTGTAACATGTGACTTGAACGTGAACACAATCGGGCAGCATCAGCCTTTAAAATCTATATTTCTCTCCAACTGTAACATGTGACTTGAACGTGCACACAATCGGGCAGCATCAGCCTTTAACGTGCACACAATCGGGCAGCAAGCCTTTAAAATCTATATTTCTCTCCAACTGTAACATGTGACTTGTACAATGCAGCATCAGCCTTTAAAATCTATATTTCTCTCCAACTTGTAACATGTGACTTGCACACACAATCGGGCAGCATCAGCCTTTAAAATCTCTATTTCTCTACTGTAACATGTGACTTGAACTCCAAACTGTAACATGTGACTTGAACGTGCATCACACAATCTGTAACATGGCAGCATCAGCCTTTAAAATCTATATTTCTCTCCAACTGTAACATGTGACTTGAACGTGCACACAATCGGGCAGCATCAGCCTTTAAAATCTATATTTCTCTCCAACTGTAACATGTGACTTGAACGTGCACACAATCGGGCAGCATCAGCCTTTAAAATCTATATTTCTCTCCAACTGTAACATGTGACTTGAACGTGCACACAATCGGGCAGCATCAGCCTTTAAAATCTATATTTCTCTCCAACTGTAACATGTGACTTGAACGTGAACACAATCGGGCAGCATCAGCCTTTAAAATTTAAAATCTTACGTGCACACAATTCAGCCTTTAAAATCTATATTTCTCTCCAACTGTAACATGTGACTTGAACGTGCACACAATCGGGCAGCATCAGCCTTTAAAATCTATATTTCTCTCCATCTGTAACATGTGACTTGGATGGTTTTTCCCTTGGACTCTTCGATATGAACCATTTTCAGCAAAATTTGCAAATTTGATATGAAAGACACTCCACTCGCATTTAGCTTGTAAAAGTTGGGTTATGGTACTTTAAATTTCATGTGGTGAGTCATAATTAGATTGGGTGGTGGGGAAAATAATATAAGTTTACTGTCATTTTCATGTAAATGGCATTTATTTTTCTTTCTTTCTGATACTATTTACATTGATGTACCCAAAGGTGTGGTGGCGTACTGTGATAGAATGTAGTCCATGTTTTAATTGTCATTGCAGGAATTACACCCATGTTGCAACTTGTACGTCAAGTGTTGAAGAATCCGGAAGATAAAACGGAATTGTTTCTGCTTTTCGCTAATCAGGTATTTTATGGTATAGTGTTGTTCACTCAGGCTCATTGTTTCCCATTCAGGAACTTGATGAGGTATCATCACATACTTCACCCATGTTCATTGTTTGCAAATAAGAAGCTTGCTGTGATACAGTGATACACCCAGATCCATTGATTCTCGTGTTGGCTAATAGAACGTTGCACTTGCAGGGGTGGGAATTCTCCTCAGATCTGCAGTTTTCCTCTCATGGAACATTGCGTTTCCTCGCATTTTAATCGTCCTTTCCTCCAAAATGTGTCAGATGGCACAGATTTTAACCTAGGATTTCAAGAATTTCCAGGACCCCTCTAGATTTTCTCTTTTTTACAGTTCACCAATTCCCACCCCTGTACTTGATGACACATCATTCCAGAGAACACAAAAACATATCTCCTTTTTTTCCATCTCAGTTAAAGACACAGATAATAATTTAAAAAAGCAAAAATTAGATTGGTGGGTTTTTTTACTCATACAGCCAATCAATCCCAAATTAGTTTACAGTATACACAATGCCACAAATCCCATATTGTTATATAGTAAACAAAGAAAATCTTACCACATGATCTTTCTTATTTATAGACCGAGGATGACATACTCTTGCGACCGGAACTGGATGAAATTAAGGACAGTCATCCCAAGCATTTCAAACTGTGGTACACTCTGGACCGACCAAAGGATGGTAACGTATTTCTCAGTATTTAACACTTCACTCGATTTGTGTGGGTGGTACGGAACACTTGTTTGGGAGGAGGGATGTAGCTCAGTGGTAAAGTCTAGGCTATTTCTCGTTCCAGTCAGTGTGCACAACTGGTATATCAAAGTCTGGTATGTGCTGTCCTTATATAGTGCATATAAAATATTTCTCATTCCACTCAGTGCACCATGATTGGTATATCAAAGGCTTTGGTATGTGCTGTCCTTATATAGTGCAAATAAAATATTTCTCTTTCCAGTCAGTGCACCACGATTGGTATATCAAAGGCTTTGGTATGTACTGTCCTTATATAGTGCATATATAAGATCCAATGCTACAAAGGAAAAATGTAGTGGGTTTCCTCTGGAAGACTATATGTCAAAATTACCAAAGATTTAAAATACAATAGCCGATTATTAATAAATGAATGTGGTCTGAGCAAATAAAGAATTTTTAGAATTTGTTAAACAAAACAAACTCTTTTCTCTTTTTTTTTTTATTGTTTATGTCAGTTTCATGGTAGGAGTGCACAAGGGATTTGTTAATTAAGTAATATTATGGTTGAGTCTCTCTTTGTTTTAGGGTGGGAGTACAGCAAGGGATTTGTTAATTATGTAATATTATGGTTGAGACTCTTTGTTTTAGGGTGGGAGTGCACAAGGAATTTGTTAATTTTGTAATATTATGGTTGAGTCTCTCTTTGTTTTAGGGTGGGAGTACAGCAAGGAATTTGTTAATTTTGTAATATTATGGTTGAGACTCTTTGTTTTAGGGTGGGAGTGCACAAGGAATTTGTTAATTTTGTAATATTATGGTTGAGTCTCTCTTTGTTTTAGGGTGGGAGTACAGCAAGGGTTACAGCAAGGAATTTGTTAATGCACAAGGAATTTGTTAATTTTGTGAGTCTCTCTTTGTTTTAGGGTGGGAGTATTATGGTTGAGTCTCTCTTTGTTTTAGGGTGGGAGTACAGCAAGGAATTTGTTAATTATGTAAAATTATGGTTGAGTCTCTCTTTGTTTTAGGGTGGGAGTACAGCAAGGAATTTGTTAATTATGTAATATTATGGTTGAGTCTCTCTTTGTTTTAGGGTGGGAGTACAGCAAGGGATTTGTTCATTAAGTAATATGATGGTTGAGTCTCTCTTTGTTTTAGGGTGGGAATGCACAAGGAATTTGTTAATTTTGTAATATTATGGTTGAGACTCTTTGTTTTAGGGTGGGAGTGCACAAGGAATTTGTTAATTTTGTAATATTATGGTTGAGTCTCTCTTTGTTTTAGGGTGGGAGTACAGCAAGGAATTTGTTAATTTTGTAATATTATGGTTGAGACTCTTTGTTTTAGGGTGGGAGTGCACAAGGAATTTGTTAATTTTGTAATATTATGGTTGAGTCTCTCTTTGTTTTAGGGTGGGAGTACAGCAAGGAATTTGTTAATTTTGTAATATTATGGTTGAGACTCTTTGCTTTTAGGGTGGGAGTGCACAAGGAATTTGTTAATTTTGTAATATTATGGTTGAGTCTCTCTTTGTTTTAGGGTGGGAGTACAGCAAGGAATTTGTTAATTTTGTAATATTATGGTTGAGTCTCTCTTTGTTTTAGGGTGGGAGTACAGCAAGGAATTTGTTAATTTTGTAATATTATGGTTGAGTCTCTCTTTGTTTTAGGGTGGGAGTACAGCAAGGGATTTGTGAATGATGAGATGATCAAGAACCACTTACCTCCACCGGGTGACGACACTCTGATCCTGATGTGTGGACCCCCTCCCATGATTAACTTCGCCTGCGTGCCTAACCTCGACAAGCTCGGGTATTCACCGAGTCAGCGCTTTTCTTACTGAGGACATTCTAACAGTTTTTGTGATCAACTGGGAGATTATTTTCAACATGTCCATCTGACAAGAATTCTCTGCTCATTTTCAGAAAGCATTACTGAATTGCATTATTTGAGAAACTGTTTTTAAAGTTGGGCACATGTTTGTAACAGCTGTACAATACATGTTCTTGGTTACAGTGCTTATTTGTTTCAATTTTTATTTCTCATTGCATAATATATTTTGCTTATAACATTAGCCCACCTTGGGAAAGCTGCATACAATATACCGGTTTTATATAACTGAGGTTGCATGTACATTCGGCCAATATTGAAGGTTTTGTTTTTTCATTTAATCTTTCATATAGGTAACAAGAACTATATATCTTATTTTGTCTATATATTTATTTTACTTACTGTATATTTTTAACAAAAAAAAATAAAAATTGTTATTTAAAAATAAAATGATTTTTTTGTCCCTTTGATATCTTGTTTTTGATCCATTAGTTGTCAAGATGTTTGACTAAACACTGATATTTTTTGTTTAAGGACAGTTGCATGATTTTGAGTACTATCAAATATTGACACATTGTTATTGACTATAAATATTGAGATGTATGTTGTGGTTAAGAAATATATTGTACAGAATCAATTGTATTGCTGTTTGTTCTGGAGAATATGTTGTATTAAACATATGTTCATTTAAATAAACAATACTGCTGCGTTCCTAATGGATTTTGTATTGATGGTGCAAGATTTTTTATTTTTCTATTTTCCTTCTCCATTTTTCAGTGAATAATAAATTTGTTTTTTAAAAACAATTTGGAAGCAAGATATAAGTCCACTTGGCTCCAGTTTCGTAATGCTGATTAGCCTCATTCTCTAATTGGGTATGAAAGGTTTGTACAAATGTATGTCACATATGATGTTTATTATCATGTATACAATACTCTTCTACTTCACATCTGATTGGTGCTTGGATATGTTAACAAACTTATTGTTTATTTTGTTGTATAATTTGTATAATATACTACTGGCAATAGCTGGTCGGAATTTCTCCATTTGCTCATTTGGTACATCACATAACATTGTTTTCTGTATGGTTCAAGGTTCAAATCCCTTTGGTGGAGGTTGATTTATCTGTTAGTCGTTTTTAATAAATGGTATATTTGATTGCAAGTTAAAAAAGTCTGTTTCTTTTATTACATGTACTAGTGATTAAACAGAGTATAAGTTCGTACGGGTGTTTGGAAAATGTTACATATTTGATTTTCAGTTAACATGTTTTTCATTTAGCATTCTTAAAATTTGTAATATAGGATAGTGGAAGAGTTTATGGTACAAAAAAACAAAACCATTTTTTAATAACTGGCAGAAAAGTACATTAATTTTATAGTAATAATGTCTGGCTGTATTTCAATTACTAGTAGTTGATTTATTTTTGGATCGTTGATATTTAAAATCTTTTCAAAATTAGAAAAAACCCCACTATTATATGAATTTGTTCTGAGTTTTAAAATACAGATTGCTCCATCAGGTTCAGACAGATGCAATCTGGGCATAGGTTCTGACTTGTCCAGCATTCCTACTAAACCTACAACTAATAAAGTTATGAAAATAACCAATTGTATATGAAATGTGTAACATTTCCTGCAGGCTGTGTGGGGTAAAGCAGGATTGACCAATCCACAAACCCTTTTTCTTGGCTAGTGATTTTTGGTTTGGGCTAGTGGAAATTATCAACTATATTACTGTAATACATGGGGCACCAGCCAAAGCTTGTGTGAAGGCTTTTGATTTCCTCAAACACCTGTTGAACACTGCATAAAGTCAAATTTAAAAGCTTACTCTTGCACACCACCATACAAATCTCAGTAGAAATGTTGCTTCAGAATAAATTCCATGAAAAATAGTATAGGCTATCACAAAAAAATAAATGACTGCTAGTACCACTGTTTGAACCTACATACGCTTGGTAAGTGGCATTAAAAAAAACTCATCAATACAGGGTGACAACAAATATTTGGAGTTGTCCACCCACAAGCCAGAGCACTGTTTCACTTTGCTCTTAGGGTTTCTATTTATAGGTGACGTACATACAACTGCTGTTACTGGTCAGGTCAGGTCATAGGGTTTAACGTGCACATTCAGAACAAGCTGTTGTAGCGCACGCCTGTCATGGTCACAGGAGCCGGCCTCTGCAGCTCCTCCGTCCAGGACAGAAAGTGTTACTGGTTGTAATAACAGTAACAAATAATGCCCCAAGATTGTTATTTAAATATCACAAACATCAACATAGATGTACATATAATTATCAAAGAAAACGTTTTAAAAATCAATTATTAACTTTAAATTATTAATTTTTTAATGAAGACCTACTTCCTAAACCAGACTTGTAAATTGCTGCTAGTTATAACAGCATAATAAATGGTGGTGTGATACCTAAAACCCACCCTTGTCAAACTACATTGTAGTGTGATTTACATGGATGTGTGCTGCTTGCCAGGTGTGTTGTTACCTTCAAAAAGGTGCTATATTCATGGTATGTGCTTTTGATGCATTTTCGGTCATCTTTGCTGTTTGTTAGGTAGATGTTTGCCTTCAGAAATAAAAGCTTTTTGATACAAATCATCTGTTGTGCTTTATTAAGGCTGATTTAGTGTAGTCTGTTAATAATGGGTTTTATTTATTTTATTAGCTTTACTTAGTACACAAATATATGCAACAGAAATGCAATCATTCTGGGCTACATGGTTCCATTGGTTAATTACAAGCAAATTTTGATCACTTGCAGCAACTTGATGGTTTCCCAACTTTATTTAATTTACCGTTAGGATAGGATCTCACTCCGTGGACACATTGAGTTTTCCCCATCCCAACCAGTCCCCAGTGATTGGCATATAAAAGGAAGTGGTATGTGCTGTCCTGTTCAAAAATTGTATTTAAAATATCCCTAGCTGCTTGGGGGAAAAAATGAAGTAGGTTAACTTGGAAGACTAAGAATGAAGTGATATCCATTAGCCAATGGCATGTTAATCAAAAACGTTATAGGTGGGGTTAAAAAAAGTTAAACTTTTCTTTGAATATTGAGTGTTTACTATTCGTGAAACGGGATAGGACGTTATGAGACATGACTTATTTGACCAGTAAAATAATGTAGGCTAATTAGTTAGTATCGATGGACCAGCCTACACTAGGTACTCGTGCAGTGTTACAAAAACGTAGCATGGTAATATTGGTACGGAAGAAATCTAGTCGGAGATGCTTCCTGTTGATCTGAAATGAACAATTTTGGATCGCATTTTCTTGATTATAAAGGTGGTGTAATTAAATTCAGGGCCGTAGCTAGCGGGGGGGGGGGGGGGGCAAGGGGGGCAGTTGCCCGAAAAAAATCCGGAAAGCATTATAGAAACTTAAAGATAATTCTCTTCTTAACTGTTTAAGGAGTTTTAGACTATTAACTACTCAGTTGCCCCGCCCCCCCCCCCCCCCCCCCCCCCCCAAACAAAAAATCCTAGCTTCGGCCCTGATATTTAATACAAAAGTTGCATAAAGCAACGTGGCCAGATGTTAGCAGATCACGGGCAGATATTGATGGAATTTGAGTTACTGGAATACACCGTTCTAATTTCTAGAATGAATGTAAACAACAAATACAAATACATCTTTAATAATTTGTGTTGCACTGTTTCCATGAAAAACAAATCCAACACTATTACCTATCTTGGAAGAGTAATATAATTAATTAATGTACAAAATGCTTGATGAAAAAAACAAAAAGGATGTATATGTTTAACAACAGAGCACATTTTAAGCTACAGGTATCCGAATTTATTCACAAAATGCACGCAAGTGTTTGCGAGCCTGCGCAACTGTTTTCTGTTATTTCACGAAGATCGCGAGTACGCACACAATCACGCTATTCCATGGGCTTTTGTGTGAACTACAATTATAGGTACCGCAGACGTAACAATATAATAATTCAATAAATAATGGTGTTATTGCTTGGATTAGATTAATATGTTCTACACAACTTAATAAAAATAGTGTTCTTTGCTAAAGGTTGAATCCAAAAGGTTAAATACAGTTGCCAAGGGAGGATCTAGGATCCGAATCCGTTCATTCGGCAGTTCAAAGCACGTCTGGAAATGATTTAGAGCTGAGTACTGTCAAAATGCCATATTTTTTAGCAGCAAACCCCAACAAACCCAACACCAACATCAACCCCCCCCCAAAAAAAAACACACAACAACAACAACAAAAAAACAACCCCAAACAAACAAACAAAAACAAAACAAAACAAAAACAAACAAAAAACAAAACAAAACAACAACGTATGAACTGATCTGGGCCCCGTTCCACGAAGCAATCTTAGCCCTATGATTACCTTAAGCGCATAGCTACCTTATGCACTTAAGTTGATCTTAGGGCTAAGATCGCTTCGTGGAACGGGACCTGGTTTTCTGTTGGAGTTCCCGGCGCATATTTGTTTTGGTCATACGTACTGTTTTAGAGGGATTTTTATATTTTTATATTTGTAAATTAGTATTTATAATGATGAGAAGTCAAAATATATAGCTGGGTTAGCTACTATAGTCATTACTACATTGTGATTTTTATTAAATTGTTGTCGTAATTTGCTTTTGGGGGTTCTTAAAAAGTCTATTAGGCTACACAATTCAAATTATAAAACACCCGTTAGTTTGATGAATGCTGTTGTTTAGTTCGTATTCGAATATTCGCTAGTCATTGGAATCGAATATTCGATTACCATTTTTAGGTCGAATACCGAGCACTACTAAGTACACATTTTGTAACAAAAATCTATCCATTATGTAATACATATATAAGTGTGCAATTTATATACAAAAATGGGCCCATTTTGTAATTTAAAAAATAGGTGCCAATTTTAAATAAAATATATACCCATTCTGTAATAAATGCTTAAAACGTTAGAATATGTCACAGATGTTAAATGCATGTGTTTACCAATATAAATAATTATAAACATGGGATATACATTGAACAGGTTGTATATTAAATGTTCTCGTTCTGTTCAGTGCTCCACGGCCTGAATATTAAAAACTAGGGGAGTACTATTATCAACGGGAAAGACTTGCTGCGTATGAAAAGGAGTAACCTATGTGGATGTAGAAAATTTATTCAGTAGTCTTTGTGTCATAATTTGGAAATGTTGTTATCTAGATTCGAGCATTTTCGTTTTATTCGGGCAAATAACACCCTGCAAAAATGGGAGCCCGTACGCCCATGCCCACCCACTAACAGAAGTGCTTGGCAACAATCACTCTCATAATCCACCTGATTTATCGATTGTAATTCTAATGTTTTGCGCCTAGAGACTTATGAACATACAACTATCCAACCATGCCCATTTTGGGGTAAACAACACATTATTAGGATTTTCAAATACATTTTTAAAATGTGGGGTATTTCTTCTTCTTCTTCTTCTTCTTTGTGTATGTGGGGGTGGTTTTGGGGGGGTTGTGAAATGAAATTCGAATTTCCTTTACTCAAGGTACAATAATTGTTGCCTCTATGACATAAAAATGGTCGAAAACATAAATAATTATTCATATAATTCTACAAGGCCCGTTTTCCGTGCATTACCAAAACGTTGTAAATGAGGGAATCTCTGTGATGCACACGATAGCGGAAACGCAATGAGCAATGGTTTGCGTTTTGTTTAGTGAATACCACACTTCGTTATCCAAAATGTTCCACATACAAAATTTTCAAATCGACTCTTTCATGCGAACAATATATTGTCGATTCAGGACTTGTAATCACTATCTACCAATTGAAACTGGCCGATGGCAAAATATCGATAGACAAGAACGAAAATGTCCTCTCTGTATCACTTTAGGTGATGAAAATCATTATTTATTTCAGTGTACATATTTCTCAAATGAGAGATTCATATATCTAAAAAAATATTATTATGACAGACCCAATACTTATAAATTCTGTCAATTATTTAATTCGAAAAAGCTATCAACAACAAAGAAATTATGTATGTTCCTGAATACGATTAACTCTGTTCTCAAAAATATCTATACAGCATAATTATAGACAATACGTAATGGTTAACATCAAAAGTATACTACTGCTTATAACACTGTCATATTATTATACCTATTGTGTAGTATGTGTATATCATATGTGTGTGTGTGTGTGTGTGTATTTATCTATATATCTATATATATCTATATCTATATCTATATCTATATCTATATATATATATATATATATATATATATATATATATATATATATATATATATATATATATATATATATATATATATATATATATATATATATCTATCTATCTATCTATCTATCTATCTATCTATCTATATATATATATATATATATATATATATATATATATATATATATATATATATATATATAAAACTAAAGTATATATATATTTGTTAAGCGTTTACTGCAGCCGTCTGTATATATGTTTGTAAACCACCTCAATGCATCACCGTTTGGTGATATGAGTTGAATAAAGTTCTGTTCTGTTCTAACCTAGCTTGGAAGCAAATACCACGCAAACCTTACGCAATGTTCACGCAACGCAAATGTTTCGTGAATAAGTGCAATGGTTACCCCAACACGTAATCGAAATATAAGAAAGAAAGCCCAATGTTGCCATTAAACATACAATCAATAATTTATTTACATATATGAATCATACACACATGAACAATAATTCAAACAGCAAGAAAAGAAAAATTATTAAATTTAATATTCAAGATGTTTTGCTAGGTAGCCTTAGTCAAAGCATTTTAATAAATCATCTAAGTTATATTTAAAATATACATATATAGTTGTAAACATAAAGAAAAACTACAAAAAATTATGGAAGCTCTTAGTTTTATAAAATATTATCGAACAAAAATATATTTTAGGGTACAACGAAGACCGCTTCACAGAAAACTGGAGCATTTTACCTCTTTAAAATTAATACTTTAAATAATAATAACAATAAGTCCATCAATTCCACGTAGTTTATTTTTACGCTAATGGAAACATCCTTTCAGCTGGAGATAAAACATTTCCTTAATTTTCTTACTAATATAACTGTCCTCCATGACTTTGCCAACCCTTATTATGTAATAGATGTACATAGCTATTTTTCATTATTATTATTTTGCGATGTTATTTCTTCAAATAAGATGTATAATATTTATTATGTATATGTGTGTGTATAGTATACCCAAGCCACGTGGGTATATAACACGGATATAAATGTGGCATTTCATGGAAATAAACTTTTTGAAAAATAAAAAAATATATATATATATTTGTTTGTTTTTAATTACAAAGGTTACAGTCAATCACCTGGCATAAATTTTTTATTATTTAAATAAGCTATAACGGAACAATTTTTGACATGTAAACATGTCATTAGGCAGGAGGTCTAGCAACTGAAAGTATAATAGGTCATTGTTCAAACATCTCGAAGCAATACTACCCTAAATAAATTAGCCTTGGAAAAAAGGCTTTACAAAACTTTAATCTGAATAGTACAATTTAGAGTCGACGTTCTGCGACTCTAATTTGTAACGATGCGCCACTATAGAAGGCGGAACTTGTATAGCAGGTGCGAGATATTAATCCGCTTTCATAGTGAGCAGTCACGATCGATTTGCTATTTATTTCTGACGTATATTAATACTTAAATTATACATATATGTTAAAAAACAAAATCAATCACAATAATGTAGACATATCTTAGATACAAAAACTGAAAATGTACAAAACTGAGATCTATATATGAAACTATTTTTTAAAGGTGTATTAACTATTTTAGTTTGTGCTTTGGCGTACTTCCGCCATATGGAATATATCAAGGGAAGAAGGAAGTTTTTAATCGATAATCGTATTCAAAATGAAAACATGATATTCTGTGATTGCTTCGTTGTTGTTGCTTAGATTTTTCTTTTGGTTTATGACTAATGTAACGTAAAAAGGAGAAATGATACCTCTAGTCGACAGCCCTGTGGGACCAGTGTATGATGTGGTTTTTGTTGTGGAAATGACGGCAAACCTTGCTACTTACATAAACACATTGAAATCTTCATATATTTTGCCTTCACTGGAGTAAGTCACTGTTAAAAAAGAGAAAAGAGTTTTCTAAAATATAGTATATAGATAAGATATTTAGTTGTTTTTTTTTGTTGGTTTTTTTTGTGTTTTTTTTGCAACATGAACATTCTGACAATGAATTGAAATGTCAATGATTAGACTGATTTGTGATTAGTTGGTTTTCATCTTTTATTCAAATTATTGGGGAAAACTTTGTTCAGTATTGGGGTTGCAATTTGCTATGTGAGTTTTGGAGACATAGCCCAGTGATAAGTGCTTGCTTGATGCACTGTTGGTGTAGGATTAATCCCTGTTGGTGTGCCCATTTGGCTTTTTCTCGTTCCAACCCATGCACTGGTAGCTCGAGTACTAGACAGACATCGGGACGGTTATGATTGCTCAGTCAGTCAGAGATTATTTTATAGTGAAAACGAACAATGGCTGACTACCACGCAGTAGACAAAGATTCCTGCTAAATACAACACAAATATCTAAAAGTTATATTGATAATTTTCAAGTTTGCTGATAACAAATATTTTGCTTGTTCACTGCCAATACATACAACAGGAAGAAACCCGACGGCAATGCATCTATGTATTTATAATTTAACTGGAACATTGCAAAGCTAGCCCTGTATTTATTACAATAAAACATTCATACTACATCTAGTTAAAACAAATGGTCTATACATGTGAAACTGAAAGTAAAAGTTGTATATAAACCACACAGTTATAGGGCCATTCCATGGTATTTGGTGTGGAAATTTCAAAATGATATATTAAATGAGGTTTATATTTTAGCCTAAAGTGAACACCCGTAAGCACATACAAATATACTTTTATTGCCAATTTACTTTTGTTTTAATGATGGTTTTATTTGAAAAAATATTTTTTGTAAGCCAGGACGTGACATTTGTTTTTTGGTAATATTTCATTACTGTTATGTCAAACTTAAAAATTAGGTATCAGGACATCATATCTAAAATATACTGCATATAAAAATACTACTTTCCCTTCTTTCATATCATAATTAGTATCTTAAATTATTTTTCAAAATATTTAATGTCACGTCCTGGCTGATTTGACATATAAAAGTTAGTTTTATTTAAAAACTCTTTTTCAGAAATAAAAATGTCTTTTAATTCTCCTTCTTCTCAATGTTCCAAGTATAAATTAAAGGTATAATGATGACTGGTTGTATTAAATGATTAAAATAACCACCTCAAACTTTGAACCAGGACGTGAATTTCAAGATGGCATGTTAAATTGAGTAAAGATTAAAAATGTATTAAATCTCTCTCTATAGAGAAATTGGCAAAACTGACTAGATAATGCACGTGTACCTAAACTAAATTACTTTTATTTTCAATATTTTTTCTCTCACCATCAAGAATCGAAAACGGAGAAAACTGGATGTTCGAGGGAGCATGTTGAATATTTAACATGGATTCATGTACAGTCGACCTTCGATAACTCAAACTTCGATCTTTCGTAAACATCAATCTCTCGAAGTGAAACGGCGGTCCCGGCCGAACAGCTATACAAACTAGTAATAACAGACTTCGAACACTCAAACTTCGAACATTCGAAAAACTCTATCTCTCAAAGTAATTTTGTGGTCCCACCATAAAAAAATAAGGGATATTGCACTTCCAAAACTCGAAGTTTGTGGAGTGACTGAGCCTTTTAACTGTACCGGTAATACTTTAAAGAAAAATGAATTGTCACCCAAGCCAAGCGTGAGTGCCTCGACTGGTCTCGGCTATCGATGATACACGCGGTACTTACAGAATAATAGATCGCCGACTATGCGGAATGAAATGATCCTACATGCCTGCATTGGGTTGTCGGTGTTTGTACACGGAAGCGGGCCTCATTACACAAAGTACCGATAGTCTTGTAATCTTCAAAGAACTGTTGTAATAACAATTAACGCTGTTTGTTTGCAGAACCGTGAACATTCGGAAGAAATGCTGCTAAATCTGTGCAAGATTACAGACACAGTAATGAAAGACAATTTTTTAAGCAAGTGTGCCAAACAATCTCTAATTACAAAATTTTTTGGATAGTTCTGCTCTTTGTGATTTGAGAGCTATAAATTATTTTGTACTGTTGTGAATGTTTTATATGTAAAAAAAAAAGAGTACATAACCTAGTGCTATTTGGCATACAGCATTTTGATTTGTTATGTTATGTCTCGCTATGTTAGTGAGGGTTTTTAAAATGATTTTTGTGATTTACAATAATTTTGCTATTTATATTGTGTATTTTTTATTTGGTAAACAAACGTACTTAGTGCTAATTGACATTCAGTATTTTAATTTATTACAACGTTACGTTCCGCCTTGTTTTGACATTTGAAAAATATATCAACTTTAATTTATCGCTTACTTCCTGTTATATGTAAGTACGTGCTTTCAGTTTTCATTTTTTTTTTTTTTTACTTTACTGTCAATTAATACAATAAAAGTACATAGATATGTACGTCAAATTGATCGGATTTATCTCGTTTCTGTTAATATTTACTTAGTTTTATCATATACACAGAAGAAATTTGCTAGCATCCGATATCAACGAAATGATAATACTGCAATGCAGTTTCACATTGAGGTCTGCTGTACGAATTTCGAACCCTCGATCTCCCTGAAACTCGAACTATTTCGTCATCCCCTTCAACTTCGAGTTAACGAAGTTTGACTGTAGATACAAAAATACTATTATCAATTAATTCTATGTTTTGACCAAACAATGAATTATTGATAATCCACCAATTTAAAGAATATTGTATTATACCAAATGTTCCATTTTGTGAAATCCAAACTGGTGTACACGTACAATAAATATTGTGTCAAAGATTTGTTCAAATACAATGTGCTGCTAAAATCTAAAGTTTATTCCTTGGCAGATACAGGTATTCAAACATTAATTAGAATATAAAAACCAACATTCCTCCAGTGAAGGATGTAATTGATAAAAGATACATGTTGATCATAAAACTTGGGTTGGGGGAATTCAAATCAATTGTGTCATTGAGATTTTTTATATTGTCAACCATCAACAGTTTATATTAATATACATTGTTGATAGTTTGGCCTATCAGATAATGATGAACAGAAAGAAGAAACTGTCCAAAAACTATAATTTCTGTACTGATTGAGGTTCATATTTTGAATTCCAATTAAATCAGATGATCATAAAAATACCAACAAAAGGCAAAATATAATAATATATTAATTCTAACATATATTGTAAATTACAAACAAACATTCCACAGAATTAAATGTCTGGCCTATCATAAACTTATTTGAACAGTATTATTGATAGTGCATAGATCTATCTCAATGCATGTTAAAAATGTTTTTAAAACAGAAAAAAATTAAATTAAAATTTTAAAATAATAAATTTGAAGAAAAAAAATTTGTTGTGCATTGAGGTGAACATTCATAGATAGAACTATAAATGAAGCTGTACTGATGCAGGACATGTCATTAATGAGAAATGTAGCTACATTTGTACAATCAATGTTGAGCTAAATGCAAAAGTTGATACCTATTCTTCATCTTTTTAGTTTGTACATGTACTGTAAAGGTAAGACAAAAATCACCAGACTTAGCAACATCAGGATAAACAGTGTTGTTGACAGTATGGTCACTGGTTATAAAAGTATATTATTATTATATATGAATATTGTATGAGAACTTTTTTTGCACCACGACAGTTCAATTATTTTGATGATAAAAACACTTAAAACAAGTAAATATCATTGATTTCATAAACTAACACTGTTTCATTGGTAGTATTTGATATACATATCATTTATTAGTTGTATAAGTGAACTGGACAAAAAGTCGTCTTGGCTCGTACTAAAAAATTTAAAAGTTAAAGTTACATCATAAAGAATATTTTTTTTATTAAATTGCTATACGGCATTTAGAAATAGACTGGATATTGTGTTAAACAGTGTATTTCAATAAGCAAACATTCTATCAGGAGAGCAGAGTTTTGAAATTTACTGCAGTGTTAAAAAAGTGATGTCCATTTTCGTCATGTCCTGGCACATTTTACTTTTCACTTTATAAGTAATTTTTTGTTTACAAAAACAAAATTAGGTCTGACGTACTTATACTACTATATGTAATGAGTCTGTAAATGTTAAAACTGCATTTCCATTTAAAAAGGATTTTCAGTGAAGGAGATCATAAGAGTCAGAATGTCACGTCCTGGCTTAAATAATATGCCTCTTCTGATTGGGGTAGGGTGGAAAGTTGCATGTTATTTTCCACAAAATATGATGTATGTATAAATGTACAATTTATTTATTGTGGTGTGTTTTTGGACTATTTTTATTCCTGTAAATTGCCTTGTTTTTCAGACATTTCAATGGCGCCCCACCGGATCCAACAGATTATGGAAATGATGTATGTTGTTAATTGTACACTATTTATCCCATGGGTGGGATCTAGCTTAGTCAGTAGAGCACTCAACTGAGGTGCTTGGGTCAAAGGATTAAACCCATTCTCTGATTGTTTTTTTCTCCCATTCTAGTTGGTGTCCCACAACTGGAATATCAAAGGTGGTATTGGCTGTCCTCCCTGGGGGAAGATACATATAAAAGATCTCCTGCTGCTAATAGAAAAATGTAATGGGGTTTCTCTAAGACAATGTGTTAGAATTATCCAGTAACTAATAATGATTAATAAATCAATATGACTTACAGTTCGTTTGTGTCAAAAGGGAACCAATGTCAAATTGGCTCATAACTTCATAACACATAAAGTTACATTTTATATAAACTCAAATAACATTTTAAAACAAAATTCAGTGTAAATAAAGAGTAACAATGTCTAGCACAGTAAAACTATTTTTTTTTCAATATATATATAACTTTGTTTTTTTTTATCCCATGTGTGTTGTTTTGTTTTCACAGTTCAGCAGTACGTTGTATGATTTGGTCACATTCCATTCTGGGGATATTGCTCCAAGCCCTGCATCAAACTGCACCTACCCAACGACCAGCATTCACAAGTTTATGAAATGGATAGATGATGCTGAGTAAGTACATATATAAAGGATTCGTCACAAGTATTTTTGAATACGGAAAATATCAACCAAGTCTTATGTTAATCGGTATCTGTCTCGACTTGGCAAATTTGCATATATCTTTAAATTTGCATACCATTATGAACCGAGTTAATACACGAAATTATCACATGAGTTTATGGCATGGATATTATGGGTAAGTTATAGGATAAATATATATATATAATGCATGGTACAAATATAACTGCAACTTCCCGACAACCAGCCTTCACAGCCTTTGGAAATAAACTGTAGTCCGCGTAACCGATTAGTGGGTTATGTGCTATTTCTTAGCTAATTCAATTACTGTTTGTTTGACAATTTCAACTAGACTAGAAGGCTATAATTCCATAACATGACTTTTAGACATTGTAAGTTCTCGCCCACCCCTGATGTGGGTGGTCTGTAGAAATTATGAAAACTATGTAATGCAAACAAAATTGTGATTGGCAATATGCATACAAAGTATGGGTTATAGAAAAATACCAAGACGTAACCCATGCAAGATCTGGGTCCAATTTCAGAAAACATTGTAAGCCTACGTTTGCACGTAAGACTTTTTTCAAGGGCTGTATTCACAAGTTTATTGCAGCAGAACGTAACACAGTGGTAATTACTTCATAATTTATAAAATGTGCAAACATTTGAGTCTATAATATAGCAAAATATTATAAAGTTTAATTTGATATGTAGCAGACTTTGAAAAGATTTTTTTTTTTTTAAGATACTTTTGTTTTATTATTAGTGAATGTAGCTATTTTTGTAACTTAAATATATTGTTTTTGACTATTTTGAGTGAACAGGAACTTACTTTCTTACAAGTGCACCTGAACACAAACAAGCAGGGGTGGGGAAAAGCCCCTTTCTCCCAGTCTGGGACCGATTCTCGATCTCCGAGACCGAAATTATTTTTTTAAAACGTGTGTTTGCCGGTCCCACTTTTGTCATTCTTGTCGGTCCGAAGCACCTGTTCATTTCTATTATTGGAACAAATTCTTATTTGTCAAGTGGATCGGCCTCCCCAGACATCGGTATCTCATGCATGATTTAAAATAAATAAATAGTGGTCAATATGGCTGGTGTTTCAGACGTCTGTGATTTTAAAGTCTGCCTACGTATATATATATATATATATATATATCGTCGGTCACTGAAGTCGGACCTACAGTAGTATCAATCCACAGCCACTAGGCTAGACATTAATTTTGTCAAAGTTGCTGAGCCGGTCAAGAGATTAAACAGACATTAACAATAACACCACTCTTGGTAAGAGAGCCATCAAGGTATTACACTCCCAATTAAAACAAAGGACCCAGAGTTTGCAACTGGTTACAATCAGCACCTGTTAACACCTATGTACGGAGCTTTGTCGGGTCAAGTGTCCTAGTCTGAAGCAAGAGACTTTTGTGCAATACAAACTGCTTGAAATAGCATAAAATATACTGAAATAATCTATAAATGTATTTATTGTTGACTGGTTTCCACCTTTTTGTTAACAAGTGGGAGTAAGTAGAACAGCTACATGTACTGGTTATCTCAAGAGCCAGTAGAGGTCAAATTTCGTCCAATCAGTGATGACGTTATTAATCTCTTTGTTTAAACATGTGCTAGCTCAGGCTGTCAAATGCTTCAACGGTGCGATCTTTTATTAACTTTCTGGACACAGTATTGAATACTCGTACTTTTTATACATATATATGGGAATTAAATTCATAACTTTTATTCCTTTTTTATATTATTTATTCCATTATGTAAAATATATACAATTTGTGTTTTTTTTTATTATTCCTTTCTTTCCCTTCCCCTCCCTTCTGTTAATGATGACATCAAGTGGGACCGATTGACAATTTTATTTTTCCCACCCCTGCAAACAGGTATATCAATTTCAGAGCACACCCAAACACATCATTAATGTATTAATAAGTTTTGTGGGTTATTGTTGTTGCAGATTTATTGGAGGTGAATCTCAGCGGTTCAGTCACATATCAGAAGGTCTTGGAACTGCTCTACAAGTTTTTGACCACATCAAGCAATGCAGAAATCCAGGGTTCGTTTTTTGTCTTTAAAAAAAGTATATAGAGGTTATTACCCTCGTGTATTTCGGTATCGTCAATATCATATATTAGGAATAAAAATTGTATTATGCGAGCCTCTGGCAAGCATAATACATTATTTTTATTCCTAATATATGATATTGACGATAACGAAATGCACGAGGATAATAATCTCATTATCATATAATCTCTAGCTTAGTACAACATGTTTTTGTAAACTGTACACGCAACTTTAATTCCAGTCCACCCACCATTACTAGATATTCAAATGACGTAAAAATATGTGGCGCGGTGTATTTTTGACATCAAACGTGAATGACGTCATTTTGGATGTCCCTACATCAAAACAAACTAGGGCTTAACGTTTTTTTGTTTTCTGAACGCTGAACAGCTTTCAGTGTCAAACTGCCATTGAAATGTTTTTATTTGATGACTATTATACGTCAATTATGGAGTGTCACACAAGTACGTTTGCTTAAATGTCAATAAACCTAGTGCTGTGACCTCGATTAATTTACATCTAATTTGCAAAGTTATCAAATTCTTAAAGTATGTGATCTTAAAAATATCACATAATTTGATTGCACTGAAAATTTAAAATATGATAAATATATGTTATATTTCTAAAATAGCAGTATTTGGAAGTTCAAATCTTGATAATAATTTGAAGCAGGAATTTAATATATGGAAAGCAGTTCTACACATCAAAACAATAGCATTTAAAAGAGTAAATAATACAGCAAAGTGATCAAAGGTAAGTGCAGGAACACAACATTTTTCATCTTTCGGCCAGTATAATGTGACCATGTTCCATGGAACTGCCTACAGGGTGTATACTACCAAATCAAATCCCATAGACGACAATAGTAACATATGTGGCTAAAACTCCTACCTGCAACGTATCAACCGACATAAACGCCACGGATATAAATACTACCATCCCTCACACTTAAAGTGAATCAGGAAAAATTGGGGGTCAAGCTGCTCGTTTCTGAGATAACAGGTAGCGTTTATGACTACCCTAGTTCTGCACAAAATTCGAGTACTTTTTTTTTTACAGGTACCCCATACATGTTTCAAGCACAAGGCTACTTGACACATTGGTACTAGATGAAATAAAATTGCATTTTTTTTTTACCCAGATGAAACTATTATTTTTTACAACCAACACACTCACATTTATAACCAATCACAGGACTTGTGGTGTTCACTTCTCTATCAAAAGTTCGGTGCACCTCGAACTTTGACCCAGCCGGAAGTTATTTGCTTTAGTACTACCTATAAACTTGAAATCTATCAGTACCATTTTGTACTGTTCCATATGATTTTGAGTTCTTGTTTTTTAACCAGTGTTTTTTTTTATGGTGGGTTTAAGTGTTTGTTAAAGCTTTCGTTTATTAGCAGTTTGATGGTTTGCACTTTACAATTCCAGGGCTTACTCTGAAAAATATTTAGATTTGAGACAATTTTCACATTTGTTGAGGTTTTCGTAGAAAATTATTGAAAAGTGGTTATATAAAGAATTTTTGTTATTAGCCAAATACTAAATGTTGTAGCCACTTTCTATGAAAGTTAAGAAATGGCTAATTTGGCAATGGGCAGGCTGACCTCTGCATTCATCAAGGCAGTGATTGTCATAAAAAAAAAAAAAATCTAAATTAAATTTATTTCCAAAGGGGGTGGTCTGATAAATCTGTCATCAACCATATAAATAGTTTTTTTTTAAAGTTTGACCAAAAAATGTATCTGCTTACAGTGAGGTTTTTTGTTTGTATGACAAAAGAAAACTTCACTAGTGTGATGAAATGAAACTTATTTAATTGTTTTTTTTTTCAACACATTTGATCCATGGTTAAAATATTACAGACACCGTTATTCTAAATTCAAACTTATCATTCAAAATAAAATAACAATCATGGAACAAGAAGTGAGCTGACCATTGAATCACTCACACCGATGTTTAGAAGCTCATTTAATATACTTCCTCGTTTTAAATAATCATTTCTTTCAGTACAAGTTGTATTAAATAGCCAGGTGTATAATGTGGCTTTTTTCCTTGTTCATACCAGGATCACTACCCAGCGTCACTGTATTCTGGTGTGTAACTCACCACCATATCACCTGCCATGTCAGGAGAGTCAGGACTACTCCGGATACACCAGTGATCAATTGGCCACCATGTTGGGAAAGGTATTCTTTTTTAGTTTGTTTCCAATAGCAACTTCTGTCTGTGGGATGGTGCATATAAAAGATCTCTTGCTGCTAATCGAAAAGAGTAGCCCATGAAGTGGCGACCGCAGGTTTCCTCTCTCAATATCTGTGTGGTCCTTAACCATATGTCTGATGCCATATAACCGTAAATAAAATGTGTTGAATGCGTCGTTAAATAAAACATTTCCTTCTTCCTTTCAATAGCAACTTTGGGCGGGATATTATACAATGTTTGATAAATGTTTTGAGAAAGTCACTAGCCCTGACAGAAGCTTCAGCTAGAGTCCTGTGTATTGTAGTAATATAATACAGTTTATAATGTCCACTAGCTCATACCAAACAATTCATTAGCCAGGATCTTGGACTCCAGATATAGCTTTGTGGTAGAGTGGTCTCTTGAGGCAAGTGGTTTGATGGGACTCTGTTGTTCTTTTCCCCCGTCCCAACCAGTAAGTTAAAGACTGTGGTATTTACTGTCCTGCCTATGGGAATGTATCAACAGAAGATCTATATCATTTTGTTTTATAATTGTGTTTAGCCCATATGTATGTGGCAGCAGTAGGTTGCCTCTCTGTCTGTTTTGGTCAAGTATTGAAATAACCACACTAGAAACCATAGACATATAGTTTTACAATTTGCTGATGATTCATTAAGCAGTACTGCCAGTAGCATCTCGGTGTCACAGATTCATTTTGTTTTCTAATAGGAGGTAGATTTGCATTATTTGGGTTGTTTCTTTTAAATTACTTCCTCATCTAAACAGTAAAATAAATTTGAAGCTAGCTATATATTCATATGTGGTGGAATTCTGTCCAGTAAGAAAACAAATCATATATATATTGTTTAAAAATGTGTAGTAACATTCAGAACTTTTTATACAATATTACTCTTGGTTCATTAATTGAAATATTTATTTAGTTAACAACTATTATAAGTTCTTGTTGCCTTTTTAAAATTTATCTAGCTGACATGTATTTACATTTATAGTCAAAGATAATCATGATATATAATATGTATGGTAATGTGTTACTGATTAATGTCCTAGCAGTGGGATGCATGCAGTCTGGTGACTCTAACCTTCCTGGAGCGCTCCTGTTTAATTGATCATTACAGTTTGAAAAACACACTAATTTGTATATTGCAGCGGGGAATCCATTTGTCAATTATTTCACCAAAGAAGATTCCAGCTCTTCAGAAACTTTTTGAAGAGGTAAGTAGTGTCTTTTACCAGTGTCCATTCATCTGTTTCATTACAAATGTCTAAATTTTTAATTCTGACTGTAATTTGACTTAATTTTTCAGATATTTTTGTGAAAATGTCTAAATTTTCCATTTGACCAATCTGTTGAATATACCGTAACTCTAGTTTCATTGCACATAATGTACAAACGTCAAAAGTGGATGTTGTATGATAAATATCTGATCATATTGCACTGGTTTTATGAGGCAAATAAATAATAATAGAAAATAACTGTTTATATTTCAGTATTGCACATCCACCATTAGTAATGTGTATTAAACCAGGTCTAGCTCTGGAAGAGAAGAACATTTCACTAAATTTAGGGACCGCGGAGACTTTTTAAGTATGACAAGAATGATATTGATTGTTTGTTATACTGAAGAAATACCTTTAAAAGAATAAAAAATAAAAATAAAAATTCAATTAGCCCTGACCCCCCCCCCCAAAAAAAATAATTTGTAATCAGGGTAGGTAACTCCGTTTTGCAAAAACCAAAAAAAAGTTTGGCATACTCAAAATTGTAGGAATGTATTCATTATTTTCAAATAAAATACCTTCAGTACCATTAATATAATCAGTATAATTGACTAATTGGTCATTATAATACCCATCCACCCTCAAAAAGGGTTCAACATAAGAAAATGGCCATTTTTGTTGCATAAGCATATATCATACAACGTGGAATGTAATAAAACTCATTTGTGCATTACAAATGAACATTACCATCATCATCATGTGCTACATGTAACTCCTCATTCGTTACCCACATTATCACAGCATTCAATTGTACAGAGTAAAGAGCATCAGTCGGCCATGGAAAAAGTGATATACAGGTCAATGGTCAATATGTAAGAGGACAAAATGTGTACCGTTAATGTTGTATCTCTGTCAAAATGTCAACTTGTGTGTGTCTGTTATATGAGAGATAGAGAGAAATGAGACAGAGAGACAGTGAAAGAGGGAGAGAGAGGAAAAGGACAGAGCAAGAGAGATAACAGATGTATGTTAGGTTTTGGGAAATTGAGTTTCTTCTTAATTACAAAATTTGGAATAATTAGAGAATGCTTCATTGTTGTTTATTTGGCTTATTAGCCAGCCTGTCTTTGATTTTTAAAAAATAAGTTAGTGGCATTAAAAAACAAAATTACATCACCCATACTGTGTTACTGAGACAATTATATACACATTTAGTGCTGTAATTGTCAAAGGTGTGCAAACAGTGGTTTAATTGGTGAAACAAAAAGTCGTAGAATACATGGTTAGGATTTTAAAAAGTTTTTTTTACACATTAAGTATAATGTCAAAGTTTACATTTTTACCTGGGTACCACTTTAATTGATTACAGCCACTGCTCCACAACTGGTATAACAAAGGCCATGGTGTGTACTATCCTGTCGGTGGGATGGTGCATATAAAAGATCCCTTGATGCTAATCGAAAAAGAGTAGCCCATGAAGTGGCGACAGCGGGTTTCCTCTCACAATATCTGTGTGGTTCTTAACCATATGTCTGACGCCATATAACCGTAAATAAAATGTGATGAGTGCGTCGTTAAATAAAACATTTCCTTCCTTCCTTCCACTTTAATAGTTGATATTTTGACTTGACATTTTGTCCTACATCTGTTAATTATAAAGATGTGGTTATAGGGATTATTTTTATGTGATTCCCTAACAACAGATGTGTCAGGGCCACAATAAATGTATTCATAATAACAAATCATTGAAAATGTAAACAAATATCCGCCATCTTGGATTGTAGTAAACAGACAAACAGGAAGATGTTGTTAACGGGCGATCACAGTTATACAATAAATCAAAACATCTAAATTTTGTCATGTACTGCAAGAGTAATAAATTAAATATAATTACCTCACAAAAATAAATACTTGCAATAATGACATCAACACTATTTTTCAATAATTAAATGCAGTATCGCTACTTTTGCACTTTGCCACTGAATAAAACGTAAAGAGGCAAGTAACATGAGTTCTATATTTGTTATAAAGTTTTATCAATGTATTTTATACCTGTTACAAGTACTGGTATTCTTCCAATATTAAACAATAAATGTTTTATAGACGTTAACTAACATGTGCTTTTCAAACCTTGCATTCGGCAATGATGTAACAGATGTGAGTGGCGCTACTAGTCTTCCGGTGCGGTCTTTACTAAATTATCTGTTAAATTTTTAAAATAACAATTATTTTGAAATTATTTTATAAAATTTAAATATATGTGTTGAATGTTAAACACATTAATATACCAATGATTCATCATTGGTATATTGAAACGCATGCTGAGCTGGGTTTTTAAAAATATTTTATAAGTGTGTCACAGGGAACATTTTGTTCATTTTGTAAATTTCAAAGATTGCTACACATTTTCACAATGTTAATCAGTTGTGATTAGCAACTGTTTGTAACAAAAATTTGAAAAAGAAAATGTTTTTCTGGATTGGTCAGATGTGGATAGTAACAGGCTTTGTCACTTCCCCTCTAGAACATGTTTCATGTTTACCATTTGTGAGATACGCGTACAGACTGCTGCTTTGTTATATTTATCGTTGTTTTGTTTTGTAGGCGTATCCCCAGGAGAAGCCATGTACACAGAAGGACTACACCACCGACCCACGTCACATGGTTTTACTGCATGGCTACCAACTTCAAGGTTCATACTTATATATTCATGGGATAAATTATCTTCCTGTGCATTATTTATGGGTAATTCGTAATCATTATGAGGGGATTTGTGAACTTTTTTCTGTGAGTATATATGTAATCTACCATATGTTAGACATCTGTGGTTTAGAATGTGCCCAGGTGGAGTTGGTTAAAGAAATATTTTGTTTTGCCTTCTCCACATTTATCTTTTTTCCTTCTACCCGGTATTCGCTAGTTTATTTGGTTCAATGTTTACCTGATCCTGGCCAAATATATATTGACTTATTTTATATAGCATTGTGTTTAGCATTTGTAAATTGATTAATAATTAGCTGCCCAAACCAACGATTGATGGCTGGTATATCAAAGGCTATGGTATGTGCTACCCTGCCTGTGTGATCATGTAATATACCTTTTGCTGTTCATTGGTGGAACTATTTGAGATTCGAATTGTGACTATTACATTTTTAAAGTGGTGAGCAGAAAGTTAATATCAATTGATTTTCTTATGTATTTACAACAGAGCGCTCACACACACCAACGATAGAAGACGAGAAACAAGCAAGTGAAATAATCAAACCAAATCTCAGTGGTGAGTTCTGTGTACTCTGGCAACATGGTATGTTATTTGACCAGCAAATTTTTTTTTTTAAATTTTGATTAGTGACAGTTGATGATCAGTTAAAAATTGAGTAGCAACTACTGTTTACCATTTTATAATTGTGTAGCGATCTCTGAAATTTGTGCAGCGAATCAAAAAACGATACTGAACAAAATGTTCCCTGTTGACATGTTAGGTTTTGAATTTAATTAAAATGACTTCCGTTGGTCTTGTAAAAAGATATAATTTCAAAATAAAATAACAGTAACCAAAAAAGTTGAAGCATAGCCAAAATTGCATTTGATTATTTGTAATGTATGAAATATTCACATTATGACACTTTTAAAATTGTGGACCCTAGTTTCAATCCGTAAAAGTGGACACAAAATTTGGTTAACTTACACTCTAGTAACACATCTGACTCAGTTCCAACAGAGTGAAACAATAGTTTAAGATATTGAAATGGAGAAATACCATTAAAAGGCAGACTAAGGTCGACAACAGTCATTTTTCAGACCCTTGTTTTGGCTTCATACACAATAAATAAAACATATCCAACTAATTTTTCGACATGATATTTTTTACAAAAGGTACATTTTATTTCTTTCATCTTTTAAAACTTAAAAGTAATATTTTGTCCAGAATTATGAAAAAAACACACAAAAACTGACCTGTAAACAACGTTGTCTGCTTGTTATAGAAATTTGACAACAGTTGAGGTTAGTAGACCAGTTTTTATTTTAATGTGGCTAAGCATTGTAATAATATAACTAATTTTGAATTTGAATGACGTTAATATTCCAATAACATCACTAACCATAAACTGGGTACATGACGTTTCCATTTTAAGAATGCTGGAAAAATTCCAATACCAAATTGCTGTTGAATTTTTTTTTTTCTTGAACATTACTAATGCACTTAAATGTGTTTGAAGAAAATCTTGTGATTAAAATAGTGTACCTTTTCCGAAATATGGATTTCAAGTGAAATTACGGTAAGATATGTTATATTTATTGTGTACGAAGCAAAAACAAGGGTGCGAAAAGTGATTGTCGTCGACCTTAGAGTTGCCTTCATAGCTGGTACGTCTTAGAGAGACATGTAGTTTAAAAAAAATTAATAAATGCATTCCGTAGTATTAGAAACAGAATGATGACCAGAAACTTTTCAGATGTGTGGAAATGGATAATCTAAACAACAAAATCTAAGTAATGTCTTGATTTCAATTATTAAAAACTGCTCCAATAGTGAGAAATTTGCTGTAGTGTTTAAATACTAAGGTTGTTTACTTTAATATCGTCAATACTTGTGTGACAATATGAGATTGTTAATATCGTCAATACTTGTGTGACAATATGAGATTGTTAATATCGTCAATGCTTGTTTGACAATATGAGATTGTTAATATCATCAATACTTGTGTGACAATATGATTGTTAATATCTTCAACACTTGTGTGACAATATTGTTTGTTTGTTTGATTTCAGGACCAGCTGCAGGAGGAATTTCTCTGATACACTCGCCAGCTCCACCCGGTAGCTGTGACGGTCAGTTCAAGGTTCCCGGCCCCGCGACGTCTGCCGTCTCTAATCAGTCAAGTACGTGGTCCTGTCGTTCACATAGTACTCAGTGACTATAGCTTCGCTATTGAATAATAAAATTTCTGTTTCATTCATTTCAATTTAATGACATACCATTTGTCCAGCAGATGAAGGTAAAAATAGCATCATATCTGATGCCATCAGTCCATTGGGCGGTTTTTTGTTCCAGCCAGTGCACCATGCCTGGTATATCAAAGGCAGTGGTATGTACTACACTGACTGGGATGGTGCATATAAAAGATCCCTTACTGCTAATCGAAAAGAATAGCCCATGAAATTGTCCTTAACCATATGTCTGACACCATATAACCGTAAAATACAATGTGTTAAGTGGGTCGTTAAATAAAACATTTCTTTTTCTCTTTTTTTTTTGATGCCATCACTTTATATTGGTACTTTGTCTTACTGAGCGTTATTGTTTCAGAATCAAAAACTAATTTGGTGTTGTGAATGTTTAGTGTTATTATTAACAAGTATGATGCAAATTTTATTATAAATATTGTCTATTATTTCATTTACATTCATCTACTTTGCCGATTCACTCTGTTTGCCAATGTATGGTTTGTTTTGTTTATACATGTAGTCCCATGAACGTAAAAGAAATAACAGACAAATCCCTAAGTATATGGAACAAAATTCTTCAGATTTCATATTGATTTCTGTAAACAGGATATGGCTTGTGGGAGAGCACTGGTGTGATTGGTCGTATGGATAATGCCTCTTAGATGATCCCTTAGATTGTTTTTTCTGTCTTATAAGATTCGAATGTAAAAAAACAACAAATATTGATTGTTATGTGAGGGCTTTTGTTAAATTCTATGAATTTGATTGTAAATTTTCCTTGGATTGATTTCCATCAGTGAGGGGGCGGGACGTAGCCCAGTGGCACAGCATTTGCTCAATGCGCGGTTGGTGTGGGATCGATCCCCGTCGGTGGGGCCATTGGGCTATTTCTCATTCCAGCCAGTGCACCATGACTGGTACATCAATGGCTGTGGTATGTACTACCCTGTCTGTGGGATGGTGCATATAAGAGATCCCTTGCTGCTAATTGGAAAGAGTAGCCCATGAAGTGGCGACAGAGGGTTTCCTCTCTCAATATCTGTGTGGTCCTTAACCATATGTTTGATGCCATATAACCATAAATAAAATGTGTTGAGTGTGTCGTTAAATAAAATGTTTTTCCTTTCCAGTCAGAGACAATTGTGCTATATCTCATTCCAGCCAGTGCTCCTGTTTGTTGGATAGGGTCGTCTATGGAGTGGCAGTAGCAGGTTTCCTCTCTGATTGTCTCTGTGGTCCTTGGCCATAAATGTCCAATGTCATGTAACTGTAAATATAATGAATGTGTGATTAAAACATTTTCTTTCCTGTTCAGGTTTAGGTTCCATACCTCAACATCCCTCACCCCAGCAGTTATCTCCCCTGAATCCTCAGTCACAGCCTCCAAATCAGGTGAACCAGCCTTCCCAGCCCGTTGTCTCAGCGTCTCAGCCGTCGCCAGGAGCGATGCAGCCACCGGTTGTACAGGTGCGGCCGGTGATGTCTATGCCGTCTGGCCTGGCGATGCAGACACCCAACACAGTAACGTCTATGTCTGGTGGATTGACAGTTAACACGGCAGCTGCATTGCGACCTGGCTTGCCACTTCAGGTAGAATAGGTTTTGAGAGGTGTTGTAGAAATATATAATTATTTGAAGAGTTTTCTGAAACTAGTTTGACCAATATATAAAGAAGTGTTAAGTGCATATAGTCCCTCCCAGCCTCTATGAACTTTTTTTGTTGTAAATAATTTCAGTTTCGTTTGATGTAAGAAGAAAAGTAAAAGTGTTTTGGAAATTACAACAAAAAAAACCCACTCTTTTTGTGTGCAATTTAAACACAATCAGCTCAGAAATAAATAGATTGTAGTAAATGCCATATTAACAGAATGATGTTTCCTAATGGAAAAGACTATAGACCATTCACATTTTTGCAAAAATAAATATTTTTAGAAATGTTTTAAAATGCCATATGGGTTTATATGTCACATTTTTAGAATATATGTAAATATATTTTTATAAGCAATAAATATTTCAAGTTTTTGAATAGGGTTGTAGGTCAATAGATTCCTATATTAACAACTTTAACCCTTTGTATTATATTTATTACCAAATATTTTGGTAAATGTTTTCAAGCACTATTGTTTTATTATTAATATCTTTCAGGGTATGGTTAAACAAGACCAAACTGGAGCAGGTAGGTTTTTACAACCACAAAACATTAATCTGTTTCTATGGTAAATTACATTCATTTGAGATATTTTCCTGATACTCTGTTTCATTTCATTTCAACTTATTTTAGTGCTTATATCCAATTAAGGTTCAAGCACGCTGTCCTGGGCACACACCTCAGCTGTCTGTCCAGGACAGTGTGTTAGTTGTTAGTGGTTATTGTTTAGTGAGAGAAGAGTGGATAGTAGTCCTACTCACTGAGTCGTTAAAACTTGCTCTGGGTGGGAGCTGGTACCGGGCTGCGAACCCGTACCTACCGGCCTTATACTCTGTTTGAGACATTCATGGAAGGAATGTAGTTTACTTTAGAACTACCACACCCAGAATGAATTATATAATTTACATTACGTTTGAGAGTACAGTCATGTTTAGTAAACTATATAATCAGGGTTTAAGCAGTCATTTGCTGTAGTGTTATTTTACCTGCTGGATTTTGTTTGGCTAATTCGAACTTAATTTTGACTGCAGATTTTCTTACCAAATTCGTCAAATAACATAAATATTTTAGAATCCAGTTTAAACCCTATATAAAATGTCTGTTATTAAAAACATACATAGTAAAATTGAGATTTGATATAACAACTTTTCGTCATAAAACTAGGATCCTGTTGGTATCCTGCCATTGTATGAGGTCACATTAGGCATTTCTTAAAAGAGAAAATGATCCAAGTTTACTCCATATTTTTAAAATATTAACATTTTTATTGATACAGGTCAGCAGAGACCGGGTCAAGGTGGAATGCTACCAAACCAGAGAATGCCGAATGCGATGGGTGCGATGTCTCAACCGAACCAGATGGTAGCACAGCCAGGCATGACCCAGGGTGGGGTCAGCAGCGGTGGCGGCAACATCGTCGTGACCCCGCCCACCAGCATGTCCGTGCAGGGAGACAACCTGAACCAACAGCAACAGACGGTGATCACAGCACAACAACAACAACAACAACAACAAAACATCCTAGTCCAGAATCCCAGCATGCAGATTCGAATGAACCAACCGGGACTGCAGACATCTCAGCCCATGGTGGCCCAGACTGACAACCAATCAAACCGAGTGACACAGCTTCCAGTCTCAATGTTGCCCAACCAGTCAGGAATGGTGTCCAATCAGCCGTTCCCACAGCAGAATCCTTCGTCTCAGCCGCAGGTCGGGATTGTTGGGTCGGGATCGACAGCTGTGGCCAATCCGGTGGGAGTGATGGGTGGAGCTGATGCAGGGTCAGATCCGCTGGGACCGAAGAGCTTACAGCTTCAAGGCAAGAAGGTCATTTGGAGAGGTGAGTGATTCACACTGAGCCAGTGCATTACCACTGATATATCAAAGGCCGTGGTATGTGCTATTCTGTGTGGGATGGTGCATATAAAAGATCCCTTGCTACTAGCTACTAATAGAAAAATGTATGAGTCATCATATGAGAATAGCTGATTGTGACATCGATTGTTATGTGGGGGCGGGATGTAGCACAGTGGTACAGCGCTCGCCTGATGCACGATCGATCCTAGATCAATTGCCATCAGTGGGCCCATTGGGCTATTTCATGTTAACGCCAGTCTTCCACAACTGGTGTAAAAAGGCTGTGGTATGTACTACTGTAAACCGTATTAATATTGCGACGTGTTTTTTTCGCGAACGACCGTTGACAGCTCAAAAAAAATATGGATAAAGACAGCTCAGTGTAATTGTTATAAAGTTACTGTCTGTAAGTCAATATTCTGTTATCCTACATCAAGCAGTTGTGCCTGGTACAGAGTCTATAGAGGGGATTAGGCCCTACCCACCTCACCTGTATTAGAATCACAACTCACAGCTTCAGTTGTTAACTGTTAACACCCTTTGGTAGATAAAACAATAAACGATTAGTCGCCATCGATTGAAGTTACATAAAACAATTAACGATTAGTCGCCATCAAGGAGAACTCGTGTATAGGCTGTGCCTGTTGAGTGAATCTTTTTGTGAATTTTATTCTCAATAAAATATTTCAAAACAAAACAAATTACTTTAAGCACACTTCAAACTGAAAAATAGTGCGTGTGTATTAATTTCACGACATAAAGTTTGACGCGAACGACGCGAAATTTATACGCACTCATTTTTTTCATGGTTTACAGTATCCTGTCTGTGGGATAGTACATATCAAAAGATTCCTTGCTGCTAATCAAAAAGATTAGCCCATGAAGTGGCAATAGTGGATTTCCTCTCTCAATATCTGTGTTGTCCATAACCATATGTCCGACATCATATAACCATAAATAAAATATGTTAAGTGTGTCGTTAAATAAAACATTTCCTTCCTTCCTTCGGTTGTTATGTAATCGGCTATTCTTATATGCTGCACTCGTATTGTGTGATATCATTTTAAAGTACTTAAAAAACAGAAAATAAGTGCTTTTTAAAGACTAGCACTGAGGTTATCATTTTCAGAAAACCATGATAATCTTTTGTGTGACATGATGTTATAGTTACTTATATAGAGAATACTAAACGAGTTGCAGTGTGAGTCCGTTTATATTACAACGATTGTGCTTTCAATTGTACATCACGAGCGAAACAATTAAAAACACATGAGTTGTAATATAAATGATCTCACATGGGAACAAGTATAGTATTTTATTTATTTCACAGCACATCAATGACCAAAAATCACACATAGTGACTTTCCAAAATAACAAAACAAGACCTGAAAATGCAGAGATTAAAGACCGAGAAAATTATGTCGCTTACAATATGTCATGTTATGGTTACTTCATTTAGCCATTTATCAATGAAACTTTGTATTCCTAAACAGCTAGTGCACCACGACTGGTATATCAAAGGCCGTGGTATGTACTACCCTGTCTGTGGGATGGTGCATATAAAAGATCCCTTGCTGCTAATCGGAAAGAGTAGCCCATGAAGTGGTGACAGCGGGTTTCCTCTCTCAATATCTGTGTGGTCCTTTACCATATGTCTGACGTCATATAACCATAAATAAAATGTGTTGAGTGTTGTTAAATAAAACATGTCTTTCTTTGTATTCTTAAACCACACATCTATCAATGAAGTTTACACAAACAATAGTATAAACATAGTCAAGGCTAAACAAAATTATTAAAATATATATGCTGCTAACATTTGTTATAAGAATTGACAGCAAGTATTTTTTTCAATTTAAAAATATGAATCGAAAGAACCATGCACACACTTTTTGCACAAAGATATATGTGGAGTTGTACTGTGTGATACAGTTGGTCACCTGATCAGAGGTCATGACTTTTCAAAAGGCATATTCCACAATGTAAAGAGACAATAAATATCACATGGGTATCTCTTCCAGCACGGTGCAATAAAAAATCTTTCTAGCATGTGTGAGTTAAACTGCATTCAGTACATAGTAATTCTGATTCTGTTGTTGTAGGAATGCTGGAATACCAGGATAAAACAAAGACTCAAGAACCGAACTCGGTAAAGCAGAAGAGTACCAAGACGCTGAGCTGTTGTGTTTCTGTGAATGCATCAACCCAAGATTTGTGAGTGTATACCAACTCAACACTTGCATATATAGTAAAGTACTATACCGAACCGAAAGGGACCATGGTAGCAGTAATTTGTTGTACACATTTGCACAAGTTGGTTATTAATGTATAGAGACATAAAATAGGACTTTCTATGCAGTAGATCATTCTAAGCATGTTCGTTACTGTAAGAGAACTTTACTGTATATATTTACAGGGCTTCTAGATTATGGTAGCCCCACTCCCATGGCTAGTGATATTCAGTGTTGGGCTAGTAAATAACTACTATTGCCATACCCGACGGCTAGTGAAATTGTTTTTGTCAAATGTTGCAGTTAAGTTTATTTTGTAAATATGAATATCCTGCCCTCACCCCATCCCTCCAATGTTAGTGTTTTAAGCTCTACATCTCCCTCTTTAGGTGACATATCTGATTATTATTATTATTTAGTAAAATTGTATTAACTAAAGGTAAAGTAGGGCTAGTGAACTTTTAATTGTGGCTAGTACCTTTTTTAAATCACTGATCCCATGGCTAGTGGATTTTATAAAAATTCTAGAAGCCCTGATACGGTAAAATTCGAATCCTATACTTGTATATTTTTCCTTTCTGTTTGAAAGGAATCCAGGATATTACAGTGAAACCCCTCAAAACCAGACTCTCAGTAAACAGGAATTCCCTGTTTTACACGGTCCCATGATTTGCGTATCTTTTAACACTAAAATTTACCCCTCTAAACCGGAAACCCCTCTAAACTGCAATGGACAAAATTATCTGGTCCCATTGTGTTCCTTTAATGCACATTTTACCTCAGAAAACCAGACTGTCACACTGAATTCAATCATTACTGCATTACTTATACTTTGAATACCCACTCAGCCGATAAGGTGATTGCATATGCAGAGCTAATTACATGTGCGCATGCTCCAATGTCACTGTTGTGCAGTTGACAAATATCAATTACAGGATTAATTAACAGCTTTGATGTTTAAATAACTGGAGGAAACAAATGTACTCCCTTTATTCTGAGCTCGATTGTTACAAAGTTAGATTAACTTACGAATGTGATTGAGCTCCTTTTCATAGCCTACATGTACGTCTCACGAGTACAACATTGAACAGCAAAGCAACTAGGAATTTAATTAATTTTTCCATTTGTTTGAACCCTTTTGTTTGTTGTTATTGTATAGAGAACATCAACCAACAAACAGTTCACCTCAATACTCAAACCTCTGTAAACCGGGTAACCCCCAAAACCGGACTTTTTTCTTGGTCCCATGGCTTTCCTGTTTTGAGGGGTTTCACTGTAATATCTTAGGTGGAATTGAGACAAAATTAATGTCTGCTTAATTGTTTATTCAAAATGTCTGGGCATCAAAAAGGTACCATTTTCAAAGGACGACTCGGATGTTGTTAAATTGAAAATTGGTGAGTGGAAAAGAAATGTAGAAACTTGATGGCTGAAAACAAGAAATCTAAAACTTTCTTCAGAGTAGGTCGGGTTAGAGCAATTAGTAGTATTTTGTAAAACTCACCTAAATTTGGTTATTTCTACAGCAATGCTCGCAACTGGCCAGAGAAACTTATCATGCAGCTGATGCCACAAGATATGCTGAATGAGTTGTCTTCCCTTTTCCGCAACTCAAGAACTGTATCTTTCCACTTTCAACACACTGACGTGGAGGCTATGAGAAACCTGTATCGTATTATGGGAACTGGGTTTGTAAGTATCTGCATTTTGTCTAAATTATTGTATGAAATGAAGAATAAGTTGTTGGTATAATTCACTGTTAATGACTTACAGATAAAATTACTACTAATACATGCATTGAGTTCCCAATATTTAGTTTTTCCAGGTGTGTTCCGGTTAATAAATTTGTAATAAGTGTACAATTACTTGGCTATAACTGAATCACCTTTCACTGGATGTTTCTTGGCATCTAATTTTACATTATATTCAACAAAATTAATTAAGGACCTGGGCCCCGTTCCACAAAGCGATCTTAGCCCTAAGATCAACTTAAGTGCATAGAGTAGCTATGCGCTTAAGGTAATCTTAGGGCTAAGATCGCTTCGTGGAATGGGGGCCCAGGGGATTAATTCACAAAGCTATCTTAGGCTCTGTTAGACAACAAAGCATCGTCTTCGTAAGGCTTTTTGAATTGCACTGTGAGATTGTAAAGTTGTGAGAGTTTAGTGGCTTAGGCCCCAGTAGACTTTTTGTCATTCTTTGCAAGTATCATATTATTTTAGCACATTGCCTTCACAGTAGACTTCTAAATATTGTTTCAGTAAAATTTGACCCACGATACCCACAAATATGTTGCACACAGTGTTTTCGTTGTGTGTATTTACGAAAACTACTGAAATGAGAAACTCATACTGCTTTATTGATAGGAATAAGTCTGAGATTTTCCTCACTTTGTCACAATTAGTTGTCGAAATAACCACACGTTATACACCAAATAGTTTTTAAATGTGTTAACGTGTCAGTACAGTGATATTTCTTTCCTTTCATTTGATGCACAGTTGGTTTGGGTTCATTCCCCGTCAGTGGGCCTATTGGGCTATTTCTCGTTCCATCCAGTGTACTACAACTGGTATATTAAAGGCCATGGTATGTGTTGTCTTGTCTGTGGGATAGTGCATATAAAAGATCCCTTGCTACTGATGGAAAAATGTAGCAGGTTGTCTTTTTATGACTATATTTTAAAATTAACAAAAGTTTTGACTTTCAATAGCCGATGATTAATAAATCAATGTGCTCTAATGGTGCCGTTAAACAAAACAAACATTTTAACTTTTCCTTTCTTTTAGGCTGGTTGTGTGCACTTCCCGCAGCCGTCTCAGTGTGAAGTGCGTGTCCTGCTGCTGTTATTCAGCAATCGCAAGAAGGCTTTCCTCGGACTCATACCAAACGACCAGAGTGCATTTGTACAGGGAATCAAACATGTCCTCACAAAACACAGAACAATCCGGGTATGTTTGATGCAGTATTGTTTATTATAAAATATCGTACAAATGTTTCATAAAATGTTGGTTTCCATTCATTAAAAATATGTTTTTCTTTAACATGCTTTTTTTCTCTTCAAAACTACTATTCACTATGCACTGCTTTTTCACATGAAGAAATATTTTAATAACAATTATTTTGAATAATATATTAAATTTTGTTGGATAATAGTTGTAACATATTTTTATTTTATTTTATATTAGGGTCTCCCACCAGTTTCACAGCCGATTCAAACTCCAGCTCAGGTAAGGCTAGAAAACAACCATCATATACAGGGACATGTGGAATAGAAAAAGTAAGCATGAGGTGGCTTCATTTTGACCTGGGATGAGACTTGCTATGTTCCAGGCTTGAAATTACTACCATCAAGAGTTTAACTTTTTTATCTCACATTGCTGCATATGATGGATTCTTTTTATCTCATCCAAATAAACTATACTGATGGAAAGAAATAAGGGAACACATCGAATTGTAGACCAAATTTAATTCACTACTAGCATAGTAATGTCTGTATTTCATACCAAGTTGTAATGTGGGATTGAATGTCTGTAGTGTTGAATGTGTTGCCTATATGTTCCCAGTCAACTTCGGACAGTATGAATTGATTTTTGATGCAGTCATTATTTCTTGTTGCTATCTGTGTGATCCTTTATTCCTTTCCATCAGTATATTATTATACATGAACAAATATGACTAAAAAAAGTAACTCTTTTTATTTGACCATTTTCGTCAAACTCAACTAAACTCAAATCTGCCATGTTTGTTTTGTGTAATGAAACTTAACACCACAAGTTAACAATATGAGTTTTATAAGGCAGGTTTTAATCATAAAAATTAAAATATCAGTCTTAAACAGTGATAACAATAAAGTTAGCTTCCATTGATAATCATAATCAATTGATAGCTGTCAATCGGCCTCAGTGGTGGCGTGGTTAAGCCTGGTAGGTACTGGGTTCACAGCCTGGTACAGGCTCCCACCCAGAGTGAGTTTTAACAATGCAATGGGTAGGTGTAAAACCACTACGCCTTCTTTTCTTTCACTAACAACTAACAATTAACCCATTGTCCTGGACAGACAGCTCAGATAGCTGAGGTGTGTGCCCAGCACAGCAAGCTTGAACCTTAATTGCATATAAGCATGAAAATAAGTCGAATTGGATAAAAAAAAACTAATTACTTTTTACCTTATTGAATTCATGTTCAACATTTAAGTTTCACAGAGTCAGCAGTTAACCATGAATTCTCCATTATATAAAATTTTAGCGAGGTTAGCATATATCAAACATTGAAAAAAAAGTTTTTACGTTTGGTTAATCTAAAGATCTTATTTGATGACAAATATTTTATTTTTAAATAAATATTAAAAGCAGATTATGATAAAAGTTATAAACTGCCTACATAATACCAATATTTCATTCTATTTGGTGTACCTCAGTACAAAAAAAGTAAAGTTTGTTTTATTTAACGACACCACTAGAGCACATTGATTTTTTATCTTGTCATTGGCTATTGGGTGTCAAACATATGGTCATTCTGACAGTTTTTTAGAACAAACCTGCTGTTGCCACATAGGCTACTCTTTTATGACAGGCAGCAAGGGATCTTTTATTTGCACTTCCCACAGGCAGGATAGCACAAACCATGGCCTTTGTTGAACCAGTTATGGATCACTGGTCGGTGCAAGTGGTTTACACCTACCCATTGAGCCTTGCGGAGCACTCACTCTGGGTTAAAAATCCCATGCCTTGACTGGGATCTGAACCAGCCTGTAGACCGATGGCCTAACCACGACGCCACCGAGGCCGGTCCCTCAGTACAAATGGTGTAATAATAGTGAGATATTATTCTGTGATTGTAAACTTGTGTACATGTTAAGGCAAGACGTAAACCAGTGGGAAAACGCTCGCTTGACGCGCGGTCGGTCTAAGATCGATTCCTGTCGGTGGACCTATTGGGCTATTTCTTGCTCGCCAGTGCACCATGACTGGTATATCAAAGTTTGTGGTATGTGCTATCCTGTCTGTGGGATGGTGCATATAAAAAACCAAACATTTTCGGGACCCCTCTAGATTTCCTCTTTTTTACAGTTCACCAATTCCCACCCCTGTATATTGTGTGCTCTTTTTTAATGCACATACACATTTTAATTTTTTAATTTTTTCAAGATTATTTGGTCATGAAATATTATCGATTTGTATGGTCTTGCTAAATTTGCTAATATTTTAGGCTCGCTAATATTTCCTGATGTATATGTTTTTTCTGTTTATTATATTTAGATTTTTATATATATCATACCTAATAGCATATAGGACATCAGACTTTTTAAGCTTATTATTTCAATGTTTTAGGTTTTTTTCCTTCTATAGAATCTACCGAATCAAGGAAATGTTCCTTTACAGACAAACCCCATGACGTCAACATCAAGCATTGACATGATGACATCACAGGTTTGTTGTTAAGGTTACCAGATTTAGAACCGGCCTCGGTGGCGTCGTGGTTAGGCCATCGGTCTACAGGCTGGTAGGTACTGGGTTCGGATCCCAGTCGAGGCATGGGATTTTTAATCCAGATACCGACTCCAAACCCTGAGTGAATGCTCCGCAAGGCTCCATGGGTAGGTGTAAACCACTTGCACTGACCTGTGATCCATAACTGGTTCAACAAAGGCCATGGTTTGTGCTATTCTGCCTGTGGGAAGCACAAATAAAAGATCCCTTGCTGCCTGTCGTAAAAAGAGTAGCCTATGTGGCGACAGTGGGTTTCCTCTAAAAACAGTGTCAGAATGATCATATGTTTGACATCCAATAGCCAATGATAAGATAAAAAATCAGTGTGCTCTAGTGGCGTCATTAAATAAAACAAACTTTTTTTTTTACCAGATTTAGATTCAGTCTTAGTTGTATTTTCGCTGTAGATGTAAGAAGTTGGATGTTTGATGATGTTTGTTACACACATTAAATGGTGTATGATGATATTGTGTATGATGGTATGGTAGTGTATCAGTTGTGTGCTATTGGTACCGGTGTAACAGCCCAAAATATACCCCCTGCCAAACTATACCCGGGGTTAAAGTGGGCTAGCCTGTTTTATACCCCTACCCCTAACCCTATTCCTCATTTTTTAATACTAACCTGTATACAAAACAAATAAATAAATAATAATAAATGCTTTAAAAGAACTATTGCTTTCATAAAAATAAAAATATCACAGATAGTCATTTTAGAAGATATTTCGATATTCTCTAGCCCAAAATATATAAATTATGATGGGGAAAAACCTCTGGACATTGAAATACAGACTAGAGAGGTATATTCTGGGCTAGCCTGTTTTAGACCCCAGGGTATATTCTGAGCTAGTCCAGTTTATATCCCAGGTATAGTTTGGTGGGGGGTATATTTTGGGCTGTTACACCGGTATGAGGAGTTGAATGAACATGTATAAAAGTAAGAGGCATCATCAATATTATGCCGAGTTGTTTTCCTGTATACAACACTTCTGTTACATTTGGAGCTGATGTAGGGACTGGGTGTGTTCTTAACACAACGATACAATTATAACTCAGTTAGGACCAGTCACAGTTCAATTGCCCCATGGCCCACAGCTCCAGGACGTAGCTTCACTTGCAAGGAAAGTATTTAGCAGTTTTGGTAGACAGTGCTCCTATTTATTAGCAATCTAATTAAAATTAGCTCCACTATTACATGTGGATCTAACAGCAGCCAGTTGGAGCTCATGTCCACCAATCAAAACCTTACTTGCAGAATCATGCCAGTGATTTAAAAATAATTTAAAAACATTCCAAATTATCCTGAGGGTATACGATATGTTTCGTGTGAATTACGAATGCCTTAAAACATGTTTTATTTTATAAAATAAATAATTTGTAATGTAAAACTGAAGACTGATTTAGTTGGGGGTTTTTAATAAATAAATAATGTTAAATGTAAAATTGAAGACTGATAACCCATCCCGTACGTATTGGTATGGTTCGCTGTACTGCGGCCACTAAAATAGACTCGCCCAATATTTTTAGAAATTGTATGCTCCCAAATAACGTTATAAAAGGCAAAGTGATTGGTCAATATATACATTATTATTTACAGACGAAATGTTACCTGGACATTGGAGTCTACGCAGTGTTGTTAGCAATCTGATTAAAATTAGTTCTACAGGTCTAAATAAGGCATTCGTAATTCATAATTCACATGAAACATGTCGTATACCCTCAGGATAATTCGGAATGTTTTCAAATTATTTTCAAATCACTGGCATGATTCTGCAAGTAAGGTTTTGATTGGGGGACATGAGCTCCAACTGGCTGCTGTTAGATCTACATGTAATAGTGGAGCTAATTTTAATTAGATTGTCCTATTAACTCACTTGGTAAGCGCTGGACTCTCACACTGAGAGTCCGTGATTCAAGTCCCTCAGTGGAGGTTGATTTTTTTCTTACATTTATAAGGCTGAACATTTTGCAGGATTAAATTTACTGGATGGAATCTTAAACTAATTCCAGTGGAATCCTTAAAAAGATCCCCAAATTCAATACTTGATTATTATTATCATTATTTATTATAATTATTGACATTTGTCCTTGAGTTAATATTTTTTTTACTACTAATAAAAATTGTATGATGTTTGATAATTCCAAGAAATTTTCTGCTCCATATCTGTGCTAATAAAGTGCTTATTTAAAAGAATGTACACAACATGAAATCTAATGAATACTAGGCATATAGTAATTGTTTGATGCATCAAAGATACAAACGGACATTAGCTGTCCAACTGACTTTACCCTATCGTTGGCTAAACTTCCTGTACATAATATGTTGTGCATGCTCAGGCTAAAGCTAAAAATAAATGCATCTATAACAAATTCAGACGATCTAAGCTGGAGTTTGGTCATATAGGAAGTAAACATGATTTTTTTTTTTTTGATACACTAAGATATTAAGAACTGATGATTTAATGTTTAACTTGTTTATGCTTACTAGGCCCAATGTTTTGTACTCGCCAGTGTGTTTTAAATGGTTAAGTAATACAAATAAACCAGAGACTACATTTTTGAGATTGTGTTATATCAGAATAATATACTATCAAGCCAGCTCAAGCGACCATCTGTAAAAAAAAAAAAAAGCAGCCACATGTCTTAAAGAGGTCACATTTTTTATTCTTCCAAATCATCAAATGTAATATAAACTGTATTGAGCAGACCGCTATTTTAAAATGAGGTTGTGATGGCATGAGACTGAAGCATGCCGAGGTGTCATTAATTATTCATTCGTCCATTTGGATTACGCTGCTAGTTTTATACAGGTAATGTTTTATAGGATATTAAACAAGCTTCTATTTCGTATCATGTTTATGTCCCGAGTGAAATAATTTTCAGTTGTTGTGAGCTTTAGCGAGTGACAATGAAAATTATTTCACGAGGGAAAATAAACATGATACAGAATGGTAGCAAGTTTAATATCCTATTTATTACCCATGATTGGTCTCAATTTAATATCACTCAACTCGTTTGGTTGATGTTCCTGTAAGGTTGTAGTGTGCTAATTGATGATGTCACAAAGTGTTATGTCTCACTTGGCATTTCTAGTGGGACGTATCACTCTGATATGTATCAAGATATTTTCAGCCATATGGGTAATAATAATAGATCTGATTGAGTTTTTAACGATTACTTTTCATTCTGCCAGTCTCTGCATCATTACACTGAACAATGATGATGTTGTGGTTTACAGGTGCCTTGTACGATGCCAATGTCAAGCAGCACGATGCAGCAGCCAGTCGTTTCCATGTCGGTGGGACAGGACCAGGCACAGGTAGTAATCTGTCTTCTTCATACTAAGTTGGGATGATTTTGTTTAGTGGGTTTTTTTTAACAAGTATTCAGTTACAAATTAATACATCTGCTCAATGCCAAATTCAGGGAAAATGTTTGCATTTTGATGATGATGATGATGATAATAACTAGTTTAACGTGCCCATATACCACTAGGGTTTCGAACACGCCCATCCCGAGTCCGACTTCCAATAAGATCGGTGGCATGACGGGGGGGGGGGGGGGGGGGTGAAAATGGGCAGAATTTTGAAAATAGCAATCAGTAAAAAGGTTAATAGATTAAAGAAGAAAAAAAAAAAAAGTTACAAGCCAAAAATAATAAAGAATTGACTGCTCGGCCGAATATTTATATAATTTGGAGCATTTTAGAAGGACAGTCCAAAATTAAATAAGAGAAAGAGGAGAGGATCGGACTATTTAATAATATTAAAAAAAAAAAGTAATTTCGACATAAAATTTTGAACGCAGATCTAAACGTTTAAAGTCCGATCGATATGTCCATGCGAGTGGCCTCGTTAAGGCCGTTTGGGTGCACAGCTTAAAGGGACGAGATGGGTTGCATCCCATCAAGAAAAGCCCTAGATTGACAGTCGATAGACGTTGAAGGTGTAGTGCTGTGCTGAAATACAGATCTTGAGAAGCCGGATCCGTCCGAACAAGTAGAGTACCAGTCGTCATGGGTTGGTATAGTGGTGCGGACAGGCCCGACTCCGGAGGATACGAGATGGTATCACTATAAAACAATGTAAAGTCTAGAAAAAGAGTAGTAGGGGCCGACCCCGCTTCCTATTTCTTCTTAGAGTGGGGCGGTCAATCTTCCAGTGCTGCTAGGACAGGCTCGGACATGTAGAGACTAAACACGAACAACCGTGGCGTTCTGCAGAATGGCTGTCATACAAGTCACGAAAAAACAAGTCAACATAGTCAGACGGAGAAAAACGTGGAGGTGAGGAATCTCGCTGAAAAAGAATCCAACCTGGTGGTGCAGACTGTCCAAACGAGAAAAACAACGAAATGAAGGACCCCCAAGTCGAGCACACGAAAGCACGTGCAGTGTGCACAAGCGAAACAAACACGTCTTACCGCGTGGAGCTCCAGACTGGGAATCTTGAATTTTGAAGGCAAAATTTGTCAACTTTGGGTGACAGTGAAGACTATATGAAATATACTGATGGATATTTGTGGTTCAGATGTTTGATTGTATTTATTTTTTATCTTTTTCAGCAGCAGCCTGTTCCTGGAATGATGGGGAGCCAAGGAGCAAACTTGATCAACAATCCTCAACACTCACAAAATGAACGTTTTGATTTACAGGTAAGTTGACAATCTTCAACACTCGCACAATGAACGTTTTGATTTACAGGTAATTTGACAATCTTCAACACTCGCAGAATGAACGTTTTGTTTTACAGGTAATTTGACAATCTTCAACACTCACAAAATGAATGTTTTGATTTACAGGTAAGTTGACAATCTTCAACACTCACAAAATGAACGTTTTGATTTACAGGTAAGTTGACAATCTTCAACACTCACAAAATGAATGTTTTGATTTGCAGGTAAGTTGACATTCTTCAACACTTACAAAATTAATGTTTTGATTTACAGGTAAGTTGACAATCTTCAACACTCACAGAATAAATGTTTTGATTTACAGGTAAGTTGACAGTCTTAAATACTCACAAACTTAATGTTTTGATTTACAGGTAAGTTGATAATCTTCAACACTCACAAACTTAATGTTTTGATTTACAGGTAATTTGACAATCTTCAATACTCAAACAAATGAACATTTTGATTTACAGGTAAGTTGACAATATTCAATACTTACTAAATTAATGTTTTGATTTACAGGTAAGTTGACAAGCTTCAACACTCTCAAAATTAATGTTTTGATTTACAGGTGTAATAGTGTTGGTATGAAGTGCTCCTACTGGCAGTAGCTAGTGGGAATTCCCTATTAGCTCAGTTGGTAGAGTGCTGGACTCTCATGAATCCCCTTAATGGAGGTTGATTTTTATCTGTTACATTTGGAGCCGACATAGGGACTGGGTGTGTTCTTAATAGAAGAATACAATTATAACTCAGTCAGGACCCATAATAATTCAACTGCCCGTGGCCCACAGCTCCGGGACGTAGCTTCACTTGAGGGGGGAGTATGTAGTAGTGTTGGTATAAAGTGCTCATACTGGCAGTAGCTAGTGGGAATTTCCCTATTAGCTCAGTTGGTAGAGCGCTGGATTCCATACTGAGAGTCTGTGATTCGAATCCCCTTAGGTAAGTTAGCAATCCTCAGCCTCACAAAATTAATCTTTTGATTTACAGATAAGTTAGCAATCCTCAACCCTTAAGAAATTAATGTTTTGATATACAGGTAAGTTAGCAATCCTCAGCCCTCAAAAAATTAATGTTTTGATTTGCAGGTTACAGGTTAGCAATCCTCAAAAAGAAAATGCTATTATTTACAGGTATGTTCAGGCCTTCAAATATGTCACAAACAATTGGTTACAACTTCATGATTTATTAAGTTTAATAATTTGTTTTTCAAACAACTTGAAGTCTGTAAATGTGTGATGTTAGGAAATGTAATTAGCTAGGTCAGGTTATGTATTCATGCTAAGAGAACATCAAAGTTTAGAGGTGTGTGATGTCAAAACTACAGAGCATTAAAGTTTAGAGGTGTGTGTAACCTCAAAACTACAGATACTTGATGTCATACATGTTTTGTAGTCACACATGAATTTGATGTGTGTGATTAATATACCAGGTTTATTTTCTCATTCCAAACTGCACTACTGATCAAAGGCTGTGGTATGTGCTTTCCTGTCGGTGGGGAAACTGCATATAAAAGATCCCTTGCTGCATTAGGAAAAATGTAGCGGGTTTCCACTGAAATGTTTGACATCCAATAGTCGATGATTAATTAATCTATGTGCTCTAGTGGTATCGTTTAAACAAAACAAACTTTATGTCTATTTTGTTAACAAATCTTAGCATCTGCCAACACATAAAGCTGTTAACAATAACATCTGTCTTGGGAGCAACTACGTAACGGAACATGGAATGCTTAAACCTTTGATGGTAGTCTTCAGTGAAACAGGTTTGACACCCAATAGCCGATGTATTTTTCGTGCTGGGGTGTCATTAAACATTCATTCATTCAGTGAAACAGTTAAGATCATATTCTTTGAAAATAATTATTTACTGATTTATGATAATTTTATTTATTTATTATTATTTTTTTTTTTTTTGTCAGAGAAAGATTCAAAACTTGGAACAAACACTTCAAATGGCCAAGCAAAAAGAGCTGCAGTTTCAGCAGGTGGAACAACTCCAGCAACGCAATGCAATTGCTGCGAGACAGCAACAACAAATGATGGGTAGGTGGATATATTAAAGAACAGAATTGGTAGTAACCTTTATCATGTTCATATTAAGATTGTGGTGTTAAATTAATATATTGTTTTATTTGCCACAACAGTTTCAGATTGGTAGATTTTGTTCACCAGTTATAATAATGCTGCGTTCGAGTGTGCTCGTAATTACCAGTTCAACAACTTCTGACAGGAAAATATTGTCCGAAATGTTCCAGAGCTTGTATTAACAACTTGTAAACTTGGGAAGAAAAACAAGCTCACCAAGTGACCTGCACCTTTTTTAATTTAGAAGGAAAATGGTGACAAAATGTTTCTATGAGCTTCTTTTTGATGATTAAAAAAAACCCATACACCTTAAATGTTCCATGGAATATGATTGTTCAGTGTAAAAATGGTGGGAGACTATTTTTAATCCTTTTTTGCATCACTTCAATTGGGAAAACTGATGTTGTTCATAATTAACAAACATTTGAAATAGAAAAATATTTTAAAATTTAATTCGAGTAACAAAATTATTTTTAAAAGGTTTCTCTTTTTGTTGTTATTTTTTTTTCAATTCTTTGTTTCAGTATTAGTAGAAATAGCTAAATTTGTCAGTAAGAAACGTTGATTATTTTGAGGGAACCAGAACTTATTTTCTTAAAGGTGTACAAGTTGTGATTATGAGTTTAAAATTCAGAATTGTCATTTTCCAAGCAGACCTGAATGCAGCATACTGGTTCATTTTAACATTTATGAGAAATTCTGATTAGTGGATTTTATCAATGTTCGGAGAAAATGCTAATTTGTGGATTTAAGTTTTGATTAGTGGATTTAGCATTTTGAATCAACAGTCTCATAAAATTCAGGTTTAGTGTAAAATGTAACTACAGAAAATGCACAAATACAAATTACATGCATTTTGTAATGTGTATCATCAGACAGTTAATGATTATTTTTAAGGCATAAATTGCTTTCGATTCCATCCAGAACTTTTATTACAAGTTTTACGTCATACAGACTTTGTATTTTTTGCACAGTTCTTTACACTGTGTTTTTATTTAAGTCTTGAATTTTTATATTGATGTTTATCATCACATTATTTTTGTATTTACCATAGTTTGAACCCAATAGCCAATGTATTTTTCATGCTGGTGTGTCGTTATACATCTATTCTATCTATAAATTGCTTTCACATAAAATATTGAATTACTGTATGAACTATATATTAGATAATAAAAAGTGTATGAATTCCAGGATAATTTACTTTACTTGATTAATAATTATTATTATAAGTTATTTCAACTTGGCTGTTTCTGTCTCGTGGTTCAACTTTGCTGTGTTTATTTTGCTACTTTGACTTATATATTTTTCTTAGCTTGACTGCACAAAGTGATGTCCCTGGCAATTGTTAACCTTCATATATGAAATGTGTGATATGAAATATGTTAACTCTTTTAAGTTTGCTGCTTGTGTATACAATTAAGGGGTTGTTAGTGGGAAGGGGGAAACTGAGGCAGGCACGTTTTTAATTTAAAAAAAGGTTTCTAGTTTGCAAATACTGGTAGGGGTTCTGTCTGCAACAGGGTCAGATTTAGGGGTGTGTGTTGGTGTTAAGAGTTTAAGATTCTAATATGTGGTGGGGGGGATATTTCTAGTTTACAAGGTGCGGATGGGCAATTTGTGAATAATGGTAATAATTACATTGTATGTTGTTCAGCCAAATGAGCTCTACTGATTTTTGCTTCACAAATATCAATAATCTAGAAAACTTGTCTGTCCATTTGTAGAGGAGGTGTATTTTCCAGGCCCACCTCCACCTAGTCACATGTATGCTGGTACGTAACTATGGTAACATCCTGTCTAAGTGGGCTTGGTGGTGTTTGCATCTACATTACAACCCAGTTTTGTGGATGTTGGGATGTGAATTTTTTTTGTCCCTCATACATTCTGGACTACAAGATCTATATATTAGATGTCTGCTATTTGCTAATGTTTTGTATATTTTTCACAATACCAGTATTTATTGTGTCAATTATTTGTTGAATTAAAAGTGTATCATTCACTTTAATTGAAAGGTTGAGTATACTGCATAAAGTATTTGTGGTTTTAATAAATTTCTGTTTCCACTAAATACTAATATCTGCAACAAAATACTCAACTAGAAATGGTATACAAGAGTCATTTCAAAAAGGGTTTAAGGGTTAAAGCTGAGTTTTTATTAATTTTTATAATTATTTTTAATCTGGGGTTGTTAAATTAACTTAGATTAATCACAGTGTAACAAGTTGCTTTGTTCGTCAAGCTTCTGACGTGTGTGGAGGCGGGACCTATCCTAGAGGTAAAGTGCCCGGCTGATATGCAATCAGTCTGGGATCGATCCCCATCGGTGGGCCCAGTGAGCTATTTCTCGTTTCAGCCAGTGCACCACAACTGGTATATCAAAGGCAGTGGTATGTGCTACCCTGTCTGTGGGATGGTGCATGTAAAAGACCTCTTTCTACTAATGGAAAAATGTAGCAGATTTCCTCTCTTAAGAGTACATGTATATGTAAAAAATTACCAAATGTTTGACATCCAATAGCCGATGATGAATAATCCAGTGTGTTCTAGTGGTGTCATTAAAAACAAACTTTACTTTACTGTCTTGTGCAGGTTTAAATTTGTCAAACCAGTCTGGGAGTGGCAATCCTACAAAGTAGGAAGGATTTCTCGTCAGTTCCACAGAGAAAGCGTCTGATGGTTATTCATGGCAGCTGTCATGACCTTGTGCATTTGTGATTTTGAATATAATAGGCAGCATAACCAGATCACAGAACTTTTATTGATTCATACATATACATGTGCTACAGGAACACTCAAGAATTGATGGATGCATTCACAGTTATCAAGCAAAAACATTTCATTAGCAATTTTAAATTGGAAGTTGTCCAGCATTCTTAAAACAAAAATGCACTAGTTTATAATTATTTAGAATGATACCATTCCCATTTACAAAGACCCACAAGGTCACATAATACTATTTTTATTCCTAATATATTGACGATACCAAAATGTTCTCTGGTAATAAACTGTATGTATGCTGTGGTTGAGATTATCTCATCCTACTAATTTAAAAGTGAATAGCAGCAGGTTTACAAGTTGTTTAGATTTCAACATTAAGGTTCATTTCTCATACCAGCCAATGCACCATAACTGGTATATCAATGGCTGTGGTATGTGCTATCCTGTTGGGGATGTTGCATATAAAAGATTCCTTGCTACTAGTGGGGGAAAAAAGGTAGCGGTTTCCTCTATAAGACTATGTCAAATTACCAAATGTTTTACATCCAATAGCTGATGATTTAACAAATCAAGGAGCTCTAGTGGTGTCGTTAAACAAAACAAAAAAATTTCAACATAAGATTCATACAATTAGTTAAGTATCCAATTTCAGGCATTGTTTTATGGTGAGAAGTCACTCATACGTGTACATGCCATTGCACCCATATATAATGTTGAAACCTGAATGCTCACCAGATACCCAGTTGTGCACTTTGCATTTCGGACATTACCCTCACAAGTCCTGGAAATATAGCTCACCTAGCCCATTAAAAAATAACATGGTGGGGATTACTTACCTGCATATGTCAAAACATTGTCTATAGTTTCATCTTATGACATTGTAGTAGTCTGTAACTACATTTAATGAGAGTCCAGAATTTATGACAAATACATTATTGTTTTGTCAGCCTGTGTTGGGTTGTATTAAACAGACGACTTATGTTGTTAATGCTTTCTAGTTTGGTCATAGTTTTGGGAAAGCTGACGGTGCTATTTTAATTTTATGTTCCATTGTACAAAGTCACAAGGCTTAGCTTTTATGATATGCTAATGTTGTCTATTCATCCATATGTGTACTTGGTAGATTCCTTGTTTTGTTAAACTGTCACCTTTAGAACAGTTTTGCCCAAACAGATTATTAAATTGTATGAGTCCACCTTATGAATTATACTTTTGGATGATTTTTGTGATATAATCGTTTTTGTGTTGTTGGTATGGGTTGTCTTAATATTGCATTGTCATTCCATATTGTTGTTCATGTAACTGGCTGGAAGTTTTTATTTATGTACAATAAATCATTTTTTAGGTAAAAAGGTAAAATAAATACTTTAATTTAAAAAATATTTGTCACAGTGCCTTTTTCCAAAAGGGTTAACAAATCTCATTGCACCAAGTTAATCCATCTTTGGTAATACTTGTAAATTTAAGAGGATATGGGTTTTATGCCTGAGTTTTTATTTATGTTTTGCTTTCATTTTAAAAGTTAAATTCCAACTGTTTTTAACTACATTCAGTCACTGATATGACACTTTACATTACTGCAAGCTACTCTGATTTGTTACATCTTAATATAAACAGGAAATATGACAGTTTGCAGATAGTAATAAGATTGTAATGATTTTTATGTAACACACAGCTCATCGGACAGTAAGCAGTTTTGAACCAGCAACCTTCTGGACAAGTTACCTGAGAGATAGATTTTATAATCAAGATTTTATTTCTAACAGAAATACTGTCCAGTCAGCCTAAATTGGCACATTTTGGTTTAATGGTTAAGGGGGTAAGACGTGTATGCTTATTGGTGTACTAATGGTGTTTCATATCTATTTTATTATTGGCATGTGTGGTGACAGGATGTGGGTATTTTGCATCTTTTATTTTAATGTTTGTGATGGTCTTTAAGACTTCTGGACCCATATTCACAAAATATCGTAAGCCTAGTTTTACACGTAAACGTAAATCTACGACTGAAGAGCTATTCACGAAACAACGAAAACGTAAGTTACGTGTAAAGTTGGACGTAAATATAGGAGTGCCTCAGGTTGCAACTAACGCTGCACGTAAGTAGTGTACATATAATAAATCAAGCACGATCGCCGTTATTTACTATTATTTACGGAAACTAGCAGTATTTCCAATAAATGAAGCAGTTTGCGATGGCGAACGCCCACGGATTGAACATATTTTTGTTCGTGATCGAATGGATGTTTTCGACTCAGCCAATTTCTCCTGAGTTATCTTTTCCTTTTTAAGAAATGTCCTCAAGTTCGTACCAAAACGCGGATCCCCACCAATACCAAAATGCCATGGTTCACTGTTCGCAATGTTATTGTTAGCAGACGACAAACAAAATTGCGTTTTGCGCATTTGTTATTTACCCGGTAGCCATCGTTTCTAATGTATTTTTATTAATTACTCCAGTGAGAATGTTAAATCGTAGATTTACGTCCAACTAAGTTACGTTTATATTTACGACCATCTTTAAGAATACGGTGCTTCTTGCACGTAAACGTAAATCTACGGCACACGTAAGTGCTAGTCGTAGACGTAAATTTACACTTTTTTGTGAATATGGGTCCTGTACTTTACATTTTACATCTTATTGATTTGTTGTTAGAAGAAAGATATATTTGATAGGAGTTATTTTAAAACATTTAGCACTTATAGTGTAGATAATAGATATTATACTCAAATCTTCCTTCATGTGGCAGGGTTCATACAGACCATGAAAAGACCTTGGGTAGTACTTAAAATATTGCAAATATGGGTTTTATACTTAGAACATATACACAGTGCTTGCAATTTACAGAAACTTCCTTCAATTTAGAAATAAAGATTTTTTATACACCAACAATTGAAATGGCACGTTTCCAAGCAAACATAATAAAGTGAATGTGTGGCTTTGCTTACTGGTGAGTCATTGGGTATTTATTTGTAAACATGTCTAAGTGTGTGCAGACATGCATGTATATAAAGCTTGTAGTAGGTAATAGGTGAGAAATGTAGTCCTTGAAGACATTGGAAATGTGCTTGAAAAATCCTTGAAATGTGGGTGGTTTTTTTGGGGTTTTTTGTTTTTTGTTACAACTGCTATGTATATAATGTCATGTAATCACATCAAATATATTAGTTAAATTGGTAGAAATCTTTGATTCTGTCAAATAACTAATACTTTGAATGCAATCTATTTTTAGTGTAATAGTATCTGATCAGTTCATCTTCTTTCATAAGCAGAATACAATTTCTTGTAACAGCTCAGCGACAACTCCAATTGCAACAACAAAGGCTGCAAATGCAACAGGGTGTACAGCAGCAGCAGCAGCAACAACAGCAGCAGCAGCAGCAACAGTTGCAGCAGCTCCTTCAAGTTCAGGTAAAGTGTTTTGTTCAGAAAAACATTTCCAGAAGTTTAATATCATCAATATCGCACATCACTGAGTACAGTGATACTCTCACTAAGTCTTGTACTCTGAACCATTTAGCACTCAAACATTACAAAATAGCCAGGGCCCCGTTCCACGAAGCTATCTTAGCACTACTATCACCATAAATGCCTACTATCGCCTCCTTAACTTTGTTCTACGATCACCAGCCCGTTCCACAACAGCATAGCTTACTATCGTCGTAAATTACTGTGAAAATTTACAATAGGTACAAGGCAGTTGTAAGCCATTAACGTAGCTGTCAAATGGCAGTTAAATGATGATTTGGTCATTTTCTAAGAAAGAAACAAACTTTTTGTATAAAAATGGATCTAATATATACCAAATACCTTTTATAAAACTCGGCGTTCGATGAAAAATATTCTCGGCCATACGACCTTTACATGAAAATACGGGAGATAACTCTCATGTCTTATGCATTCAGCAATTATCGCTTAGCAAATAAACTGACAAAGTTACTTCATGGATGTCCGATACCATTGAATACATAATAGATGTTCCGAAAAGTCAGTAACCAATTCATTATTTAACTAATTCATACTTCTTCATAAAGAATATTTTAATCGGTAAAGGGGCACTTACGACTACCGTAAGGTTGCTTTGTGGAACGGCTGTAAAGTTTACGGTGCCAGTTGTAAAATTCACCATAAGTCACTACAATTAACCTTAGCTACAATTCTTTCATGGAACGGGGCCCTGGTAAGTAGTACTAAATTAGTATATTTATTTTTTAAATGTCAAATTCAGTTGATATATTTTCAATAGCAGGAATCTATTTGAGGCCAAAGGGACCCGATGAATTGGAATATATTAACTATATACTAAATAATGTTAAAACTCATGTAAAAACATATTAAGTTTTAAATACATATAATTCTTTTAAAAAAATACTTTTACTAAAATCTGTGTAAAATAAACTTTCCTGACAAATTTCCAACAAAGTACATAGTTTAAATTTTATTTGTAATAGAGGGAAAGGAAAGGAAATGTTTTATTTAACGACGCACTCAACAGATTTTATTTACGGTTAGGCCACACTTTTTTTTTTTTTCGGGTTACGGATCCGCCGACGTTAATTTTGCCAAAATGAAAAAAAAGAAAAATTCAGTTTTCAGCCAATTTTTTATTTTATTTTCCCGCCTACTTATGATTTTTACAGTGGCAGTGTCGGGAAATACGAATAAATAAAAATACAAGCCTTAAAATATAAAGCTAAATCAGTATTTACAAGCCCATCCAATTCCAACTCCGTAAGATTTTGTCGGTGCACTTTCAGCTTCGATCCGGAAGTATTTTATTTGGTGCGGTGCAACCTGGAGTGGAGTGGTGTATAGAAAAGTGGAATTCAATACCATCTGAAACGGAGTGCCGAAGAGTCGTTCTCTCCCTTGACATTTCATTAATTAATTAATATGTTTATTTAAATTTTATCTTGATGGATTTTTATTAAAAGTAGTACAAAGTATGTTTTGAATGGTGTTAATACTTTAATTTATACCCAACTCCGACTTTGAACTTTCATTTCATCTTTCGACAAGTTCGGAATTTAGACCAAACACATGTTGTTTTCTTCTGAAATGGTAATAAAACAATTTGTATCTTTTTTAAATCTTGGCTTGTTCTTTTTAAATTCCTTTGGGCTGGTGGATGGTAGTTTCCTCTCATACACAGCATGTAATACCTGGCTTCAGTATATCAAGGCTGGGAACCTTTTTGGATCTTTTTTAGTTTTAGTTCTCCTCTTTCCCGAACGTCTTATTGAAAACATCCGTAATACAATTTTTTTTTTAATAAAAACAACAGGAATTGGGTGAATTTTATTTTTATTTTTATTCCATCCTCCGACATAGCCTCCTTCAAAAAAAATCCGTAATCCTAAAAAAATTAAATAAGTGTAGCCTTATATGACATATGGTTATGGACCACACAGATATTGATGGAGGAAACCCACTGTCGCCACTTCATGGGCTACTCTTTTCGATTAGCAGCAAGGGATCTTTTATATGCACCATCCCACAGCCTTTGATGTATCAGTCGTGATGCCCTGGCTGGAGCCCACTGACGGGGTTGTAATAGAGGGATAAAAACAAAAAGCTGGAACAGCCAAGTTACACAGTTTCATCAGAATTGTTACTAAATAAATTGATAATGCATTACACAGATACTAAAGACTTTAGTGGGAACTTTACCTTGCCTGTCCCATCAGTTGCCATCATCTCTATATCAGAATAGGAGATAATCTTTGCAGTTGGATAGTAATTTGTAAAAAAATGTTTTTATTTCATCGGTTCTCTTTTGATGCAAGCAGACTACTGATGTTGGTGCTAATCAGTCATGATTCTGAACATCTCTTATAATAATTTGTTAGTACATGTATAATAATCATACATTGTACACTTTTTTTTAAAGAGACATCTTCAATCTTTCCATCTCTCATAAATTTATAAGCAAAATACAGCAGCGAGTTTTGTAAAAATTTCTTACATTGGTGAATTTGATTAATTAAGTTAATTATTTAGAACTGACTTTGGATTGAATTGTTTTAGGGTGGAACACCAGCACAGCAGCCTGCCCAGCAGCAGCAGCAGCAACAGCAGCAGCAGCAGCAGATACGTCAGCAGATCATGGTGCAGTCTCAGCAGCAGCAACCTCAACACACATTACAACCATCACAGCCCGGCATGATGGCTAACACCATACGACAGGGAATGCCAATGCAGCAGCAAGGACAGACTTTTATAGACGACTTCACCTTCACAGATCTTATGTAGAATAGAGTCTGTGCCACCTACAGATTGTCATAGACAACTACAACACAGCCAATACCACCTACCGTTGTCTTACACGACTACAACACAGCCAATACCACCTACCGATTGTCATCAATAATTTCACCTTCCCAGATGTTATTTATAACAAAGCTAGTACCAAAACCATACAATAGAGGATTCAGGAAGCAGCAGCAAGGACAGACTTTGATAAACGACTTCACACATAACTTCACTTTCCTAGATCTTATGTAGAACACAGCCAATGCCACCTACTGGCATTCAAGATCGTATTTTGAACATAGCCAATGCATTGACTTTTATATAACTTCACCTTCCCAGATATTATTTAAAAAATAGCCCATGCCACCTACAGACTTACAAGATGACTTCATCATCTTCGCAGATCTTACCTTGAATACAGCCAGTACACACAATACAAATGTTTTTAGATGACTTCACCTTCCCAAATTTTATTTGGTACACCGTCAATGCCACCTAAACAGTTTTGTAAATTTTACTTAAAAAGGGACAGAGTATAGACTTTGTGAGACAACTTTACCTTCTCAGACCTTTTTAAGAACACAGCTAATGCCACTTATAGGCTTTTGTAGATGACTTTACCCTTCCAGGGCCCATTTCACTAAAAATCGTAAGTTTATGTCTGCTACTAGCAGTTGTACTGGTCATGCGTTTACACATGTTTGGCATCAATTTCACACAGAAAATTACATCATTATGGAAGCTGGAGTATTTTAAAGACCAAACAAAATGAAATATGTGTTCTTCAAACTATATTTGTTGAACTATAATAGTAATAAGAATGGTCATTTAGTCGTGGATTTACGTTTACGTGCAAAACTAGGCTTACGATCTTTTGTGAAATTGGGCCCTGATCTTATTTAGAACACAGCAAATGTCACCTATAGACTTTTAAATGACATCGGGCATTGAATACAAGCATTGCATTTAAATGTTTATGCCATGCTTTAGAAGTATAAGGTGTGCCCAAACCAGACCCTGGGACCTAATTCTTGCAAATCTTCCATCTTGCAGTGCAGTGGAAACGAGACCTTCAAGGATGATATTATGTTACTTAAAGGGGCTTTGTGAATTAGGCTCTAGATAAGCAACAAGGCTGGAACTTGTGAAATTTTGTTGACAGAAATGTCCGAGGATGGAGGAGGGAAGAGTTAGATCTGGGCTCAGAGCTAGCTGTCATTTTGTGTTGACGTGCTGCTGCTAATACATGTATGTTTCATTCCATTAATATTCATTTCTGAATTAAAATATCCTCTACATATTTTGAACAGTATAGAAGATCTCAACTTACTAGACATGGAAAACATACATCTACATTTTTCTTGATTTCATCTTTATGAGACATCACACATGTCGGCCTTCTTATTTGTTGTTATTTTGTAACTATCAAAATAGTTGCATAAAACTGTTTTAAAATGGTCAGTATTATAATGAAATCTGAAATTATTATTTGATTGCCAGACTTTCAAGTTGAGTACAATTTTGTTTGTAACAGACAAAGAAAAAGTTGAATGGTTGAATTGGTGATACGAAAAAATTATACTAGGTGGTGGTGTACACATTAGTGCTGTGTAATATGCCTGTTATGTTATTGTTATTTATAATAACTGTCTTGCATGTATGTTATTTGTTAATTGTACATACATTATTATGAGTACCTCAGACTTTTAGAACTTATGTGGGGTGGGTGGGGGATTAAATTATAACTATCGAGTGGGGCAACAAGAAGAGCACTCATACGGTTGGTATATTAATGTGCACCCCTATTCCATTGCACGTTTTGTGTGGCCTTCTTAAACTATATGGTTAGCTACTGATGGATTCGTATTTACTTAAATGAATTTGTTAAAGAGACAATATGGGTGGTTCTTAACTTCATATAAATTGCATTATATTAATGTGTCCTTATGAAATTAAGAAATATTTTGTTATGCTTATATATTAAGTAGTTAGGGACTGTTTACAATTATAAACGTTCATGTATGTTTATAGAAAGGGGGTACTTAAAACAAGTAGTTTTTACTTGTGAATATGTTGATAATTGTGAAAAATACATCAGCTATTTGGGTGTCAAACCAAGTAAGTATATGCAGGGCTCACCCTGTACATTGCCAAATTAGCCAATTGCGAATTTTTAGTCTTTGGATAATAAAATATTCCTTAAATTAAACACATTTTAATCATTTTCAAGAAAATACTTTACATATCTGAAAATTGGCTAATCCAAAACAATTTCCAGTGTGAGCCATGATATGAAACAATTTATGATTGAATATCATCAGTATAAAAATTCAAAAATGTAAATAAGTATATTATAATTTTGATATGGAGAAATATCCAGGTATACATCCAGCCTGATTCGCATGATAAGAAATTGTTTCAAATCAATGGTAATGAGCATTAACCACTTTAAAAACGTTTTTAATTAAAAGTTAAAAACAAATGAAATATGTTCACACTATATGGATACAAAAAATACAGTATTATGTACTGCTGTTTGATAAAAAGTTTGCCATGTTCCAACTAAATTGGTTGATGTGATCAAATAAATATAGCCTATGAACATTAAAGCTACCTGTATCATTTATCATCACATTTTGATTGGAGCTGGGTTAAGAGGGTGTTTATTGATATAATGGTGAGGCAAAAGTTCAAACTTTAGTTGACCTACCAATTCTTTTTGTTTGTTTTTTCCAGTTTAATGACCCATTTGAGTTTTATTAGAAACTTGTTTTACCAAGAAAGAGTTAAAAAAAACCCAAAGATTTGTTTTTCATAATCCTTTTTTTTAAATCATGAAACTTTTTAAAAAATAAATGAGGGTATTTTTTAATAAGTTGTGTACAACTTGGCACATGTATAATTTTGTACATATTTGTTCAGCTTAAGTATATTTCCAATGTAATTAAAAAAAATTGTTAAATGGTATGGCTATTGTTATTATTTATATTCTATTAGCACATGTCTGTGCCTGTCGGTACATATTTCTGTGATTTTTTTTTAAAAGTTGAAGGATACAGTCATGTCAATGCACTTTCAGTAACTTGCAATTTAAAAAGAAAAAAAGAAAAATTGTTTAACTTGCAATTTAGAAATGAAGAAATTTGATCCATCTTGGCTAATAGCCTACCGTAATAGTTGAGGGGTTTTTTGGTTAACAACACCACTAAGTACATTAATTTGTTAATCATCGGCTATTGGATGTCAAACAGTTGGTAATTCTGGCATAGTCTTAGAGGAAGTTCACTACATTTTTCCATTAGTAGCAAAGGATCTTTTATATGCACTATCCTACAGACAGGATAGTACATACCATGGCCTTTGATATACCAGTCATGGTGCACTGGCTGGAATGAGAAATAGTCCAATGTGCCCACCGACAGGGATCTATCCTAAAACAATGGCTAATAGATGCAGGTTCAAATTTAAGAATTTGTGACATCAATTTTAAAATATTTTTGCCACTGGCAAATGCTCACGTACAGCAATTTTGAGTCTGTCTACAGCAGTTTTAAATGAGTAACTTTTGCCACAAATAAATGAACAATTATTTTTCTCTATGTAAATTGTAATAGTCGGATTAGTTGGTACATAAAAAGTGCATTTGATGCTTTTACTGTGGAGAAGTCTCAATCAAGCTGAACAGAACAGAACAAGACAGAGGTGATATTTTTAAATATGACTTTAATAATTTGCAATAACTTAATATCACAGCAAAATTGTTGAATTGTTTGACAATTATGTCAAAACAGTAACATACGGTAACAAGTGATGGAGTTTGTGTTAAGATGATAATTTTCTCATGAATTATAAAATTTTTTTATCTGGAAACAAGGCTTTTGTAAGCTTACTTCAAAAACTGAAAGTAAACTTTGAAGTGTAAATGGTTGGATTCAGCATGGTTTAATCTTGCATTTGAACAAGGGTAAACCATCACAAACGAACAATATAAAACCCCATACGTTTTATATCATTTACAGCCAGCCCATGTTTATGTGAAGTGTGTCATGTCACCACAATGCAGCAGCTACATTAGTGTTGTTGACTTTTGTAGTGTCGGCATCAAACTTGCAAATAACATGCATATTTTGCACATAACATGTATGTACACATGACTAGACAGAAAAATAATAAAAGATGAAACTGGGATTGATGGTCAAGATATATGACATACCTTTCCTTATCACAATAAAGATTTACTGACTCGTATTGAATTTTGTGACAGTGAAACCACAATTCATTTTGAAATTACAGATGCAATTTAATGTTTTTAAGTACAAGAAAACAATGAGGCAAAAACTAAATTTAAGAATTAACTTCAAGAATCTTTGTCATTATTTTTCAGATCTTGAATAAAAATATGTACTGCCAATATTAACTGGAGTATAATTCTTATGCTTTCAGTTATGCAAGGGAATATTAATATTTTACTTGAGATCCCTTCAGCTAAAGAAAAAGTTATTGTTTCAAAATAAATGAACTTCTTTAAGCTTTCGTAACCAATGACTAAGCACATAATCCAGTTTGTTACTATTCTATAAGGCTTGACTATATTGGGAGTTTCTTTGTTCGTGGGATTCATTTTTTCTCACTGCCTACATGCTCATTGGCTGGTAGGAATATTAATATTACATGGATAGTATGATTTGAAGTGGATACTTGGCACTTCAAAGCACTGTAGCAAAACCTTTTCCACATTTTTTGGCTTATTCGGTTGTTCTGGCTGTGAGACGAACCTGCATAGTGTTATTTGCCAAGATTCAATGTTCATACCAGGAAATTTTTGAATGCTACTTGAATCAGCCTCTTTGTAAACTCTGATAGAGCAGAAACCAGAAAGAACAATTCACCTTCGTGAGTTTCATCTGAAAAAACAGTTAAAAGATGTGAAAACAATAACCCATTAAACAGGCTTAATCATTATCTGACCACATGTAAGTGCTTAATGAAACCTAGGGAGTTTGTGAAGAAAAGTTATCTATACATGAGTAAAACATTGAACATGGCTGATTACATGAACTTTCATGTATAGCAAGAATTAAATCTTAATAAAACATTGTTTAAACAAGAATAGTTCACCTGGTATTAAACTAATTATACCTCTGAAAAGTGAACCATAGCAATAATGATATCACAAATGGTCGTTTAGCGACTCGTTTAATTTGACTTCAATATAGCAAATGAACATGTAGGGCCTACATATTATATATGTAGACTATTGTAAACCGAACCAGTAAATAATCCACTTTTATTACATCACTTGACATTTTGTGAATTCTAATTTCTTGTGACATAATTAGGGAAAAATGATGATGTAAACTGGTTATCAGTTATCAGAGTACCATTTGTATCGGCTTTGGTTGAAATCTACATCGTGAAAACCGAGAACAAGTTGAAAATCTCTCTCCAGGGCAGCCATCTTAGATTCTGAATCGGGCCCCCAAAAATAACACTTTAGAGAATCATTTGGACCGGGTTTGGTTGAAACCTGCCTGGTGGAACTTGAAATAACGTAAAAAATGTCTGTCAATCAAGAGGCTAGTGTGGCCATCTTGGATTTTTAATTGGCCCGAATAATATTAACACTTGGTCAGAGCCATCAGATCATTTGGACCAAGTTTGGACGATACCTGCCTGGTGGAACCAAAGAAGAAGTAACAAATGTCTTGGTTAATCGGATGATAGGGCAGCCATTTTGGATTTTGAATCGGCCCAAAAAATAACAATACTTGGTCATGGCCAGCATTTGGACCAAGTTTGGTTGAAACCTGCCGATTGGAAATAGAGAAGAAATCAAAAATGTGAAAATGCTGGATGCTGGATGCCACACACCGTTCCATCACATAATCTCCCATGGCTCTTTGGGCCAGGTGAGCTAATAATGATTGATGTGACTGCAAGCTACTTTAACATTTGGTTGAGGAAGACGTACCTGCTGCTGCCACATAGGCTCCTAATAATATAGTAGTAAGGAAGGATCGGTTATATACACTTTCCATATATCAGTCAACACAGGTTGGGACGGGAGAAGCTTATAACAAAACCTTTTTAATAGGAGATTTGCACTAAGTTTTACAAGTATGGTTTGCCATGACACTAAACTTGAATATAGTTTACATAGGTCTCTAGATTGAAGTGAGCATTGATTGATTGTTTCAACACACCTGACTCGCTGAATTCATGAATGTCTAGAATCAGTTCCTTGAACATGTCCATCATGCTGTTTATGAAGTGAATCCTTTCTTTTGGATTTTCCATCACTTGGATTATATTCTGTATTAATGTTACAACATAGTTGAGGCTAAAATTGTTCTTCACACAAACCTAGATAAAAAAAATAATAATAATAACGAAAGAAAAAAACAAGACCCACTTGCAAATAAGGCCTAAAAAAATGGGTGTTTTTCCAGTTTCCCGACCTACCCTAATTTTATGTAGCGACCCTGAATTTTTTTTGAGCAAAAAAAAAAGGTTTTAAATTGAAAAAAACTACAAAAAAACATCATGATCCTTGATTTTTTGCAATCAGCAAACTAGGTTCGCAACACCTCGGCCAATTACGGTTTCTCGGTTTGATTCAATTTAAAAAAAAAAAAGGTCCCTACCTACCTACATGTACCTTATTATTTTTAAAGGATGGAACCTGAAACACTTCTTTCTTTTTTTCAGATCTGAAGTTAAAAATATACTAAAATAAAATAAACAAGGAAGAATTTTGCTTCATAATAAAATCCTGTAATGGTAACAAAAAAGTGCACAAACTGAAAAATTCATTGTGTAATTTTTTAAAAACATAATGTACATAACAATAGTATCTTTGATTACATTTTTATGTCACATCATCAGAAAGATGTCGCAATGACTCACCAGACAAAACGATGTTGTGATGCTGCAGAGTTCAACAGTCCTGCCGTTGATAGCTTTACTTGTCATCAGCTTTGATGTGATAGAATCTCCACACATAAGTAGTAGGTGTGAGACGTTTTCAGCTAACCATTCTTCAGGTAAACCTAATGAGAAACTTAGGTATTAAATAAGCTACATATTTAGCAGGAATGGATGGAATCCCAAAATATCTCTATTACCAGTATATCATTTTACGATTCTGGCAATTTCTTAAAAAGATAATTGCAAATTCAATGTCTGTTGAACAACTGAAAATAATGTAAAGGAGATATTCTATTGAAGGAATACTAGTAATAATAACGTACTGAAGTGAAATAAATGCAGTATTCAAAATTCTAAATCACCAACTTTTTGATATCCTCTGAAATCACATGTTCTTGGTCTAATGGCAGATATTTTTGTAATACTCTCCATATATAAATATACTCTGTCAAAAAAGAAATGCATAGGCAAAATATTTATGGAATTATCTCTTTAATACAAAGCGGCATAATTTTGTTATTTATGATGTATCACAATCAAATTTGACATGAGTATGTGACAATGTTCTTGCTATGGACTGATGGCAGTAGAGGCATTTTCGTCACCAGTGTCGCACGAGGGTGCTGAAATCAGTACCTTGTGTGGCCACCAGCAGCAGCAATCACTGCGCGACATCTCCTTGGCATAGACTGAATGAGTCTCTGAATCCGGGCACGTGGAATCCTAGCCCATTCTTCCTGCAGTGCTCCGGATCACGCTGGTGTACACGTCTGTCCAGTTCTTCCCATAGATGTTCAATGATTGAGATCTGGTGATCTTGATGGCCATGGCAGTACATTAATTTTCTCATTCTGTTAGAAATCCATTGTTACACATGCCATATGCGGCCTGGCATTGTCCTGTCGATCCAAAATGGGAAGCATGTAACGGCGAAGAATTTCATCCCAGTAGCATACAGCTGTCGGGTTGCCTTGTACGAACACAAGTTCACTTCTGCCGGTGTATTCTGCACATCATGACGCTCCCTCCACCGAATCTTTCAACTTGGGTGATGCAGTTGTTTGGCAAAACGTTCATTGCGGCGTATGTAAACATGTTGTCCATCACGTTGCTGTAGAAGGAAACGTGACTTGTCACTGAACCATACTCGCCGCCAGTTTCCCAAGTTCCACCTCTGTACATTCGTGCACCAGTGAACACGTAAATATTGATGTTGACGTCGCAGAATGGGGCCAACATATGGTCTCTTAGCCCGTAAACCAGCTTCTCGAAGTCAGTTCCGAATGGTTTGTGCAGACACCCTTCTCAAACCAGGTATGCGTCCAGCAATGTTCGTTTCTGTGGCATTTCGGTGATGCAAGTGCAGAACCCAGATGTAGCAATCTTGTGCTGCAGTTGTTATGCGAGGTCTTCCACTTCTGGGCCAGTCTTCAGCTGATTGAAACTGCTGGTACCTGTCCCAGAGATGTGAAATGTTGCTCTGTTGGACGTTTATGTGACGTGCAACTGCTGACTGCGATTCACCTAACTGGAGGCGGCCTATTGCAATGTTTCGATTCAGCAGGCTTAGTCTTGTCATCTTGTAACTAGTCTACGTCGAAATGGAAATGAGGCATCATTGCAGCTTTAAATATCCGTCACTACCCCAATCTTTCCCACCGAGTTTCACATGCATTCGCCAAAATCTGACCATTTCACGCTGATTTCCTGTAATTGTTGCACAACGTGCATTAAATTTGTTTTAGGGTGCATTTGGGCATGCTGTCCCATTCCAGAACATTAACAAACATGGTCATTGGGCAACATTGTACAAAAAAGCAATATTTTGTAAAATCAAACACTTTTCTTCTTTCCCTATCACCTATGCCTTTCTTTTTTGACAGAGTATATGCTGTAAAATGTACCGCCTAAGTAAGTTAGTCCCTGTGTTATATGTATTTCTGTCAATTTAGCTATGTGGTAATCCCACAGCAATGGTGACCAAATTCCTCTATGGTAAAATGCAATCTGTTATCGTCCAGTCCCTCCAGGTATTCACTTTGTGCATGAACTATAGTCCTTCCATATCAATCATAAAATGTAACTATAGAGTGTGAATCAGTCCCTCACTTTGTAGTAAAATGCACCTTTTGTGTTTGTTGGAACCTTAAAGTGTTGGCTGGGCAAAATCTGCTTAGCATTATTTGGTACATACTTGTGAGTTCATCTACAACACTAATGATGTCATCCTCTGACCATTCTTTAGTCTGACTGTGCAGGGTTTGGATGGCATTGGCTATATCTCCAAAATACTTGACAGACTCTTCTGAGTTAGCTGGTGTACTTTCACACATTTCATACCACAGAATGTCTCCTGAAAAGTAAGCAAACGTTTTACAAGAAATGAGAATTTTTTTTTTTATCATGCAAAATGAACCTAGATGATTGTGTAAATCCTGTTTCTTAATTTAGCCATAACTAGTCTGAATGAGGCAAATCAATGTTGGTACTTACAAAAGTACACTTCAGTATAAATATGTATTTTAACAGTTTTATTTCATCAATGTTAGTACTTACACTTCAGTATAAATATGTATTTTAACAGTTTTATTTTATCTTATTTTGATTTTTGTGTCTGTATGCAACTATGGTTCAAGCATTCTGTGCAGGGAATACACATCAATTTAGCTAGGCTATCTGTCCAGGACAGGGAATAATAGTTAGTTGTTAGTGGATAATGAGAGGTTGGTTTATTGGTCTTACACTTCTTCATTGAGCCAGTAAAACTCGCTCTGATTGCAAGTCTGTATTGGGATGCAAACCTAGACCTTCTATTCTTAAGGCTGATGTCACTATGTCACTGAAGCCATCTTTCAAACTGTTGATACTGAATATTTTATTAACTTCTCAATAGATAAAAATGTAAGTCTTAAAATAGTGTACATTTGGATATGCAACTAATTTAAAAAAAAATATTTTAAAGTCTTTCATTGTTGTTTAAAGATTTGTCAGTTGTATCTCATGGCTATATATACCTAAGTGTCTTTACAGACTGATTATGTGTACCTGTATCAAAGGAAGCGCCATATAGTAAATATAATATTTTGGCCTGGTGAACCATGGGCCATGGTTTTAGAATTCTGCTCAACCAAAATGCACGGTCTTGAACCGTTGGACAGTGATCCAAAAAAACTTTTCTGAAAAACTGTCTCGTCTCTCTTTCCAATTTTCCATGAATTCCTACAATAAAACATTTGTTTAAGTACTTAATATATTACCATTAATAATTACTGTACTTGAAATTTTGTGATAAATCATCAAATTAACCAACAATCAACAATGATGCCAGGTTTTGAATCAGTTAACATACTCATTAATTTATTAGTACAAGGACTACTATAATAAAAGGGAAGTAACTTTCTGATACTTGATTTTTCCTCATTATCCTGGGATGAATACTTAGTTTAAAAAAAGCAATGCTTGACGAACTTGATTAACTGGAACATTGGACCCAGGGATTAACAATTGTCTAGACAAATGACATCTTCCTGATGTTTTGGGATGTCCACTTTCCCAAAGGTAATAAAAACACATGAATTCTGTCTCACTTGAATGATTGCAGATAATTGTTGCATTTGTTGTCCGTTTCTGTGAACAATAAAGGACTAGGATAGTACTAGTATGGCATTTGCTTTCATAAAAAAAAACATATTACTCCATGTAACTGTTACTATTCAACATTAATGTGTGCAAGTTATACAACAAAATGACTGTGCGCCATACCTTCCAGAAATTAACTTCCTAGTTCGAAAGTAATACCTTTGTCTTTCGAACTAAATAAATATTAGATTATTTAATTACTTGTTTGAACAACACAAATACTTGCAATTAACTTTAACATCATAGCGTGTACAACTAGGCAAAGTTTTACCACGCTATTCATTCTTTGTCACTTATGTGATGTGACAAGTAAATGGTGTGGTCGCATTTGTGGGGTCGAAATACATTAAAAACGACCACTGGGCTGACTTTACTGGCCTTGATCCATAATAGCAGGGTGGTCTTAATACCGGGGTAGTTTTACTATAAAATAATAACGAAATATTCCGGTCTTTAAAATATTGGTCTTGATAGCAGGGTGGTCTTAGAACCGGGGTGGTCGTTAGGTGGGATTTTATTGTATAATATTTCATAAATACATTTAATTTACAAATTCACCTGGGTGTTATATGAAAATTGTTTTTATAAATTAGAACGAACTGTATTACAAGTACAAACAAAATTTGAAAAAAACAAACAAAAAAAAAACATTACAAAAATAACCATAGCCATAACTTTGTGGAATCACAGTTCTATGACAATATGCAAATAAAATCAGAGTGATATAATATTCTGATTGAATTTTGACAGTTTATATTCTTTTACTATATTATTGAAGGGTTTAATGAGCAAAATACCTGGTTTAGAGTTTATCACAATCTTCATATTTTTTAAGATACTCGTGTGTTGGCAGATTGCATCGAATGCTCTCTGGCATTCACTGTCATCCCATCCAGCTATCACAGTATGCATAAATTTCCCAAAGCAGCTAAGTGCTAAGCATTTTTCTGGAGACACACACACATTGGAATTACAGCACATTATCTGTAAATAAGAAATTTAAACTAAGCATCTCTGGTAAATAGTACAGAGGGATATAAGTATGCACTTAAAAATTTAACTGGAGTTTTTATACGCCCATCTACGATGGATTTTATTATGGTATGGCGATGTCCGTCCGTCCATTAACTTTTTCTTGTTTGGACCATATCTTGCATACAAGACCATCAAACCTAACATGTAGGAACAACTTGGGATGGTGGTGTGTCATGTACTATTACTAGGTCACTGTGACCTACTTTTCATGGTCTACTGCACATAACAGTAAATCCTTGTCAAGATTATATCTTGCATACAGATGCATACACATAATTAGAATTGAATCATACCCATAACATATTCATTAATAATATCTATGGTTTTCATCAAACTCCTGACGGGGGAATTATGTACACTTGTTAAAATTAGTTGTTACATTTATGCATTCATAGACTATAAAATCACACATTTTAAATAAAACATAATAGCTACATATATGGTTTTCATACCGCTCATACTAAATGAAAGGTACTTTAATATGAAGTACTGATACAAAGCTATCTAAGAGTAAATCAAATTAATGTTCAAGGAACCTGCTGAATCTGCCAGGAATCTGTGATGTCATACAGTCCATACACAAAAACAATTAATAATTACCATTGTTAGGAAATCATTAACTAACTTCAGACGGTCTTTGGTAGCATATAAGCATGTAGATCTCTTCATGAGTAGTCCTAGAATATAAAGAATTTAACATAAACCTTTAACATAATTACTAAGATATAATCTATATATGTATAAAGGTATTTCTTGCATTTTATTCTCCAAGTAAAATTCAATGTTGCTGTTATTGTATGCAAATTAGATTATAAATACAGAAATTCTAGATATTATCTTCACATTCCGTTTCACTGAGTGCCATAGTGGCTAAGCCATCAGACTTAAGCAAACTGGATAGGTGTACTTCACCAACTTCTCTCACTAATCACTAACTTGTCCTGTCCAGCCAGTCAAGGCAGCTGAAGTGTGTGCTCAGGACAGCATGTTTGAACTTTACTTGGATATAAATGAAAGTAAGTTGGAATGCAATATAAATGAAAGGAGTTCTTTTTCATTCCAAGTAGACTATACTGTAGTATGTCAAAACTAATTTGCAACATATAAATTGGTGGTTGTAATTTAGTGGATGGTTGTTCCATGTACTAAATAATTTAAATTGGTATTAGAGGTATTTCGCATTCCTATTGCGCATGCGCGCGAAAAGTAACGTCCCTTGACAAAATAGACTGAAACTAGTCTATTTACAAATTGGGGGGCGTGACAGACAGGTTGTTATGGGCGACTTGAGTAGCTTCGTAGGAGACTTTTAAAGTTTGGCAACTAACATGTACATATTTCGAATTAGATGGTATAATGGCCGTAGAAAACGGTCCGCTGAAATTTACAGCGGAATGGTTCAAATTTAAAAGCAGTGCAACAACTTGGACAAAGTATCTGCGACTCGTACCCGAGGGTTTTGATAACGCCAGATTAAAAGACTATCTCGTAAAAAGTATAAACAAAACATTTGACAGTTTCCATAGGTTATGGCATCGACAGGTTATGGCATCGATCGATATATATATTTGAGAGAGAGAGAGAGAGGGAGAGGGAATATATATATATATATATATATATATATATACACACACACACACACACACACACACACACACATATATATATATATATAGTCAAACCTGTCTTAAGCGGCCACACAAGGGAGTAGATAAATGTGGCCGCTTAAGACATGTGGCCGCTGAGTACAGGTTGCCACATATATAGTCTTTAAAACATTTGTTGTTGTTTCTTGTTTTACTGTCTGTACTGCTAATTAACGGATGTGTGCTTCATAGTTTTGACATGTTGTCTCCTTCAGAAATAATGCAAATAGAATATATTAAATTAACCGTTCTCCACAAGTTTGTTTTCTTTTTCCATTTAATTATTTAATTCCGACTTCATGCGATGTATTGTCATAGTAAGTGAATCTACAAATGTCAAGTGTAGCCTGCCCAGAGGCAATTAGATGCATGTCAGATTCATACTTCCTTAATTGATACACAGTGGAGATGTCGGGACTGAATGGGTACTAGTATTCCTGAAGGTGTGAAGATCGGTTATTTGCTGCACCTTATCACTGTTGTTAAAATATCCCTTTTATATAAGAGTAAAACTTTACTGTGGCCACTTAATGCAGGTATTTTAGCGATTTCGGATCCGATTTAGGTGGCCGCTGGCCGCGTTAGACAGGTGACCGCTTATTAAAGATGCATTTACATTATAAATCGTTTGGGAGGAAAAAAGTGGCCGCTTAAGGCAGGTGATCGCCGAGTACAGGTGGCCGCTAGGACAGGTTTGACTATATATATATATATATATATATATCAGAAGGTGTTTTGTTGCATTTTTCTTAGTGTCTATCTAATTGGGAAAAGTTTTTAAAAAGAAGAGATTTTATGCTGTTACATGTATATCCATAAAGTGGGAATTTAAAAAAGGGGGATTTGGGGGGTGGGGGGGGGTTTGAAGGTAGGTGCCGTTCTGTTTACCCATACACACGTTTTTATACAGTGTCAACATGAACGCATCGAGTATTATACAAAATATATTTATTTTCTTTACTGTTAATGTGTTTTCCGCCATATCTAAGTATATCAAATACTAGACGGACCTGTGTAGGAACGTCCTGTACAGAGCCGTCATCACTATATATATTTATATATCATTATTATTATTTAAGGAGTGTCTGTTATTTCTTTTATGTTCATCGGGGTATGAACAAAATAAATCATCCGTAAATTGTGTGAATCGGCGAAGCTGTTCTCACATAAGTTTGCGGATGATTTTTTTGTTCATACCTAGATGAACGTAAAAGTAATAACAAACAATTTAATACTTAGGCCCTATAATTAAATTTGAAACATACTGAGTAATAATAACATTAAAAGTTATATATATATTCTATTGAGTATTGTCCGAAATATACATATATTTTCTGTATATACAAAATATATATTTATTTATTTTATTTACTGTTTACTACCATATCTAAGTAGAGAATACTAGACCGCCCTGTATAGGAACGTTCTGTACAGAGCTGTCCTGACTACATATATTTTTTATATATTTACACACGCACACGTTATATATTTTATTGAGTATAATCCGAAATATACATATATTTTCTTTATATACAAAATATTTTTTTATTTTTTATACTGTTAATGTGTTTTCCACAATATCTAAGTATACTAGACCGCCCTGTGTAGGAACGTCCTGTACAGAACCGGTAAGGTTCCCTTATGCGTTCACTGGCTTCCCTCCTACAAAATGTGCACAGTGGAATGAGAAAGAAGTCTAAAGAAAGGATGGATGGATGGATGGATGGATTTCAACTAGTATGGTGCAAACTCATTTTCAAATTAAATTTGAAACTTATATAATTAAACATTTAACTAATTTATTCATTAATGGTATATCAGACAAATGAAGTGCAAACATTTAAATGTTATTTAGCTTAACAAAAATAAGAGGGATAATCAAGAACATGATGTATATACAGTATTATTTCTGACTCGGCCAAATGGTATAATCACTTCATTACTATAGTACATATTTCTTTAAAAATGCACATCACCATGGCTATACTATCTTTTAACAATCATGGTAGAGTCAACTAATGTAGTGTCGGAAATAAAATAAAACTCATTTATGGACATATAGTTAAAGGTGTAGTCTTTAAATGTTAAAGCAAAACTTAATGAAAACATGATTTGCAATAGCTGTCATTATGCAACTTTGAGATAGCACCTTTAATACCATTATAATAGATCACAAATTCAGAATAGTTCTTGACAGTTTTGCTCAAAAGTTACTTATAAATGTCTACAGATATTTTGTTTTGGAGATGGATAGGGGTAAACCCTCATCAGAAACGGTCCCTCACATATTGTAACAGCAATGAAACTGACACTCCTGACCACAATTTGTTATAGTCTGTTCTAATAAAGTGCACAAATTACCTGTTTACTGACATCTTTCTTTTAATTTCAAGAGTAAACACCACCTTCTACATCAATGAGAGCCAAAACAAGTAAATGCTAAATTAGGTAGACTATCATTAAATAGATATTTACAAAATATTTACTTGTCTGTTTAATATATACAGAAATAATCAACGAAAATCATTTTTATTTTATTTCCAACAGTACTTTAGTTTTCTTAACTACATTGTATAAATGACAAGGAATACAGGTTATAACAAAAATAATATTAGGGACAGCAGATAGGTCTTGTACCACTCGCCATTACCTAGTCTTTGGTACTGTTTGAAATATTCCATATGTTTTTCTTGTGGCAACTGAATATGTGGATGTGGTGTAGGAATAAGGTGTCTGCCAATGGGACGTGTTACTCTGTATCCCTCGACAAGATTCCGCATTGCTTTTGATGCTATCGTCAGAATGCTTAATTCTTCAACTGAAAAACAAAATCCACGAAACAACAAACAATTATAAATCTCTTCTAGTATTTAAGGGATAAACCCTAGTTTCAACCCGTAAAAAATAACACTACGTTTAGTTAATCTACAAACCTGTAACAAATTTGTATAAAGTTACAATTGAGTGAAAGATGAGTCTGTGATTTTGAAATGGTAAAATACCCTCTAAAAATACACTAAAACTTGATTCCATAGCTGTTACTTCTCAGATGCATGTGCGTTTTAAAAAATATGAGAAATGCATTTTGTGATATTAAAAGCACCAGGTTGACCAAAAACACTTCAAATGTACAGAAATACATAATCTAAACCATAAAATCTAAGTAAAATATGATTTCAGTTACCAAAACCGGCTATAATAAATAATAATAAAAAATATGTCTTAGTGTTTAAAAACTAGGGTATGTCCCTTTAAAACTACATATTGAACTTTAAACTAAAGGTGCCTGTGTGTTTGTTAAAATAGTACATCTGTATGTATATATATTTTTTTTATTGTGTGTGTGTGTGTGTGCATTGTGTACCACTATGTTTCTGTACGTAATGAATTCAGGGCCCCAACCCTGACATTACAGATGATTTTTGGGACAATAAATAATTTAAAAAAAACACAAAAAACCCAAAACAAACCCAAAACAACAACAACAACTACATATTTTTAGCTGTTTGTTTTGCTGTCAGTCTGTCATGAAGCAAAAGATATTTCTCAGAGGTAGTACTCTGATGCCTTTTTAAATTAGGGTTTGTTTTTTCCATTGTTTTAGAACTTATGTCAAGAAAAAGTGGATGGACTATAGCTAGGGCATATCAAATTGTGTAAATTATGTGGTCCAATATGACAGGTCCAATCTTTCCTGGTTCATTTTCACTTTCCACTTAAATGTAGCCTTTTCCCCAAAACACTATGGAACTTGATTGTCATACACTTTAAGGACATTGTGGTAGATCTTTGTAAAATTAGATGATAGAGAAATGATACTGAGATAACCTGGAAAACTTAAGTCAAGTTTTCTAAATAACTAGCTCAGTTATTAATGAAACTTTATACTTGATAAATATTTTAGGATGTGGAACTTCAGCTCTATTGGTAAAACATCAAAAACACCAAGTGGTCCATATTTGATTGTCTTGTGTGTTTTGTTTTCTTTTTCTCTTTCCACTAAACGATTAGACCTCCGTGGCTTTTTACAAGTTAGGTATGCCTTAATGTCCATAATCTGAAAAATATACAAAATTATACATTCAGTTTTGTGGGATGTTGCATATAAAAGATCCCTTGCAGTTAATCAAAACAAGCAGCGCATGGCAGTAAGTTTCCTCTCTAATTATATGTTTGCTCCTTAACTGAATGTCTGACATCATATAACCATAAATAAAAATGTGTTTAGGTCATTGTTCCTTGCTTCCATTTTTACTTGTGCCATCTGAAATGTACTTGTCCTACCCAAATCAAATAATATTTCAAGAGGTTTTCAATTAAATTTGTTCAGTTAACCGGCTTCGGTGGCATCGTGGTTAGGCCATCGGTCTACAGTCTGGTAGGTACTGGGTTCGGATCCCAGTCGAGGCATGGGATTTTTAATCCAGATACCGACTCCAAACCCTGAGCGAGTGCTCCGCAAGGCTCAATGGGTAAGTGTAAACCACTTGCACCAACCAGTGATCCATAACTGGTTCAACAAAGGCCATGGTTTGTGCTATCCTGCCTGTGGGAAGCGCAAATAAAAGATCCCCTGTTGCTAATCGGAAAGAGTAGCCCATGTAGTGGCGACAGCGGGTTTCCTCTCAAATTCTGTGTGGTCCTTAACCATATCTGATGCCATATAACCATAAATAAAATGTGTTGAGTGTGTCATTAAATAAAACATTTCTTTCTTTCTTTTTTGTTCAGTTAAATCAAACTGTTTTTAATTACCAGTGTTAAAAGCATGAATAAATTATCAATTTGTAAATAAATACATACAATTTTCAGTTCACTTGTCTGGTCAGTGTTGTAAGAATGTACTTGTCCTATACCTAATTTTCATCTTTTAAAATTTAAATTTAATATGTTGTCAAAAAATATGAAAAATAAAAACATACTGACATGTAGCCAGCTAGGGGTAAAGATTACCAGTTTTTATTTTAATATGGCAAAGCATTGGAATAATATAGTTAATTTAAATTTGAAAGAAGTTTCTGTTTCCAGAATGCTGGAAAAATTCCACTGCAAAATTGCTAAACTGAAAACTTTTTGTTTGAAAATTACTGGTGTACCTGACTGTTTGAACAAAATCTTGTAAATATATTTTTTTTTACTATTTATGAAATATGGATTTCAAGTAATATTGTTTGTTTATACTTATTTTTGTGCTTGTATCCAATTACGGTTCAAGCGTGCTGCCCTGAGCACCCACCTCAATTATCTGGGCTGTCCAGGACAGTGGTTAGTAGTTAGTTGGTACTTGGATATGAACCCACTACCTACCAGCCTTAATTCTGATGGCTTAACCACTATACACCATGGAGGCCAATTAAGTCAAATTAATGAAAGATATGTTATGTTTATTGTGTATGAAGCCAAAAAATGGGTGTGAAAAGGGATTGTCGTCGACCTTAGACCGAAGTCTTAACACTGAGCCCCATTTTCCTGTCCTTTTGTAATTAAATGACAAAAATATATATCATACATGTTTAGTCTGATATGGGATATAAATAAACAAGAACTCCACTTGTTCCAAAAAATGTTTACTATATTAAAAAAAAAAAATTACATAACCTTTCTGTTTTTATGAAAGTGACTGTGCCATTTAACTAATTTTAGTATTCCTGATGTCTATTTAGAAATGATTTTATTGCACTTTCAATATATTAATGTAAAATAAAAACAATTTTAAAACAAGAAAAAAGTTAAACTTGTGTTTCAAACTTGTTACTTTTAAAGTTGTTTAGAATGAAAAAATCAAACAATTGAATAGGAATAAAAAAATATAATAATAATAAATAAAACGATGATTTAAAATCTACTTCTTTTTCTGCTTCTTTTCTTTTTCTTTTTCTTCTTCTGGTAGTTTCATTGATTTGAAGCAATAGAATATTGTGGCTGATGCTGCGCTAATATCATGTTTCACTACACGGTAACAACGAATATCAAATGACAAAATAAACCATAGCTTACTTTTAAACGCAAGTTTATAATACCAATTTTATAAGAACACTGTAGAATCGTTTAATAATTAACTAAAAAGGTTTGAAATCGAAAAGAGTTTTAAAAATGTATAAAAACCAAACTTACGTATCATCATCTCCAAAGCCTCTTGTGTCGTCTGCTTTCGTTTCAGGTAATGATGTCAGAGTCAGCAGATAGTGACGTATGCGCTTTAAGTAAATAATTATGTTTTGTTTTTTTTAATGAATGTTTTCTATCTGTATTTTATTTCATTAAAATTTTAAATTATATTTATAAAAAATAACTATCAAAATATTTATGCAACGCTTCTGAAGCATTAGTTTGGTAGTCCACAGTGGAGCACCACGCTGGTTTCGTTTTTAGAATAGATCTATGATCCGTCAGTTTTACTACGCGCCGCAATCTTCTATTAAACACTACAAACGACGTTTTATAGAACAAGTTGTTTTAAAAGATATTGTATATAACTATCGCTAACCCTAACCCTAATATTAAACTAATTCTAACAAATATTTCTTTAAAATCGTTATGGGGAAAATAAGGAACGGTTTAAAATAGCAGACTTAAATTGTGGGATCTCCAAACAAAAACAAACAGTACAGAAGAAACAAGATGGCAGTCTCCAGTGGTATTACAAGTTTCCGAAAATCTCGTATGAAATCAAACGAAATTCCAGGAACTAAGCCATCACTGTACAATAACCAGTTGCTTATTTCTACAGGAATTCCTTCACTGGATCTTGTTATTGGTAAACTAACAAAAGCATGACCATTGCACAAGAACGTTTTAATTATTAGGAATATTATCGTTAACCTCCCTAATTTCGTTAGGCTCTAAATTCCGTTACGTTTGTTTTCACTCGCGCAGTGCACGCCACATTTTTTGTCATCTAGTGGTTGTTCATTTGTAAGGCTTTTCTTCACAATTCAGAATCATTTTCATCCACAATAAAGTTTTAGCAAGTAATAGAAAACTTTACGAAACTTAAAAATCATTTATTTTACTAAATCCTTTTCTTTTTTTTCATTTCTTATAATTGCTGTTTTGGTGTCCAGATAGACTTGTAGAATTTGTTACAATGGAGAATATTGAATTAACATTTCACTTTGCACATGCTAGATCTACCAGACCAAATCATTTAATTTGTATCATTTTTAGTCCCCATTAGAATTTTTTATTTTTTTTCAATTATCATATTTGATTTGCAAAAAAGTTGCAGCATTTTGGTGCTCCTCCTATAGTGAATAGTAGACATAATCCATTTATAACAATTGTAAATAATTTTGAGCATATAAATTATTTTAATTAAAAATCAGTTCATTGCAAAACTGTTGACATCAAGTGTTTGTGATCATGGGGAGGAAAAGATGAACAGATTGCTCTTGACAAACTGAAATGGAAATACTTGCATTCAAAATATTCTTAACATAGGGTATTAAAGTACAAAATATAATGTACAGGTTCAGTAAACCCATCTGCTCAGAAGGAATTTGACATTAGGGGAGGCAGAGAGTGTGGTTATGTGAGGTGGTGAGCACCCTCTTCTTGCCAAAACATTCTGGCATCAATTGTCATCACAGCTTTGATGTCCCTTGACACACTGTTATATTTTAAAAGATAAACTTTGTCTGTTTCAGGTGGGGGAATTGCTGTTGGAACAGTCATGTTGGTTGGTGAGAAACATTTTTGTATAGATGTGCTAGTATTTTCAGTTGAACAGTGCTGATTAATTTTGTTTTATCTTTATATATTTTTTCAGATGTCACTTCACAATTTCAAATTCTAGTTCTTCAATCAGAACTGTTTTCAATTCATTTTAATATGTTGTCAATGCTCTTGTTTATAAGTTTGGTAACACATATTATACAAAATTTAAATTACTCTTGTTATTTTTGTTAAGTATGAACAAAAGCAAATTTGACATAATTTGTTTGCATCAGTTTGGTTTAATGAGTTAGCCCCACTAGCCCTGGTTCCACTAGCCCCAGATTGTCAGTCATATTGGCTGTTACTGCCACCGGTTGTCATCCCCATTATAAACAAACTAAATCAAATAAGTCATTACAAAAATGAATATAGTTAAATAAATGTTTTATTCGATAGTGTTTATAGTAATAGCACTGTAATAGCTACATCTCCATTTCATGTCCGCCTTTACTTGTGCATTCTTATGGAAGACATAGTCATCCAAAATTGCTACTTTATTGCCTCTGGCACCCTCTACAAAGGTTACCTCCACCATAACGCACAGCGAGCATTTATCTGTATCACATTTGCAACATTCATATATATAGGTCCCTACTAATTATGTATTGACAGTAATAGTGATATTAAAACAACACATGTTTATAGATAAAGGAATTGTATGAAGAGGATTAAGTAAGTACTCCACGTTTTCAATTGAGGCATTATAAGGGTATCTCATCTATTGTGTCTACCTAATCAGTAAAACAAGACATGTTTATTTATTAATAGTTTATATGTACAGGGGAGTAGTCTAAATAAATGGAACATCCATGGCAGCCATTAATTGGTCATTTTTCAGGGCTAGTGGTACCAGGGATAGTGAAATCAGGGATAGTGGGATGATTCCGGTTTGACATATGTATTTATTTAAATTTGTTATAAATGAAAAATTTAAAATTATTTACAAAGAATGAAAGTTTTAGCTTTTGGCTAAATTTTAATGTCAGTTACCAAGTTATTACTGGTTATGAAAAGACACTTACCATGTTATGCAAGTTTTCATTCTTCTCTGACGTATTATGATTGAAATTTGACACATTCAAGCTCAGTTTTTAGAATAAAATTAGTTAGACATATGTGAAATTTTGTCTTGTCCTTCTTATGTACATGCATGTAATGTCAGTTAATAAAGAAGATTGGATAGTTCTGAACATGCTGGATAACATTTATAAGTACTACATGTAGGCTTGCATATCGTCCAATGGTGGCATTTTCAAGAAGTTGAAATCTCGTGAACTATTTCATAATGTTAGGCACAAAGACCTTGTATCTAGTGAGCAAACATGTCTCAGGCCTAAATCCAAGTACATCTACATTGAGGGCTTCTAAAAAATTTTTTTTAATCCACTAGCCATGGGATCAGTGATTTAAAAAATTTACTAGCCACGATTAAAAATTCACTAGCCCTACTTTACTTTTTACTAAATAATAGTAAAAATTGGATATATTATTGGCTATTGGAGAGATATAGCATAAAAACACTAACATTGGGTGGGGGGGTGGGGGGGGGGGGGCAGGATATTTACAAAATATTTAACTGCAACATTTGACGACAAAAAAATCACTAGCCATTGGTCATGGCAATAGTAGTTATATACTAGCCCAACATTGAATATCACTAGCCATGGTTGTGAGGCTACCATAATCTAGAAGCCCTGTTTAGATGTACATGTATATAATTTCTAAATTACTACTTTTGAGTTAAATGAGTATTTAACAGCTCTGGGTCGGATTTAGATTTAATTTGATGGTCATAATATGCAATGTCAGTTAAACAGGTATTTGTAAATATACACACATGTAGTACACATGTAATACAGTTAAAACCTATAACATTTAGACTGAAACGTTTTTCATTGAAATTTTTTGTTTGGTTTTCAGAGGAGGATTTGTTTGCAACATATGCTAATCTGGTGGTGAACTACTTTGTGTCAGAAGGAATAGTGTGTGAACAGTCTGTGCTAGCTGCAAGTTTAGATTTGGATATGAAACAGTTAACACAGGTACTTGTAGCAAACCTCTGTCTTGGACACTACAACTGGGGGATATCAGAGGATGTGCCCAAGACAGACGTGCTTGAACCTTCAGTGGATGTAAGCATGAGTCAAATGGTTGATTGCTTATATCCAATTGAGGTTCAAGCACGCTGTCCTGGGCATACACCTCAGCTATCTGGTCTGTCTGTCCAGGACAGTGGTTTAGTTGTTAATTGGTTAGTGAGAGAGAAGAGCGTGTAGTGGCCTTAAGAACTCGCTCTGGGTTGTAGCCGGTACAGGGCTGCGAACCCTGTACTTACCGATGACTTAGCCGCTGCGCCACCAAGGCCAGTGTTTGATTGATTGGACAAACCAGGGCACAATATTTCATGCGAACCGCTGTTCTGTTCGCGTGTTGGTTACGTAAAATTAAATTTACGCGAACCGCAAATCGGTTACGTCATGACCTGTAAACATTCAGAAATTAAAACTTGCAAACTTCACGATTACAGGAATTTTATTCATGCAGACATACTACTGGTATTCCGACAAATGTTTTAGACTGATTTTTAGATACTTGATGCGCAGCAAACTAGTAAACAACGTTATATTGCAACAGTTGTAACTTGCGACCAATCTACAGTTTTAAAAAAGTTTTAAAGAAATGTGCTCGGACCGCTTGGGATAGCTAAATTATCTGCTGCTATTTTATGTCTAAAGGAATATATGTAGACATACTATTGGATTGGCTATAATTTTACATATGTTAAAAACACTTTTAACGTAAACAGAAATCCAAAAGTGTCACAAAAATTGAAAAATACTAACATCGCATAATGAGCTTTGAAAAAACAAATATTTGGAACATCACTGTAGTATATAAGTACCATCAATAATCCCTCCAAATGATTATGTATCTATTTCAAAGGCGTAGTGCCCATTACACACAGTATGCGCCCATTACACACAGTACGCATGTGCGTAATGCAAAAACAAAATCTGTGAATAGGTCGATGCCGTCTGTAATTGTTCTATAAAATATCCTCTTAAAATTGACTTGAATTTTTTAAATTAAAAAAATGCTTCCGAAAAGGCTTAGAATGCATCTACAGACGTCCAGAGTTTCGAAATTTTCACAGGGGGAGGTCCCCCGAATCCCCCAACTCGGGCATGCCTTTGGCGTGCGTAATTCTAAAAACATTTCTGGCTACGCCCCTGTATTTTGTTTCAGTACTGGGGCTAATATTCAGTTCTTTTATAATAGTTTTAACTTTAGCAAGCACTGGCCTCGGTGGCGTCGTGGCAGGCCATCGGTCTACAGGCTGGTAGGTACTGGGTTCGGATCCCAGTCGAGGCATGGGATTTTTAATCCAGATACCGACTCCAAACCCTGAGTGAGTGCTCCGCAAGGCTCAATGGGTAGGTGTAAACCACTTGCACCGACCAGTGATCCATAACTGGTTCAACAAAGGCCATGGTTTATGCTATCCTGCCTGTGGGAAGCGCAAATAAAAGATCCCTTGCTGCTAATCGGAAGAGTAGCCTATGCAGTGGCGACAGCGGGTTTCCTCTTAGAATCTATGTGGTCCTTAACCATATGTCTGACGCCATATAACCGTAAATAAAATGTGTTGAGTACGTCGTTAAATGAAACATTTCTTTCTTTCTTTAGCAAGAATTAAACACATTTTTTTTTTGTAAAATGTTTTCTTTTGTGTTTGTTTTATCTTTATATTTGAGCTAAAAACTATGTATTTAAAATATAATTTCAACGTAATTTTGAGGTAACCGATCAGATTACCCAGAGGTTACACAAATATACTTCACGTAACCGAACAATTGGTTACCTAGGTAAAAACCACGTGAACCGAATTCCGGTTACCTCAGATTTCGAAATATTGTCCCCTGCACTCTGGTTGGGAGCCTGTACTAGCATCTACCTGTGCATGTAGCTATCTTGCCATCGACTGTTAAGAGTAAAACTCCTATATGATTAAGCAAACAAAGTTTTTTATTTTATGACAGGTTATCATACTATTTAAATGTAATCAGTGACTATTGCATGTCAGTGTCACTGAGATCACAGAAACACAGGTTGATCAAATGCTCAATTCAAACATGATTGAAAACATACATTACTTATTTCAATGTATAAAAGAAAAAACTATAATTTTTTTGTTTCTTTCTGTGTGCACAAATTTCTTTTGTGGTTTGTGCTTATATTTCTCTAGTCAAACATATAAGTTACAGAATTTATTATTTCTTATTAATCATCATTTGTCAAATTGAAAAAGCTCATATTAAGACAATTCACGTTGCTAAATAATATTTTGCAGGAGTTACCTGCCCCTATATCTGATGAGCCTCAGCTAACAACCAGCCAACCAGACTCTGACAGCATGAAGATAGCATGGCGTTATGAAGCACAGCCCAAAGTCCAGGTATTCACAATCTTCATTTGTAATGTTTTCTGCTGTAAGTTTTCTCTGTTTATTCTTTATAACTTGCATTTAAATTTCATTTAAAAACAAGGCGTTTTCATTTTGAATGGTTTATGAAGTTACATGGAAAAACAACAACACAAATAAATGTGATATTAGACTTTAAAGATTATCCTCAGTCGTTTCTGTTAGTGTTATCATCATCGTCATACCTAGTCATTACCATTAATATTTTGTTATTTCAGTAGCATTAAACATTTTCATCCCATTCAATATTTCCATTTGCTGATTTTTAATGATATTATATAATTTTCATCTGAGGTAAATATATTCAGTGGTCATCTAGCATGGACAGAACTAACCTAAACCATTGATGACTAAACAATGTAAGAGTCTTTGCTAAACAAATAGATTACTTATAAATTAAATGGGTACTTTTTGGTATTAGGCAATTAGGCAAATTGTCGTATAAATTATTCATTTGAGATTTACATGTTGTTGTATTATTCTTATTGTTAAACTAATGTCAATTTTACAAACTTTGCTTTATAAAATGTTATTTTCAGTCCTCTGCTGCGAATACAAGATTTGGTCACTATTATGACCTGACGAAAACCATGGATGGAAGCCAAGTTGAATCGGCAGACATTACTACAATTGGTGAAGAAGAACTTGATACACAAGCACCAAGGCAGGTTGTTGTTAAATCATTTTGCTACCATTCTTTCAGTGTTTGAGAACTAGCCCCACAGAAGCTTTGGCTAGTGCCCTATGTATTATAGTAATAGAAGCTGATAATTTCTCTTAGCCTAGGTAAAACACTTACTAGTCGGGACCAAGGACTAGTGGATTTGTCGAACCCTGTAGTTGAAACTATTGGGAAATACAGGGATGTGATAGCTACGCGGAAACTCGTAGATGCGCTTTTCCATTTTGCCTAAAAAAAACCCCAAAACATGATGTTCAGTACTGTTGACCACACAAGGTTCATTTGCATGTTTTCATGATTTCAAGTTTATGATATGTGCCTTATATAATAAGTTATAACCAGTTTAGATTTGTTAGCATTGAATGCAATTTTTGGCAGTTCCAAGGGTTACAAACAGTTTTTCTTTAGGGGCCCTTGAGTGGCTCCTGGACCCTGGCTGCATTAAGCTTTTTTGTTCCAGTCCCTCTCACATCCTTGGAAATAAACCAATATTAGGAAAAATGTATTGTTAGTTTTTGTGATTGAAAATTTGATCTGTCGGCAAAATTGTTTTTTAAAAATTTCATTCCAACATTAAGGAGGTTCACACTGCACTCTGTATGTGACCACAATAGCTCATTTAAATTTGCATAAATTAATTAAACATCTCGACTGGTATATTAAAGGCTATGGTATGTGCTATCCAGTCTGTGAGGAAGTGAATATAAAGTTGTTAATGGGAAAATGTAGCAGGTTTCCTCTGATGACTATGTTACAATTACCATATTTTTTACATCCAATGGTCAATGGTTATTTAATCAATTGCCAATGGTTATTTAATCAATGTGCTCTAGTGGTGGTGTTTAATAAAACAAACTTTTGAACTATGTTTCCTGGAGCATGCATAATGGTCACTATACGTGTTCAATGTTTTGTTTATGTTCATTTTGCAGTACGGACTTCTGAAAATTGGTTATGGTTCATTTACATACACATATGCAATTTTTCTTATTAGGTTAAACATTTAGTTTTTAATTTATCATATTCCAAGATTAGTTTGTTGGGGTGTTTTTTTAATGTGTGCTTTGTGCTACATCTTCACCATCATAACCCATAAGAATCACATTCAGTAATTTGTTAAATATAATTTATAGGTATAGGACATGTAAACTGAGTATAATTGTTTTTCTGTGCACAGGCAAAACCAATTGATGAAAAGCAAGTACTGTGAATTGCTGCGTCACATCAAATTAAAACTTGACACTGGCCAGTTTTCAACAGCTTGTAAATCTGACAAGAGAAATATTCTCAGAATAGGTTAGTTTAGATTCTACTATTTTCTCCTTAATGAAATACTTTATTCATGTCTAATGTACATACATCATGATCTGGTGTGTTGAAATATTTAATATTGAAGTAATCCAATAATTTTCATTTATTATACCTATTGTATTCATCTTAAACTTCTAGGATTAATATGTAACTTTAAAAAGGAATCAAGTCGGAGCTAGTATTTTCCTTAAAGCTGCAGTCCATGGAATATTTTTATTATTTAAGCATATAGAATACAGGGTTCTCGCTGCTCCATTTAAGTGGGGCGTGCCGCCCCGCTTTCGAGTTTGCCGCCCCGCTTTCGTGTTTTGCTTTCGCGTTTTCCCACCCCGCTTTTGAATTTTGCCAAATCTTGCTAAACCCCCTATTTTTCCTAGGTAAACTCAGTGCAATTTCATAAGTTATTGTGTTTTATCAAATGAAAGCAGCCAGCAAATACTTTACTAACGTTGGTTGAACGCAGCACAGTTCTCGGAAAATAACGTCAGGTCGTTAATATTAATGAATCGCTACAGTGCCCCTGATTGGTTGGGGTCCTGTATGAAGAGAGTGTCTCATAGGTCAGTTTTCACTGAAACAATGCTGTTTAATCCTACATGTGAATGACTGAATGAAAGAATGTTTATTGACACCCTGCTTGTGAATGAAATTCGATCGTAAACAGTCTCCCACACACAGCTTAAAATCAACCCCAATTACCAGTGAGTTCGATGCCAATTTCTTTGTTTCTGATCGGCTAGGAACCGTCAACGGTTGTCAGTACCCAAGCTTGTTAATCCCTATTGTACTGTAATTAAAAATAGACCCATATACCATGACGAATAATTTTGAAGTTGTCCGACTCCAGGCTAATCTTTATTTTCTGTTATTGAAATAAAAGGGTAGACGTGAAATCCCGATGTGGTAATTGTTTTTATCTATCAATATCCAATTTCACTGAGAAGGAAGAAGTTAGTAGAGAAGGAAGAAGTTAGTACTTGTTCTACATTGTGAGACATGTAGAGTAATTAATTGTCTATCGTCTTGGCAGAAATCAGATTAAAATCAAAGAGACATAAGTATGAAAATTGCCTACTAGTATATTCAGTAATTATGAGAGTTGGAAGCCCAATGTTCAGTATAGTAAAATGTATGCGTACAACATTCATTCGTGAACTTGCCATGGCAAAACAGACTACTTTATTTGGTCTTGGATATTAAAAAAACAAACGCGCGGACACGATTTTAGATATTAATTCCGAAGGGTTGGGTCAGATTTAAAAAAAAAAAAATTGGGGGGGGGGGTGGGGGGGGGCGCCCTCCTTTAATTTTCGGCCAGCGAGAACACTGAGAATAGATGATTCAGTTCTGTTTGGTACATAAATGGTCCACCACATCGCTATAGTTTCACAATGCTCGCTTATCTACATTATTTAGGTCAACTATAAAGTCAATGGCCAGCTTTGTTTTTTTTCATTTAGTGGGATGCCAGTAGAACTGGGACTTTACGTAAATTTGCGCAGGTGCTGAACTTCTCACGTGATTTTGAACAAATTTAACTGTCTTGATCGAGGGGTCGTCTCATATCTCCAAAACATTTATATCCATAGAGGCATGGTACAACACCTTTCCAGAGGTCAGTGGTGGATTTGCCTTGACATTTTCACAGTGGCCAGTGATTGGCATACGCGTTACATTTAAGGGGGTGTTAATAATTACGTAACGCTCTAGGGGTAGAGGAAGAAGGTGTTTTGTTCGATTTACGTAACATTTTTTAACATCATATGTTATTTTTATTCATTACTTAGACGTAAAAAGGTGTTTTTTGGAAATGTGCGGTCAGTCTAGGATCGATCTCCATCAGTGGGTATATAAAAGGTCATGGTATGTGATATCCTGTCTGTGGGATGGTACATATAAATGATCCTTTGCTAAAAAAAAAATAAAAAAATAAAACATCTTTAATTTTTTTTTAGCGGGTTTCCAAAGCGCTTGTGCAGGGATTTCAGCGGGGTTGGGGTTATATACATTGTTGAGCGAAGTTTATATGGGGTCATGCTCCCCTAAAAAATATTTTAAATTTTTTTAAAGCTTGGGCAGGTAAGGGTTTTGACCTCCAATACCATCCCCCTGCACATGCACCCAATTCCTCTCTAAGATTATGTCAAAATTACCAGATGTTTGACATCCATTTGATGTCGTTAAAAAAACAACAAAAAAAACTAACTAACTTTTACCCTTTCCAAATGAAAGAATATTTATTTGAATTTGTCGATTTTAACACAGGTAAAATTAGGAAGTGAAAACGTTCATTGTCTACTTTAGTATATTTTATTTAAAAACATATATACATGATCAATGTGCTACTAGTATACAAACTAAACTTTAAACATTCTACTAACACTTTCTAAAATATTAATTCTGAAATAGGAAGGTACGATTGTCGATAATATATCAAACTGGTTTTGACCATATCCTCAACTGAACGTTCCATGATGTTATAATATAGTAACCTGAGTCTGTAACTAATCAAATATTTTATTCATATTTAATGTAATAATACATCGGTTTTCCTCTCAAGTAAGATGTTTGCTCATGGGTAATAAACTGGGTTGCTTGCTTTATTCCCGGCATAAAAGCCCATTGCATTATACTGCCCATCAAAAAGATGCCGTAGGAATCTAAGCTCCCATCTATCTACTACATGTATATCTATATTCCTAAGACTAATCTTTACTAAAAAATTTTTTTCATAACATACATAATTAAACATAGAGAAGTACAAATATATATATATATATATATACTAATAATAATAATATGGTGTGGGTGGGTGGGAGATTAAATATTCTTCATTCTATGCTAGCGCTAAATACCACAAGACTAAGCGCGGCAGTCGTGCTATCTTACATGTAGTTACCACGCCGTATACCAGGCCTCCGATTGGCTGCGTCTACAGTGTCCAAGATGTTACCAATGCCAGGACATCGCAGCTTCCCGCCATGCACCCGGCATCTGATTGGCTGGTTCTCATCTGACCCTGATTACCCTCGTGCCAGATGGTCGGTGACCGCACGCCGTTTAAACCGTAATTAGTGTTTAATTACTTACTTAAACTATGTTTGTCTAATGCAGTAATAACAACAACAAGATGTTCATGGGTAAACTGGTTGCTTTATTCCCGGCATAAAAGCCCATTGCATTATACTGCCCATCAAAAAGATGCCGTAGGAATCTAAGCTCCCAATCTACCCACAAACAAGTAGCCAGTAGGGGTACTTTAGAATAATTATTACGTTGTAGGCCATAGTTTTTTGTGTATATCTAAACTGTTATTCTATGGCATTAAAGGTAGAGATTTAACTAAAACAGTCATAGCGGCGAGTCGGGACTGGAACGGCACCTCCACGTAGGCCAGATAGGCATCGCTTTCCAATCACCTAACATTTTTATCCATTCAGTAGGCAGTCCAGCTTGAAGGGCCCAAGTTGCCCCACCCCTGCGAAATGAATGCCCGGTGTACTGATCCCCTGGATATCCAATATCCGTTAATACCTTCCTAAGTTTGCCCAAGAAGGAACTATATAGTAACGGGCTAATTCTAGTGGACGTGTGGCTTAAGAAAGCTGGAGCATGACTGTTTGGTACGTTGGCCAAAGAGAAGGCTCGCATCAGGGCAGATACCGCACACAGGGGGTGACTCGGCAAATAGGGGAGGGGTATAGAGAGGACCCGCTCCTTAAACTGTATAGTCTTTGTTAAGCGCACTGACATAACAGCTCCCCAGTGATAAAAGGTAAAGTCCGCCCTGGTTGGGTGGCGTAATTGATTAAAATCTTCGGACTTTTCCGGTAGTAAGTTAGATTTCCGTAGCAGTGCATAAAACGCCGTGAGACACACTGCCCTGAACATAGCATCATCCAAACATTGCATATCAAGCCTTTCATAAATTTGGCACAAAATAGCTGGGGTAATAGGTAGTTTTCTAGACAACGCATCACCCTTTTGTCGTTTGATGCCCGATAAGGTCGTTTTCAAAATATAGTTATCTTGCAGTGGGCTAGGAAACCCGCATTCCTTATGAATGTGTTGAATAATATTAAGATATTGTTTGATAGACGAAAACTTCAGTGTTCGAGCTAGAAAGGTGGCATATCTAGCCACGAGTACCGGTGACGCTGGCACTGGTTCATTATCTAATAGACAGCAAAACTTATAGTACACCCATCGATGGGTGCCGTATGTCTTTTTTGTATTATCCGAGAAGGCAGAAGCTCTGAAGTTTGCGAGTTCGCTATCCAATGCTTCCTCCAAAACCACTTGATCACCTGTGAAAGGAGAAAACTCAGAGTAGAAGAGGACATGTGATTGTATAATAAATGCACTGGTGTTATTGGCTGAACATGCGACAGCCCTACCAACTGGCTACACCAACTGAACACGTTTGTTGGGCTATGTATTCTAGATATTAAGTCCGCTACAATATTCAGTTTTCCCTGTATATGTATAGCTTTTAGATAAAAGTTGTTTAACGATGACAACCAAAATAACTCCCTTAGAGCATGCATGGTATTAGGGTTCTTTGAAGTTCCTTTATTTATTGCCGCTCTTGCAGTAACACTGTCTGTGTATATTATCACCCGCTTATTGCGCCACAGGTGGCCCCACCGTCGGGCCAAGAACAGTACTGCTAGGATTTCCTTATTGTTTATATGGAGTGTGGAAACTACTGGGAAATCTTTGTGAAAGTTTACGTAAAACCAGTCGTTATTATATGTTCCACCACATCCCTCCAAACAAGAATCCGTGTGCACTGTTATTACCGCTTTATTGTCCAGGAAAAAACTCTAACCATTAAAACGTTTTAAAAACTTTTCCCACCAAGTAATATCGCGCCGAAATTCATCACTTAAAATTGCCTTGTAATGAGGTTGCTGCATATTTGAGATAGCGTCGAGAATGCGCCGAAGGAATGTTCTCCCCCCGCGGACCACGTTGCCTGCAAAGTTGAGTTTTCCTGCCAAACTCTGTAGTTGCCTTTTTGTTGCTCTTTTCTTGTTAAAGAAGTCACTGAGCAACTGCTGAAGTTCCTCAATTTTTGCGCCAGGTAACTCCATAGTGAGGGTTTTAGAGTCGAGAACAATGCCAAGGAAAGTTATACATTGGGTGGGACCAACAACTTTTCTCCAATTTATCAGAAATCCCAGTTTGCGAAGGAGGGCTAGGAGGATGTTTAAGGCTTCTTGACATTCGTTGTACGTTTCGCAAATTAAAAGAAAATCGTCCAGATAGCATACAGATCCTGTATATCCTTTTTTGATCATCATGCATCGTACGGACTGGGTGATATTATGGAATATTCCAGGTGACGCACTGCTGCCAAAGGGTAGACGAGTGTCATACATATAGGTGGTATGACAGTCGCCTGAAAACTTCCATTTTAAACCTGTTGCAGAATAACATTCTCGGTGTATCGGAACTGAACGGTATGCTGCTTTTAAATCGACTTTTGCCATAAAAGAGTTTTGTTTTATTTCTTTAGTAGCTTGTTCAACTGTTTGGAAAGTTTGTTTTTCTATTGTGACATAATCATTGACAGCATTTCCTAGAGGTCTTGAACAGTCATGAATAATGCGTATTTCTGTTGTGCCAGGTTTTGGTATGGCTCCCAGGGCACTCACTATAATAGGTTTCACGGAGGTTATGACATAATTCCCCTCTGCCAGTTCAGTGTTTATTTGTGCTTCAACTGCCAGTCTGTTGCTAGTCGCTGATTCGTAGTTTTCACAGTTGACATTTTTATGTGTTGACCCCACGTCTGTAATCCTGAAGCCATTGCGAATACCCTCAATAATAAAATCCTTATCTGCATCGTTCTCGAGTTCTGTTTCCCACACATCTAAACAATTACGTAATTGACAGACATTTAATGCTGGATCCGCGGGGTTAATGCGTTTTTTGGCTCGGCATTTCCAGTGTTGTGCTGATGTTGAGGGTGTCCTGCCACCTTGCAAATTAAACACACGTGTCTAAATTTACACCGTCCACCAAACGTACAGCCGGTACCCATATTGTACTGCAGGCACGGCTCATCAGTCTGTTGGAACCGCCTGTTGTGCTGATTACCGATCGCGTACTGTTGTCGTAAAGAATCTCTCACACGTGCATGCGTCGACATCTTGTTCCGCAATATTATTGTAGACAGATGTTGGGAATCTGCACCCCAGGGAAATTTATAATTCACCTGCAGATATCTGTATTCTCTGTCATACAGTAACACAGAGGGCCATTCAAAGCGTTCCGCGAACTCAAATATTTTTACTGTATATGCCATGTAATTGTCCATCTCAAGACCAGATAATTTCCCCTCGTTTTTCAAGGCATACATAATTCTTGTGTTGGCGGCCCCCCATTGTTCTAGCGTCACCGATTCTAAGCGGGGTCGTTTGGGTCCTGCCTCAAGAACAATTCTAGAGCCGTTTTGGGTTGAAAGAATTTGTTCATTTTTTATGGTGATTGATGGCTTGATGAAGTCTATAATTTCTAAAGGTTTCTCACCTTTATCCATTCGAAGGAACACGGTGGGATCTTGATCCATTCTGCCAACTGCTGATGTGTTCATTACTGGTGTCTGTCCGGTTTGAGAAGGTTGTTGCTGTTGTTGGACTTGGTCGAACGTCAACCCCGTTGCCATTCGAGACATAGCTTCCATGTTGTCCAGAGCCGATCTTAGTAAATCTTGCTGGGGATCTCCACTTGAAGGTGGTGTCTTCTTGCAAAATGCCTTAACGCCCACCTTTAGTAAAATGGCTTGTCCCATGGTCAAACCGACACTGTCTATCATCGTATCCGTCATGTACTGTATTACGCGAAATTCAGCGCAACCAATCTGCTCAAGCTTATCAAGGCTTTCTGCCTTAAGCCCCAATGAATGTGCCCATTCACTAAATTCTAAATCATCCACCATGTTGATTAAAATTAAACATAAAGTAAACTGAGATTAAATATTCTTCATTCTATGCTAGCGCTAAATACCACAAGACTAAGCGCGGCAGTCGTGCTGTCTTACATGTAGTTACCACGCCGTATACCAGGCCTCCGATTGGCTGCGTCTACAGTGTCCAAGATGTTACCAATGCCAGGACATCGCAGCTTCCCGCCATGCACCCGGCATCTGATTGGCTGGTTCTCATCTGACCCTGATTACCCTCGTGCCAGATGGTCGGTGACCGCACGCCGTTTAAACCGTAATTAGTGTTTAATTACTTACTTTAAATGTCCTTTCCTCCAAAATGTGTCAGATGGCACAGATTTTTAACCTAGGATTTCAAGAATTTCCGAGACCTCTAGATTTCCTAGAGTTCACCAATTCCCACCCCTGATTATACCTATTGCATTCAATATTTAACTGTTACAAAAAGAAGCAAGTCAGAGCTAGTATTGTGTACCAAACATTGTTTGAACTTGCATAATTTTAGCAAATGTTATTTTACCTAGTATGTAAGCATAAAAAAAAAAAGTTTTTATTTGAGGTAGAATTGTTCATAGTGGAATGCTTTTGTTTCCAGTTCTAAGATCTCTGGGTTCTCCTCTGTGGGGAGAATGTGGTGTGGCCTCTCCACAAGACCAGTACGACCCATCACTGCTCAAATTCCTGCTAGTGTTACGGTCACTGCTGCGGAGTGCGTACGCCACCTGTCTCATCACGATGCCGTCACACCTGTTTCAGGTATGTGGAGTAATGTGTATTAATCTACTTACAGGTAAATACTGGAAGACCTTAAAGTTTAGATTCCGGGAATTTTTAAAGTCTAGGATATAGGGACCATATTTTCAAAGTTATCTCAGCACTACAATATTGTAAAACCATTGTGGGCAATGATGTCACAAAACATGCCACTGTGACGTCATAGCCTGCAATGGTTTTACAATATCACCCACCCCACTGATCCAAGCAAATTTTCTTCTTTTTTCTCCACAGTTTAGATCCCCATCACAATATTTTGCACACTTGGCTTGTCTAGACTATACCGTGTCCAGTTTTGAGTGGTTGCACTGTATCTTGTAATATCTAGAATCTAATACATGCATGTTCCATATCTAATGGTTTAGTTTTTGCATATTCAATGTACTAAATCTGAACTTTAATGCAGGTGTTCAATATTAGACTGATTTGTGTCTGTTTTCAGGATCCTGCGTTTATAGAGCGTGTGGAGAAGATGTGTGATACAGTGATACAGCTGGAGAGTTTTGCAGGCTCAGATAGAGAGAAGAACCCAGCATTTAAAGAATATAGTGGTAAGATTTAGTGAATAGACATTGATGTGTAACAAGATAGGATAGAGAGAAGAACCCAGCATTTAAAGAATATAGCGGTAAGATTTAGTGAATAGACATTGATGTGTAACAAGATAGGATAGAGAGAAGAACCCAGCATTTAAAGAATATAGCGGTAAGATTTAGTGAATAGACATTGATGTGTAACAAGCTAGAATAGAGAGAAGAACCCAGCATTTAAAGAATATAGCGGTAAGATTTAGTGAATAGACATTGATGTGTAACAAGCTAGGATAGAGAGAAGAACCCAGCATTTAAAGAATATAGCGGTAAGATTTAGTGAATAGACATTGATGTGTAACAAGCTAGGATAGAGAGAAGAACCCAGCATTTAAAGAATACAGCGGTAAGATTTAGTGAATAGACATTGATCTGTAACAAGATAGGATAGAGAGAAGAACCCAGCATTTAAAGAATACAGTGGTAAGATTTAGTGAATAGACATTGATCTGTAACAAGATAGGATAGAGAGAAGAACCCAGCATTTAAAGAATATAGCGGTAAGATTTTGTGAATAGACATTGATGTATAACAAGATAGGATAGAGAGAAGAACCCAGCATTTAAAGAATATAGTGGTAAGATTTAGTGAATAAACATTGATGTGTAATACTAATAAGCTAGGATAGAGAGACGAACCCAACATTTAAAGAATACAGTGATAAGATTTAGTAAATGAACTTTGATGTGTAACAATCTCAGATAGAGAGAACACAGCATTTTAAAGGATACACTGTAAGATTTAGTGAATAAACATTGATGTATATACTACTCAAAAGAATTTAAGGGTCAAAAATGTATAACCAAATAAGTTTCAGAGTGTATTAGATTGATGATGTAAACTACACCAAATTTTTTATTTATTGTTCCATATTTACAAAAAAACACAAATAAACGTCACTGTATACAAGAAAGTCACATGACATGCTGTCAAAGTTGAAGGTTGTCAAACATGGATTTTACACATTAGAACATTCGTTTAATAGTGTGTGAATCCACCCCTGGCGCGAATACACTCGACACATCGTTGCCTCATGCTGTTGATCAGACGTATGAAGAACTCTTGGGGAATGGCCTGCCACTCTGCCATAAGAAGTTGACCCAGATCATGAAGGTTGGCCGGAGGGGGGTTATCCCGAACTCTCCTGCCTAATTCGTCCCAGGCGTGCTCTATTGGGGCCAAGTCAGGCAAATATGCTGGCCAATCCATCCTGGCGATACCTTGTTGTCTGAGAAAGTCCGTTACCACCCTGGCGCGGTGGGGTCTGGCATTGTCATCCTGCAGAATTGCCCCGCCGCCAATCTGCTGAAGGCCTGGGAGAACCAATGGCCGGATAATCTCATTCAGATAGCGGATTCCATTCAGATTGCCATCCACCACATAGAGGGGGGTCCTGTGGTGGATAGAGATGCCGCCCCACACCATGACGCTGCCACCACCGAACCGGTGACGTTGTCTAACGTTAACTTCAGCGAAGCGCTCCCCAGAACGTCTGTAGACACGAACCCGACTGTCGTCGAACTGGAGACTAAACCTGGACTCATCAGTGAACATCACTCGACCCCACTGAACACGTTGCCACCGCAGATGAAGCGTGCACCAGTGACGTCTGGTCGTTCTGTGACGTGGTAGGAGTGGTGGTCAAACAGCCTGGCGACGGCAGCGTAGATTATTGGCTCTCAGACGATTGCGTATGGTTTGATCAGACACTCGAGTTCCAGTATCAGTCCGCAGATTGTCACGTAATCGGCGTGCAGTGGTTGTGCATTGGCGTAGAGCCATATTGGTGATGTAGCGGTCCTCTCTATTTGTAGTGCTTCGGGGTCTTCCCGAACGTGGACGATTTCGAACAGAATTCGTTGCTTGGTACCGTTGCCACAGTCGGCCAACGACACTCTGACTGACACCAAGTCTCAGAGCAACATTTCTTTGCGTATTGCCATCCTGAAGCCAAGTAATAGCCCTTCCTTGATCTTCGATAGTCAGTTGAAGTCGTACCATTGTCGAATTTGGAGTGTGTACCGTACACGAACGCAAGCTCCAATTATACGGAAATTCAGCATTGGGAACATGGAATACACATGCAAAGCGTGCAAATAAAGCGCTTTGTGAAAAAGCAAGTTATGGGCACTTAGCAGACCTTTCGCTTTCGCCCTAATTTACGTGCAAATGTAAGCATGTTTTCGCCATTAGAACTAGTCGACAGTGTCAATGACAGTGGATTTTAATTCATTTATGGGTTGCTTAGACCCACTTTCGTCAAAATGGAACAATACCATGTGTGACATTATGGTCTAGCTAATATAATTGACATTCAGAAAATAATGTTGAAAATATCGTCTGACCCTTAAATTCTTTTTAGTAGTATATATAACAAGGTAGGATAGAGAGAAGAACCCAGCATTTAAAGAATATAGTGGTAAGATTTAGTGAATAAACGTTGATATGTAACAAGATAGGATAGAGAGAAGAACCTAGCATTTAAAGAATATAACGGTAAGATTTAGTGAATAGACGTTGATGTGTAACAAGATAGGATAGAGAGAAGAACCCAGCATTTAAAGAATATAGCGGTAAGATTTAGTGAATAGACATTGATGTGTAACAAGATAGGATAGAGAGAAGAACCCAGCATTTAAAGAATATAGCGGTAAGATTTAGTGAATAGACATTGATGTGTAACAAGATAGGATAGAGAGAAGAACCCAGCATTTAAAGAATATAGCGGTAAGATTTAGTGAATAGACATTGATATGTAACAAGATAGGATAGAGAGAAGAACCCAGTATTTAAAGAATATAACGGTAAGATTTAGTGAATAAACATTGATATGTAACAAGATAGGATAGAGAGAAGAACCCACTATTGAAAGAATATAGTGGTAAGATTTAGTGAATAAACATTGATCTGTAACAAGATAGGATAGAGAGAAGAACCCAGTATTTAAAGAATATAGTGATCAGATTTAGTGAATAAACACTGATGTGTAACAATCTCGGATAGAGAGAAGAACCCAGCATTTTAAAGGATACACTGGTAAGATTTAGTGAATAGACATTGATGTATAACAAGGTAGGGTAGAGAGAAGATAAGATTTAGTGAATAGACATTGATGTATAACAAGGTAGGGTAGAGAGAAGATAAGATTTAGTGAATAGACATTGATGTATAACAAGGTAGGGTAGAGAGAAGATAAGATTTAGTGAATACAAAATGAACACCGACTTGTTACTGGCTTGGAAAGAATATAGTCTGATGATTTAGCGATTAAACACATTCTGATTAAACACATTCTGATTAAACACATTCTGTACACGTTAGGCTCAGTAATTAAAATGCACACATTAATGTTAAGTAAATTTGTCACAGTGTTTTGTACTTGAGGTCAGTTACAGATATTTACACTTCCTCGCTTGAAGTACATATTCATTCATCTTGTTTGTTTGCAAGTTTTACTTTTTTCTACCAAACATATTCAAAGATATATGTATCACTATACAGCTCTCAATCGGTGCTCGCTCCAGCCAGTGCACCACGACTGGTATATCAAAGGATGTGCTATCCTGTCTATGGGATAGTGCATATAAAAGATCCCTTGCTGCTAATTGAAAGAGTAGCCAATGAAGTGGTGACAGCGGGTTTCCTACCTCAATGTTTGTGTGGTCCTTAACCATATGTCGAACACCATATAACTGTAAATGAAATGTTTTGAGTGTATCATTAAATAAAACATTTCCTTCATTTCCTTCTGAATCCGTGCATTGTATTGTGGACCTCATATTAAAATACTGTATTGCCATATCATTACGTACGTTTACATGCAGGCAACTCATGAATATCGGGTAGGGTTCAATTTAAATATTTTTATACAGTTTTACCTCTTAGTCTTCTTCCTGTTAGCCTAAAACAGTTTGCACAAAATTCACTGGATTTGATCTAAATGAAATATGAAATAAAGATTTCATCCAGGGCTAGCTCTGGCAGTTGCCAAATTCGCCAACTGCGAATTTTGAAAACAACTGGCGAATTTTATTTTGAGTTGGCAAAATAATTTTACTACATTTTATTATAAAATAACTCTTTTTCTGCCATTTTTGAAGTTTAATAGATAATTTGGCAAAATGATGTGTTCACTCAGAGCTAGCCCTGTCATCACTTTAAAGATCAGTTCATTTTTTAATTTTTAAATGGACTTTACCTCCCAGTAGGGCCTATACTTTCTGAGAACAGGACACCACACATTGTGATATTTCAGTCACGGTACACTGGAAACATTTGATTATTATTTTTGGACTTGCTGATTAGTTGAATTCTCTTGAATGCTCTTCCTGCAGTTTTTCACCTATAGAGGATATTTCATGTTTTTTGTCAGATACGATTTATATCTCATCTCGTGAAGTTTGCAATCATATCTCACAAGTCGGGCTTGCGCGACAAGTGTGATATGATTGCAAACTTCACGAGATGAGATATAAATCATATTTGAGAAAAAAAATGAAATTTTCTATTTATTATATAACTTTTGGAAATTTACCTTTATTTTTAAAATGCCATTAACAAAATAGTTCTGGCTTTCTTACAGTAAAGATAACACTTTCTACAGTGATGATAACACAGTAAAATAGTGAAATTTTCACTCTAAAATGTGTTATCGTCACTGAGTGACTGATAACACTTTTATTTCACTGATATTTTAAGATATTTCACTAAATGTTACATAATAAAACATTTCCTTCCTTCTTCTATTTAAGGTCTACTTCACATTCGTCAACTACCTCGACTAAATTCTCTTGTTTCTCACATGCCCGACACACTGGATCTTGCATATAAACTGAGAAGGAAGAAATTCACAGTGGAGGCAAGTGTTTACATTTATTAATATAAATTATATAGTTTCCAGGGTTTTACCTTTGATATAAATAATAAGATTAATGTTTTACCACTCATATTAATAAATCATAATTTTCAGTCTTTAATAATTAATATAAGAATATAATTTATGTTTTACCATTGATATAAATAATATTACCAGTATATATTATGATTCTAAAGGTAATTAATACAAATTGCAATACTCTTGCTAATTTCTATGTTTCAAATCCATTGTCACTTGAAAAATCCAATCTCTTGACTTTCTTTTTCAGTGTACTCTTACCACAATACAGAATATTTCTAATTTAAAATGTCAGTATGTACATTTCTTTAGATATATGTCAGGCACAATATTTTCTGAATGTTTTGCAAGGGTGTAATAATGAGTTAATATAATATATCAAGTAATAATGAAATAATTTGTTCTATGTTGATGGGAAAAAAATAAGGTATCACACCAACACTAACAAGAAAGAGTGACTGCAATTGAAACCCTTCTCCATAGTGTCAGAAAGTTAGTCATTTTACAGACATTCAATTTCACAGACATTTTATTAGACAAAGTATGAAAATACAAATATGGACCAATATTCACGAAAAGGTGTAAAGTTACGCCTACGGCTAGCACTTACGTCTGCCATAGATTTAAGTTTACGTGCAAGAAGCACCTTATTCTCAAAGACAGTCGTAAATGTAAACATAACTTAGTTGGACGTAAATCTACGATTGTAACTCTCATTGGAAAAATAAAAACAAATTAGAAAAATGGCTACTGGGTAAATAACAAATTCACAAAACACAATTTCATTTGTCGTCTGCTAACAACAACATCGCGAAGGGCAAACCATAGCATTTTGGTATTGGTGATGATCTGAATTTTGGTACGAACTTTAGGACATTCTTAAAAAGGAAAAGATAATAATATGGCCGAGTCGAAAACATCCGTTCAGTCACCAAAAAAAATATGTTCAATCCGTGGGCGTTTGTCATCGCGAACTGCTTGAGTTATTAGAAATGCACCCATTTTCCGCAAATAATAGTAAATAACGGCGATCATACTTGATTTATTATATGTACATGACTTACGTGCAGCATTAGTTGTAACTGGAGACACTTTTTTGTTTATGTCCAACTTTACACATAACTTACGTTGACGTTGTTTCGTGAATAGCTCTTCAGTCGTAGATTTACGTTTACGTGTAAAACTAGACGTACGATGTTTGGTGAATATGAGTCATGGTCTCTTAAGACAGATAACTGCTAAATAGAGGTTTTCAAACTAGAATAGGTTTGACTGTTTGAATGTTTTAATATATTAATGTTTTCAATTTCAGAAGTTACACCTTCCTCCAGAACTGTCGGAAAGTGCAAGTCGATCGCAGGAAGACGTATTCATTCAGAACAAGTCTTCAAATAGATCTTCATGCAGTTCATCAGGAACATCAAAGTTTGATTTCTGAACGGTCACAGGAAAATGTGGTCTGGAAGTCATACATGGTCTTCAAATGGATCTTCCAGGGCAATACATGGCTTAAAGTAACAATGGAGCAGTAGAAAAAAACAGAATGACTTGAGGCATTGTAATAAAGCATGTTCTCTGGGAAAGTGGAGGGCCGGAAGTAGCCCAATGGTAAAGCATTCGCCTGATGCATGATCAGTCTAGGTTCAATCCATATCAGTGAGGCTATTGAGATATTTCTCATACAGTCAATGCTCCACAACTGTGGTATGTACTGTCCTGTCTGTGGCATGATGCATACAAAAGATCCCTTGCTGCTAATCAAAAAGAATAACTCATGGAGTGATGGCAGCATGTTTCTTGTTTTATTATCTGTATGGTCATCAACTATATTAAACAGCAAATAAATGTAAATAAAAATGAGTTTTTTATGTCAATTTCTTTCTTTCTCCAGGAAAGTAAGGTTTTTAAACACCTTAATTGGTGGGAATTGGTGAACTGTAAAAAAGAGGAAATCTAGAGGGGTCCTGGAAATTCTTGAAATCCTAGGTTAAAATCTGTGCCATCTGACACATTTTGAAGGAAAGGGTGATTAAAATGCGAGGAAACTCAATGTTCCATTAGAGGAAAACGGCTGATTTGAGGAGAACACATAAAAAGTGCAATTGCAGTGATCTGTAGAAATGTTCATTTATATTTGTTTCTGGAAGACATGGGGAAGTGGGAATCAGCAGTAAGTGTAAGTATTTTGGCCCCCATATATTTTGAGAATCCCAAAGTTAAAATCAATCTGCGAAGAAAAGGCGAGTAATCTCTCGAGCTCCCCTCCACACTTGCCTAAAATGTTTTAGGAGAGTGGCAAATTGGTAAAAAAAATTGATACATTTTATTCGACACTTTCATGTGATTGTTCACCTAGATGTAGCACTATTTCAGGTGAGTGATCGCAGTGGTGGTTGCAAAATTCTGGACTTTGTAACGAGTCACTGATGGTGACACACATCATCACGGCACTAGAGACTTCATTGATTTTCACGAAACTTCATATATAGGAATAGAATTACATTTTGAACTAGTTTGATTTCATCTCTGCATCAAAGGTCAAGGTAACAGTTACTAAAAATAAAAATATGAGGTAAAGTCTAGACTTAATTTATGCAACTTTACATACAGAATAGAATCCTGATATTTTGAACTATTCACGTTTTGTGTCACTGCATCAAAGGTCAAGGTCACTGTTAATAGTGTTTTAAAATAAAACAAAATTGAAATTGTGGCTATCGACTTCATTTGTCATCCAGAGGGCTTAGCAAGGATATTTATGATCCCAGTCCACGGTTCATGTACATCCCATTGCTGTTTAAAGATGTATACAAAAACACAAACCAAATTTAGATTTAAAAGACGATGTATTGCACAAACCTCTGTTTAACAAATGACATAAAAAAACAAAACAATATTTGTGTGAAATTGTCACAATATCACAGGCTGCCATCAATTGTGGGTTGGACACAACAAAAAAGCAACAAGTTGTCATCAAGAAAATCATACATGTACATCATTGAGATGGGGTTAAACATAACAATTAAACAATAAAAATAACAATAATGAGACAGAAATGTACATCACACATATCAATAAACTAATTTGACTACAATCTTATTTAAGTGAAATAAAATTGTATTTGATATACACAACAAGAAAAATTACTTCAAATCACTAGATGTAAGACATAAATTACATGACAGGGTTACAACAGAAATCAACAGGTAAAAATAGAACATCACAATAAATAAATTTTAAAAAAAGGTCAAATCCACTAAATATGACCAATTGTATACAGTACAATACAGAAAACAAAACCTGTCAAAAGACGAACAAGATTTTACAAAAATAACAGTCTTAGGTATACAGTTCAAAATATCTTGGTTGCTAGCAGTTATACCATCCACTATTCATATTGTCATTTTTCATTCTTTAAAATAGTTTCACTAGGCTACAGTGCTGGACTAGATTATTTGGGAATAAATAAGATATTACACTAAGGTTTTTTTCATTTCATATTATTGTTATGTTCCGTGTGGTATAATTTTTATTCATCATTTGATAAAGATTGTGCCAAATAAAAATTCTTTTATTTGGGACATACTCCAAAATAATTGCTACAAAAAACCTATTATATACTCTTTAAAATAAGTTAAGGACCACATCTTAAAACTGGCTTATTTGTTTACAGTCCCTTTAACGTTGCCCACAGATGCACAGTAAATACTAAAGTAACAGATTTAATTGGCTGAAATTCACAAGTACTACATTGAAAGCAGAAAACAAAATTTGCTGGTTTTGGGTTTTGTTTAAATGAAAGTATTTTCTACTGGACAGTCAGCAAGGCCAGAAAAATGCTAGAGCATCTTAATGAAATGCACATGCACAATTCAAATTCTGGTCATCAATACATGTCCAAAGGCAATAGTACCAGTGAATGCACCACTCCAACATGTTACCAAGACGAAAACTGGGCAACTGCAGAACAATGGTAATTTCTTGGTTACAAAATGGTGTACTTGTCCATCAAGAGTTCCCACTCCGTTATCTGTGAGCCATTTTGTAACCATGCAACGGCGTTCTGTTCTTGGTCAAAGGTTGCAGTGGTGCAGTATTTGGTGCTGCTGCTTATAAACAAGATGCGTAATGTGTCACAAATGTAACGAAAATATTGATACCAGGGAATATGTAAGATTTAAAGTTGGAGATGTTGTTTTCATCCCTGGTAAATAATGCTGCTTTCATTGAAAGTTTAACAAACTGTCTCATGTACAGTTCCCAGTATTTACAGAAAGACTTGAATATGGAAATATAACAAAAAAGCAAAGATAAAATTAAAATTAATGCTGAAAAGGATAATGTGAGACATTTAGAAATGTAAGTGTTTGAAAAAAGAAAAAAAATCCACTAAAATTGATAAGAAAATCTACCACAGCAATTGAAAAATACAATTTAACATTTGGCAATTTAAATGTTTTGTATTACAGTATTAAAAAAACAATCACCTGACATGATTATGAAGTAAAACTGAGGAAGGTAACTGTTTTTGCTTGGACATACACCACTTGAAGACACAAGTTAAATAACATAAAGCACCATTTGTTTCACTTAAAAGTTTTGATTTCACAACACAATTTAACAACAGAAATGCACAAATCCAAAACCTACTTGCACCAATTGTGAAAAACCCAAAACAATAATTATTTAGGAACAACATGTTAAGTACGTTAAAACAAAAGCAAACACCTATTTCCTTCATATCAAAGAACAACCTACATTGTAGGTCCTCCAATGGATGATGACCATTTTGCTTGGAAAATCAATGTTTAAATTAATTATGCACTCCATTAGAAACATACTATCAAGTCTGAAAATTATGCAAACAGGCTGTTTCTTTCTTTTCTTCTTTTTTCAAAATTACTAGTAGATCAAAAGAAAAATGGATTTATAAATGTTTATCCACATTGAAAAGTAGTTGATAATGCATGATACAGATTACGCAGGCAAGTGTATTTTGTTTTGGGTTTTTTTTAGGGGAGAGAATGTTGTTGTTATAAAATCTATTTCTAATCTAAAATTTTTTTAGCAATTCAGAGCAATTCTTCACTTTTCTGAATTTAACAAAAAGCCTGAACTGTGTAATTTCAAGTCTACACAAACACCAATATGATTTTGAAATGAAAGTAACAGTGGTAAAGGAAGGAAAGGAAAGCAAAATGACACCTCAGCTCAATAAATATTGTCAGAGGCCATGAAATATCAGATAAAGATAACCACAAGTGAATGAGCCACTAGTAACTTTATAAATAGAGGTGATACAATGTACGTAACATTAAAAAGACCCAACTAGCTGGATAATTTGTCAGTTTCGTTGTGTATTACTACAGTGTCAACAAGACTAACTGTGTGTCTTACTAAAATCAAACAGATAGTGTGTGTGTGTGTTACTACAGTCAGACAGATTGTGTATCTATATGTATTAGTGAGAAATATTTGAGGTGAAATAAATGCATGTGACGTTAATGATGCCAGGAATTCTGTAGAACTTTATGCTTATATCATCTGCGACTGTTCTAAGTTAAATGACGTTTTAAAATATACACTGATATCTTGGATCTACAAGGATGAAAACGACAATGGACAAGAAATCCCGAAAACTTTGAAAAGTACGATTGTTAATGTTATTGCGATCAAACAAGGACAGAAACAGTTTTAAAATCCAAAATTCTGGAACAACCGACAGCTGTTTCATCTCTAGATCAGCGGTTCCACTGTGATTAATTGACATAATACTGGACGAGAGAGGACACTGACACTTGTATTAATTATATCACTCATTTAACATTAAAAAAAAAAAATTACCATTTAAAAAGGGATGGAAAAAAGAATACGGCTAAAAAGATTGTAAGTCCAAGCAAGTATTACAAGTTGGTCTTGGAAACTCAATAGCCTAATGTGACTGAAAATATTACACATATTTGTTAATGACTAAAAATACTACATAGAATATTCAACAAGAACACAACAGAACACGAATACATGTAGAATATTGTAACAAAAACGTAAGTGAGAAACTCTACATAGCTGTATCTGGTAATCATTGTTTTCATACCTTGATAGAACACCTAAGTTGAATCTGATCATATCTTCCACACATTTTCTAGATATTCGAGCCAATTTTCACCAGTTATAAACAACAAAAAGCACAATAGTTATGTATTGCTTCCTTTGATGCACCAGAAACATGAGCAAATCTGTTTTCACATCAACAGACTGTTTGTTTAAACTCATTTAACTAACATGCCTATATCCAATAAAGGTTCAGGCACATTCATCCCACACCCAGTATCTGGCAGGGCTAGTGAATGAGCATGAGACAGACGCATATTTAAAGTAAAGGGAAAATTTTCAATAATTAATAAAAGGAATGGAACCTTCACCAGACTAGGAAATCTTGTGTTTTTAATGGAGTTTTTATTTATTTAAAACAAATTTATATTTGTTATAAATGATGTCCCTCAAACCTTAATTAGTTATGAAGAATTGGAAACTATATCCCCTATGTATCATTTTGTGTAAATTCTTAATAAAGGACTTTCAAATTAGACGGATTATTCAAAACTAATGAACTGTCAAATAGACCACAGATTACCTTTATTCCATTTTTACAATCTCTAGAAAAAAAAAATAACAGTAAAATTTAAAAGTCAAATTAATAAGAGTGCAATTAAAAGAAAGCCCATCTATTTTAGTATGGGTTGTCTATATGTTGTAGTAACCCATCATCTATATTTAGCAGTTGTTGTCGGCCTACAGGTACTTAACAAAGCAATATAATATTCTTTTGATCGATTGCTTGGCATTCATGTCGTGGATGTTGCCATCTCATCTGTGATCTTAAAACAATATCAGTAACTAGTCTTAGAATTTTAGAATAAATCTTTCAACAGAAAATATTTCTGGTATTTGTTCTTTTGCAGACATTGTTTGTAACAGTCATCTCAAGAAAATCAATCAACGAGGCTTGCTAAAATTCGTAAAATTAGCAACTTATTTAAACATGTCAGAAAAACCATTTCCAAAAGCACCTGACTATGGAAACTTTTAATTTTATACAAATGTATACTTTAGCTGTGCATTTCTGTAAACTTTTAAACGTTTATTACTGATTTAAAAAAAATTTTTTATAAAATGGATAAGTTCAGAATAAAAGGCACTGGAGCTGTAAGAAATTAAAGACTTTAAACATCACAATTTATCATACACTACATATCTCACGTACGTGTATGTGCACAATTTCATTAGGTACATACTTCCACAACCTGATAGAATAACAACAATAATGACGCAACACGATACAAGAATAATGTGATACAATACATATGTCTGTTCACTCAAAAGGACGTTATACACAGGTAAATCAACATGTATTTATTACACTTTCTTAGACAGAGAGCATAACACTGGAAAGGTCTTAAAATAGATGCAGCCAGGTTTAAAAAAACACACAATAAAGCAAATAATCAACAACTGACATACCTTTAATTTAAAACTTTTTTTACTTTATATTTAACCCTACAAAAGCAATATCAAATTAACAAGATGACAAATGAATACCTGATTAGACTACATTACACAGGGGTCGAAATTGGCTGAAATTCCTGCCAGATATTTGGTCCGATAAGATATAAATTCTCCCAGTGCTAATCACCTGTCGGACCAAACATGATCAACACAAACTATTGTGGAATATGAACATAAAATAATTGCTGGTTGACTGTGGCAACAGGCAAACATATATCCTGGCCCGTGGTGATGTTGACAATTGTCGAGGCGGCATTATTTAGACCCCTGTTATAGTTACAGTATGTAGGTGACAGGATAGTTAATCATCTTGGTAAATGGACAAGAATAAATGTTTACACTGCAGACAAATTTCGTGATAGACAGTGGAGGTTCTACAAAATGGAAATGTAACACGTGTTAAACAAACATGTAGATTCACAGATGGTAAATACAGTAGAATACAGGGTGGTCCTAGGAGTTGTATTGGAATGTCTAGCTGGGAAAATTAATGGCATTGTGAATCTATCTGTTGGTTTGTTTGTTATACTGTTATGTACAGTATGTGCAGAAAATAGATGTTAATGCATGGTAAATATAGAATGGTGCAGAGAAGTGTATTCCACTAAAGAAAGAAAATGCCAACCTGTGGTAAAACATGTTTTTCCATCCAGGGAAAATGTACATGAACAAAGATAACAGTTTGTAAAACACAACCATATATGATAATGGTAACATAATATACATTCAAAACTCATGATCATGTAATGCACAAACACCAAAATCAACAAAAATTAATATCATTGCCATGGAAATTAAAACAATATTTTGATCCCATGTATGTACATCTTAACACCAACAAAAACGGGTTCAATGAGCTATTTGGTGAAATGTATAGGATACACAGTACTACTAAAAGTGACATAATGACAGAACAAAAATATGCTGCACACAGTTTAAGCAGGTTTAAAGCAAGGAAACTACTGGCATCATTTCTTAGTAGCAAGGGGACCATCATATGCAGTTAGCTCTAGACAACCTGGTTATGTCCACTAAAGGAAACTACTGGCATCATTTCTTAGTAGCAAGGGGACCATCATATGCAGTTAGCTATAGAAAACCTGGTTATGTCCACTAAAGGAAACTACTGGCATCATTTCTTAGTAGCAAGGGGACCATCATATGCAGTTAGCTATAGAAAACCTGGTTATGTCCACTAAAAGAAACTACTGGCATCATTTCTTAGTAGCAAGGGGACCATCATATGCAGTTAGCTATAGAAAACCTGGTTATGTCCACTAAAGGAAACTACTGGCATCATTTCTTAGTAGCAAGGGGACCATCATATGCAGTTAGCTATAGACAACCTGGTTATGTCCCACTAAAGTAGCAAACCTCACTGGCTGGTTATGTCATAAAGGAAACTACTGGCATCATTTCTTAGTAGCAAGGGGACCATCATATGCAGTTAGCTCTAGACAACCTGGTTATGTCCACTAAAGGAAACTACTGGCATCATTTCTTAGTAGCAAGGGGACCATCATATGCAGTTAGTTATAGACAACCTGGTTATGTCCACTTACTAAAAACACCATCAAGACAGAACTTTTCACAGTGCTAGCAATGGAATCAATGTTCTGATTTTACAGTGTATTGGGTTAGCACTATTGAAAATGGCATTATACAGCTTAAAAAAAAAAAAAAAAAGTATGAGCACTATTAAAATTAGCATTACCAGTATATAACTTGAAACAAACACAAGTGACTCAAATGTTAACTGTATTTCTTAACTACATTAACATCTTATGAAACTATTTTTCCATATCACTGACCACAGTAAAACAGAATTAACTATAGTCCGTCCCACGGAGATAGCATTTCATTTTTTTTCATACCATGTATTTTACTACAAGTTATTTATTTCCGAGCCGACTGATTTGTAAATTGTACACACAAATTGTATTTCTTTGTTATTTCTAAAATACTTTTACTTTTCTTCTTACGACAAACCAAACTGAAATTATTTACAAGAAACATTTTAATAGAATGATAGGACATTATGACTGAATGACATCAATAGTTATTTCACTGTTTCTACAATATCTATTAATCTATTAAATACCCTATTGTTGAACATATAATCCAGTAAATCAGGATCAGGAACTGTATTAACGTGGTCATATAACCCAATGTTTTCAAGCACGCCCATCTCGGGCTTACCTTCTGACATCATCAGTGACCAAGTCTGGGACAGGAAGGAGAGGCTACGTTTGAGGTGGGTGGAATTTGGAATAAATTTAGAACTTAGGTCAAAGATCTAAAGCCAAAAAATGTGTTATATTCACTGATCCCTTTCAGTCATATTCTTGTACTAAAAATATGGAAATGTTTATCTTCAATAACAGACCTGTCAATGTTGAAAACTTCCAGCCTCATATTTACACAAACCGAAATTTAATCTTTCCACATTTGCTCACAACCTGTGTGTGCACAACCTCTGAATTCATTATATTTCCATCCTGGAGGGACAACAAACCTGTCACAAGCCAAATTCAACACTGTCATATAAAGTTGAAGGTTGTTTTGATTAATGACACCATTAGAGCACATTGATTTATTACTCATGGCTAATGGATGTTAAACATTTGGCTTTTTTGTCAAATAGTCTTAGAAAAGAAACCCACTACATTTTTTCATTAGTAGCAAAGGATCTTTTATATGCACCATCCCAGACAGGATAGCATATACCACAGCCTTTGTTACCCATGTTGTGGAGCACTGGTTGGAACGAGAAATAGCACAATAGGCCCACCTATCCCATACCGACTGCGCATCAAGCTAATGTGATAGGACAGTACATGACAGAAGTACCACTTCCACTGCTAGTAAATTATCTTTAACACTGTGCACATGAGCTAAACTTAACAGTGATATTATGACAGCACACACCACTTATCCTGCTAATTGATTATCCAACGTGATCATAATTTTTATTATATTATCCTACATATTAATGTCAACACAAAAATTACCTAGCAGTTTTGGCAGAAAAATATAAACACATATTATGATTTAGATTTATCTTGAAAAAGTACATGGAAATGAACTTGAATTCAGTATACTATTGTAAGATATACATGTAGAGATTAAGAACTGTGACGTAGTAAGATAGCAAGTAATAAAACACATACATTATTTACACAAGATGTCATTTCAGTTCAATGTGTTGGGACTAGACTAGCCAGTCCAACAGATTTCTTTAATACATATATTTTTTAAAAACTTCAATGACATTGTTATAATGTAGATAGTTTAGCATTCCTTTTGTTTTAAGTCCATTTTGGTTTTTTGAGTACAAACATGCAAATATTACCAATTGAAAACAAAAATCTTGATTATAATACTGCAGCAAGAAGTTATCCCTAATTGTTTACTGTTGCTCAGTTTAAAACCAATGTTAAAAAATAATGTAAACAATTTTGCTGCTGCATGGTTACATTTCTTACATTACAATGACTTTTGCTTTGCTCAACAAATTACACAAAAATTGTATAATAAATAACGATAATAATCATATTGCACATGTAAACATTAAAATTAAAATGTGTGACCATACAAGTATTGTAGAAAACAGTGTCATACAAAAAATATACATTTCACATCATCTTGCCAAGATTATAGTTTACCACCCAAGAATACACTGTCTTCAACAAGAATGTTTTCTACTCTCTCTTAGTGTACTGATAATACAATACCTCTAAATAGATGTTTAATATTAATCATATTACACATATAAGTATAATTTATCATGATCCCCCCCCCCCCAATTACTGTTAGATCGTATTCTAGTCTGTGATATTTCAATAAGTCAATCAATAAGCTACAAAGATTGGATTTTTTTTTAAAGATACCTAATCTTCATGATTCCAGATTCTCATTAAACATTAAAACACATGGTATACAAGATGAAACCTGCTGTCACCACATACCATACGCTCTTTGATTAACTGTCAGGGTTTTTTAATATATACATTTTGCCAAGAGTCAGACTGGTTACAAAGAACAGCCTTCAACATTCGAACAGTGGTGAACTGCTGGAATTTAAAAAAGTGCATTCTGTCAACTGATAAATTGATTGTATTACCTAGTGTACCTCAGGCAGATGGTTTACCCACTAAGCTACACATCAAGTCATATTTAGAAAAGATGACAAGACTGGCAGGTTAAGCTAATTAAACAATTATTTAACACTAGTATCCTGAGATCAAGTGATACTATGATGAAAATGTTCACAATTTATAACAAGGAATGTTTGCTTCACAACTCGCCAGCACAATCATATCTTTTATTCAGCAAGTTGTCATTTGTCATGTATTAATTACAGACACACCAATTTCACCTTTACCTCAGTGAAATAAAATGCATGCTGTATAAGCTTCTTTAATGTCATTATTGTTCAAGAGAATATATCTTAATTTTGTGTGAGAATTCATAACAATTTCAACTGTTCTTTTTATTTTATCCAGTATTTAAGCATTCTTACCATTAGTGTATCCAATAATATCTCTGTACTAGATAAAAACAAAATATATTATCTTAAATGCTGGTTAAACAATTCTCAATAAATTAATTTTTCTCGATTCTGAAAAGTATTTCAAGAACGTTTTATTCTTTTATTAAATTACCATTACATAATACAATTTACCTACCCAATGCACCAAACTGTGAAAATAAGTCCAGCTAACGATTGTCTCCATAGAAGGCAGGTGTGACCTCAAATGCGTATTAAGTGACATTCGGTAGAACAGTTCAACACATACACAATGAAACATGTGATGTCTTTGGTCCAATAAGTTCTCTTTTTTAAAAATGAAATTCCCCTAACACTCAATTAAGCTAATACCACTACTCAAGTTCAGGAAATTGCTCAACAAAGTCAGAACCTGCACACTGTTGTAGCTCAGCTTCCATAAAAATAATATTTTAAAATTAACATTATTATAGCTGCCTCGTTCCCACACACCAGTAGGTGTAGGCTATTACATTTCGAGCCATGTTGTAAATATTCCATTCCACTCTTCTTTTGCCATTCTGATGTTTAATCAGTTCCACCACAGGTCCTGTCCAGCTCCTGGAGATCTCCACTTTGTCAGAACGTCCGATGAGCCTAGTCTGTTAGGTATGCATCATCGAGCTGACTTTCTGTGGGGTAAACTTCCTCAAGCTCTCGTTCATACTCGCACAGTATCTGGTGAATGAACTCGTACTGTTCATGTGTCTGTATCATACCACCCCTGAAATATAAACACAGCACACTAATCATACCATTTCTAAACAAAAACTTAAAACAACACTGATCAAGTGACACTGTAAATACAATCATTCTTATATATAGATTATTATATGAGCAAGTTTCGTAAAATCAGTACAACACACACGTGAGTGTAATAATTATTATTGTTGTTTTCTTTATAAATAACAAGACCCAAATGAAAATATTTCAGCCACAACTAGAAGGAGACGTTGAAATGACATCATATTTCAAATGCACAGCTGAGTTGGGACTTGAGAAGCAATGTCGTGTTATGACGTCGCTTCTCAAAATTACATTATTACACTTCTTATTATATGTGTGCTTTGTATGATTATTATTAACTTGGTTATGTTGAACCATATGAATAATAAAAGCCAATACTTTGTTTCAGGATTGACAGAGAGCGATATAAATATCATTTGTCAACCTACCTGTCTAACCTCAAGATAAACACAATGCCTAGAACATTACTTACTTGCTAACCGTATGTTACATACAATGCCTAGCATATCACTTATCTGTAAAAACCTTATTCTAAACACTATTCCTAGCACACCTACAAGGCAAAACATTACCATCATTTACCTGTCTAACCTCATGCTACACACAATGCCTAGAACATCCACTGAATGTTCTTCTCTCAGCTGTCTCACACCAATGGAGGCCCCGACGAAGCAGCCTGTTCGCCCAATACCAGCACTGAAATAAAGAACAGGCATGACTTTAAATGTGAAAATTGAAAATGTGCGTAACCTATTTACAAGTTATGCCAAAATATTTCAGGTAACTCACTTCATTTTGCACCACCCATTAAACGACCCTGTAAATAATGTCCTAAATTTAATATATCAACAACAAATCAATTATCAAAACTAGACTTATGTAAATCACACTCGAAAAACATGATTGTTCGCACTATTTTCAGAGGCCTGAATATGCCTGGTCTGAGACACACAGAAACCTACTTCAACACCAGGATTGTTAGAGTGTTATTTGGAATCATTTCTAGGACAGAATGGCTCTCAAATGTCTAATAATTTATTGTCCCAACAAGTGTTTTTTTACTCTGTAGCTACCACAAATTCAAGTACATATACAGTCAACTCCACTTATTTGCACATCGGTTTATAGCATAATTCGGTTAATCGACTATTTTCACCCAACACGGAACCATTTGCCCTTATAACACTACAAAACATCCGGTTAATTGCACAGACTACAGGCTATATATCGGTTATTTGCACATAAAAATAACGATTTAAAAAAAAAAATTGTGCTGAATTTATGTCACAAATTACTGAGAAAGTCAATCAAACTTTGGCAAAACAACTCAAATAAATCTGTTTTGTTTGAGCTCACTGTGTGGTAAGCCGACTGTAATCGGTGTTTACAAAGTCGACGTGTGGCATGCAAATGAGATGGTGTGCACGTTACTACTGGTGAATCACAATACCCGACTACAAGATTTAAGAATGACATAATTAAGTTGAATAACCTAACACCTAATGTTTTGTTTGCAATATATTGCTGTTAATCAGAGGCCATCTCAATAACATGTAACTCTCCGACTATTATTTTTAGAAGTACCGCCTGTGCGCTTGTACGCATGCGCACTCAACTATTGAGGTCCTATTCGATTGACGTGTTCAGGGCAATCATTGTTCTGTATCAATTACGTTATGTCGAGAAGCCTTGTTAGTAATTAAAAGATTACAGATCAATCGTCCTAGGCGGTGATGTTTTTAATAAATGTGACCGAGAAAGGGTTGTTGTTCACTTATTCATTAGATGCAGTGTACGCTATGTCTGTTAAACGCAAAAGAAACGATTTATCACTTGCTGATAAATACGAAGCTGTTAAACTTTTAGATCAAAAAATTTCACAAGCAGAAATAGCCAAAAAAATGGGCTGTTCCCAGTCACAGGTATGCAGAATTGCTGGTAAACGAGAGGATATTCGCACACGATACGAGTGTAATAAAACAAACCCCGAACGAAAACGGCTACGATCTGGCAAAGCAGAGGATGTGGAGGGCGCCTTGTCAGAATGGTTCGATAGTGCCAGGTCCAGAGATATCCCTGTGTCCGGTCCCATTCTCGCAGAAAAAGCAAAGGATTTGGCGAAACATCTCCATAAAGAAGACTTTAACCCCACCAACGGATGGCTTAGTAGATGGAAAGAAAGACATAACATCGTCTACAAACGACTGCATGGAGAAAAGAAAGACGCAGACCTGGTAGCAGCAGACAAGTGGACACAGACCGTTCTCCCAGATATACTAAAGACATACGAAGCAGACGACATCTACAACGCTGACGAAACTGGACTGTACTACCGAGCATTACCTGACGGAACATTAACTGTAAAATCGGAGACAGTGAGTGGGAGCAAAAAGGCAATGGACAGGGTGACAGCAATGATAGCCTGCAACATGTCGGGAACTGACAAACGAAAACTTCTCGTCATTGGAAAGAGCAAACAGACGAGGTGTTTCAGAGGGAAAAAGAGTCTTCCAGTGAAGTACGAAAATAGCCAGAATGCCTGGATGACGTCGGCTATCTTCAACAAGTGGTTGGAGGATTTCAACAAAGATATGCGCCTTCAGCGACGACATGTGGTGTTACTAGTTGACAACTGTCCTGCCCATCCACCAAATGAAAAGCTGGGAAACGTAAAGCTGATGTTTTTGCCGCCGAGAACTACGTCTGTAATCCAGCCATGTGATCAGGGGATCATCAGAAACCTAAAAGGCCACTATAGAAGTCAGGTTGTTCACAAGATAATTGACGACATCGACGCCGATGACGAACTGAGCGCGAATGACATTGCTAAAAAGTTAACTTTGTTAGATGCCATCCATATGCTGAGAAAAGCCTGGAACAACGTCACGTCATCTACAATTGTAAACTGTTTTCGAAAAGGTGGCTTTTTCAAGCCAGATGTTCAGCAACCTGTAGAAAGTGACAACTCTGATGACACCAACTTCGCTGCACCGACTGGACTAACTAACAAGGCATTTCAACAATTCATCTCCCACGACGACACACTGGACTGCCATCAACCACAGACTGACGAATAAATCTGTGCAGCGTTCACACAACAGGATTCAACATCAACAACGGTAAACGAATCAGATGACAGCGACAACGACGATCACGACTACCTACTGCCCGTCACCAACGGTGAGGTGAAGACAATACTCGGCAGAGTGAGGCGCTTTTTAGAAGAGAATGGGTGTGAGGACTTTGACAGGTTGTACCAGTCAGAAGATTTGTGTGAAACAACATCGGCTGCAAACCGCCGTCAGTGAAAAATGACAGAGTTCATTAACTGGATTCCTTGACATTTCAAATGACACGGACATTGATGTAAATAAAATGTTATATGATTATGTTTGTTTTCTAAAATTAAATGCTACATGTGTATGTATTAAGTTTTTAACAGAATAAATGTCCATACTGATTTTATTTATTATTTGTTGTACTTAGTATTAATTGTACATATGTAATATGATGGGTTGGAATTTTACTAGGGTGAGCAAAGGGGTGGATGGGGGGCGAAACATGCTTCCCGGAAAATGTAGCAGAAACAAATTTACTGGTGGGGGAGGTCGTCAAAACAAACATAACAAAGACCGTCAGTCAATTGTGTTAGAACGGTCATGCATGCAATGCAGACTGCTGGAACTGATAACGACTCACTAGCCGAGCTTAACTTTAATTGCTTAACAATAGCAAAGGGGATCACAAATAATACCAAAGCTTGCCATATCTTTTGGGATGGAAAGAACACCATATCAGCAAATTCATACAAGTTCACGTAATTCTATGGTAAGGCGCATTCGGTCAATCAACAGCCCGGTAATTCCGGAAACTGACGTCATTTTGTAAACACGTGTACCGATGAAACGTGAACTTTTTGATGGTTCTGTTGTTTCAAGTTTATCTCATTAACTACATGGCTAATACACTTTGTTTACACTAGTGGATGGTCAGTATTTTTTTTTAATACACAAAGTTTGTTTTTAGAAAACGACGCCCAGTGACAGGCGTTGTTTTTTTGGGTTTTTTTAAAAATGATTTCTGGTCTGGCAGATTAAAACAAAAACGTCATGCTTATTATATATATTGATAGATATATATTTTTTTAAATTTATATATATCCAACTGCATGTGACATGTGTTAACTATAATAGTTCCGGTATGAAGTACCGCATTGTGCTAGACTGTCTCCCATGCCACTTTGTAGTTGGATGGCTGTTACAAAGTGAAAGTCGGTACTCTATCGGTTAATCGACTAACCCGGTTAATTGCACAAAATCGAGCAGCACCGAGGGTATGCAAATAAGCGGGTTTGACTGTATTTACTTTTATTTTCAGTTTCTATCTTTCTTATCTTTGAATAACATTATGCATGTAAATTGTAATATGTTTTAATATAAACATGTAGAAAATATTCTTTGGTATAGAAAAGAGCCTTGCTTGTTTCTTAGATTAAATAATGTTATAAGGATTATTCAATGACTAATTCTCATTAAATCTTTAAGTTAATTGCTACAGTAAAGCCATAAATGAAGGACTATGTCATAAGAACCCATCAAACCATCTACTGTAATTACTGTACATAATTTTAACTTTAATACAATTGATCCTTTTGAAAGTGGGAATGCCTACAATGAATACTGTTTTGTCACATCACAGAACCATTCTGCAAGTTCTGTACTAACCTGCAGTGGACTATGACTGGACCCTTTGGTGTGACACCATTATTTTTGTATCTGCGCAGATCAACCTCTTTGATAAGTTCTACCAGAACTCGAGGATTGTCCGGAGGTTTGTGGTCCGGCCATGATGTGTACCAGAAGTGAAGAATGCCGAGACATTCACCATGGCACTGAAACATAGAAACATATATATTTTTATGCTGAAAAAGAAATATCCCAGTACTGTGTTTTTCAGAGAAGTAAAACACAGAAATCAGCATGGATTTTATAGAACAGAAATAAAGAAACAATGTGGATTCTAGAATGCTGAAACACAGTAACATTAACCATAGCTTTCAACATAACATTCTAGAGAAATTAAACTTCTATACAGATTCTACTTCTAGAATGCTGATTCATAAACATAAATTCTACTTAAATAAAACAGAGAAACATGAACATGGACTCAAAAGAATTGAATCACCTTAAATTTTATTTTTAAAAGTTTGTTTGGTTTAACAACACCATTAGAGCACATTGATTAATTAATCATCAGCTACTGGATGTCAAACATTTGCTAATTCTGACACAGTCATCAGAGAAAACCCACTATATTTTTACATTAGTAGCAATGGATCTTTTATATGCACTTTCCCACAGACAGGAAAACACAAACATTTGTCCAGTTGTGGTGCACTTAAGTGCATAACAGGGCTCGAACTTAAGAATTTATCACCCACGGCATTTAAAAAAACAATTGCCGTCGGTGAAAGGGTCCACCGACGGCAATTTTGAGTATGCCGACAGCATTTTTTTAAAACTGAAAGGTTATTTTTCTGTATGTACATGTAGTCGTATTTCTAAAATGTATGTCAATAAACTTCAATAAACAAGAATTTATTACAAATGGAATCATGAACTACTAGCATAAGCTAACTTTTAACGGAACCTGGTGTTTTTGAAACAAAGTTGCCCAAGATTTGGGTGAATATGACATGAAAATTGTTCTATATGGATGACATTAAATTGTATACAGTGTTCTCGCTGGGTGAGAATTAAAGGATGGTGGACACGTGTCACCCCCCCCGCCCCACCCCACCCTGTCATTTAAAAAAACACCCCCCCCCCCCCCCCCCCCCCCCCAAAAAAAGAAAGAAAAAAAAGAGGAAACATTTGGTTATCATATATCATTGTGTGTTGGTGAACTTTCTGCAAATACCTATCCCTTATTTTGCCCCTCAGTATCTTGTACTGAAAAGTTGGTACGATGTACAAACTGCCTTATCTTTTATGCTCTATTAGTTAAAACATAGTTCAGTTAAAACGCAGTGTCAGTCTGACATTCGTTATTGTAAAGGCGGAGTATATATTAGTTGGCACCCATGATAAATAATTTTAATAATGAACACTACCACTTCCGTTGTTTTTATAAGCAGTAATACCCCACCTCCCCCCCCAAAAGGATTAAAATAATAATAATAATAATAATAATAATAATAAAATAAACGTTTCTAATGTTTAATTAAAAAAATTACTGAATAAACAAATGATAATAAGTAAAAATCATCAGTTACGACCAATTAAATCTGCAATTGAGAATAAAATATCAGACATGAATTAGTGGACACAAAAGACAGAATGACCGTTCCGATCACGTAACAAATTAGGTGCCAAATAAGTGGCTTTTCAGTCGGAGATTGCCGAAACGATAAGAATAAAATGTTTTCATTGCTAAAATAAAATATAACTTTTATTGTATGTATCAAACATAAAAATGGATACTGGTATGGAACACAACAGACGCTGTTAAAAATAGTGTTAAATTACGTTACGGTCACTGTCGTTAGCTACTGAAGTTTCTTGTCAGTTGCATTTTCGTACACAATGCACCTTGTTTCCTTTGATGTCCAGTGTGCAGATTGATCGATGTTTTTCAGTGTGAAACAAAGTGTGCATTTTGAAATTGCGGAGCTGGGTGCTGTAAATTATAACAGGATGCCGAAAAATAAAGAGGGCGCAGAAAAACAAATGGGGCTGCCAAACGTGAAAAGGGGCTGAATAACACGAAATCAAGGAGGCAAAATGCAGTGAGAACGTATATTATAGGCCTACAACAATAATACAGGGTACGCGCATGACTTGTTCCATCAAGTGGTACAAACCCATGAACTCCAACCAGGACCCAAACGCCTGTGTTAAATACTGTCAGATAACATCCATACACGTTTATATATAATGCCGTCGGTGAGGAGATTTACCGATGGCAGTAATTTTTATCCGGCGGCACAAAAGTGCCATCGGTGACGCCTCCAACCAACGACAGTTTATATGTCACCGACGGCAATTGTTGTCGTTGCCGCCATTAAGTTCGAGCCCTGCATAAGGTAGTAATGCCTTTAAGTTGATCTTAGTGCTAAGATCACTTTGTGGAACAGGGCCCTGGACAAACAGCCCAGATAACTGTCTGCCATGACAGCATCTCAAACTTTACAGGGACAGACCCTAGTTTCAACCCGTGAAAATTAACACTACCTTTAGTTAATCTACAAATCTGTAACATATTTGGATAAAGTTACAATCGAGTGAAATATGAGTCTGTGACTTTGAAATGGTAAAATACCCTGTAAAATAGACTAAAACTCAACTCCATAACTGTTACTTCTCAGACGCACGTGCGTTTTTAAAAATATGAGAAATGTATTTTGTGATATTAAAAACACCATGATGACCAAAAACACTTCCAATGTACGAAAATGGATAAGCTAAACAATAAAATCTAAGTAAAGTATGATTTCAGTTATCAAAAACGGCTCTTAATAGTAACAAAATGTGTCTTTGTGTTTAAAAACTAGGGTATGTCCCTTTGGTATGTATATGAGCATGAAAATCAAGTTTAAAAATGAATAAGTAAATAATGACAATATTAATAATAATATATGGACAGTAATCATATAGTACCTTATTTATAGATGCTGGTCTCTTAACACAGTTTACTTACTCGGAGTGTCAGATGACGTAGAATGTATCCATTTTTCTCAATAATTTTTTCAACAAACACTTCAATATCACCAAATATACCGTAACGCTCTGGAAGGTAGTTTTCACATTTGGGCTAAAAACAAAACAATAATGAAGTACAGTATTATTATGAAAGTAAACAATAAACAATGAATGCTCAACACCTCCTGTACAACATAGCAGATATTAGATGTCAGTCTGTTTCTATGGATACAAATGTTTGGAAAATGCATCAATATATTAATTTTGTCATAGTATCGATAGATGATGTCATATTGTTTTAAAGTTATATTAAAAGAAGAAAAAAATAATGTTAATTTTAATATTAGCACAAGGGTAAGATAGTAAAAAAAAAATACATCTCGAACCATCTGAAAATGTTTCTGTTCATATTTATAACAGCAATATTCTGTTAAAAGTATCATTGGTGTATGAGCTAAACTGTTATCTCAAGAAGATGGTTTTATGTGAACAGGTTATGTCCCAGTTACCGCCATGATGATATGGATATAAAATATATTTTTAAAATACCGTCATCTCAACTGCATCTTAGTCACTAAAAAAAATCAGCAATATATTCTAGAGAAATTTACCTTATTTTTCTCCTTTAATTTGGTAATCATCACAATAATGGGTGACTTTTCGTACCACACGAGACGCCAGAAGTCAACAATAGTGTGTGACATTGGGCCCTGTGTGGCAATATACGCATTCGGTTCCCCTTCATAGCCCTGAAAAACAAAAACAAACTTTAAGAGCCCCAAGTAGAAACTGACATCCTGTACTTGTACAATCATCAAACACGTCATTCGGTACTTGATACTTCGGGCTCGCGCTGTCGGTAGCCAAATTAGCCATTGGCTAATTTTTACAAAAAATGGCTAATAAAATTTGCAAGTGGCTAAAATTTTGGCTAATCCCTTTTCTATTTTCTGATGTGAACAAACAGTTACATAATCTATCCGACACCTCAAACATACCAATAATATTCCAATAATAATACCAACTATTCAATTAGCGTAATAGCGATCTCGTGACCAGTAATGAGAAACGGTGTCATCCAGAATACAGTGGAGGCCTAATGATGTCTGCTTATTTTAATAATCATGGTTATTAATTTTAACGGCATGCATTCAACATGTATGAAATTAACGTCTGGAAGATCTGTAACTTGTTATTTTAACTTTGTAAAGTCTTTGAACCAAAGTAATAAAAACAGACCGACAATGCGTGTCAATTTGAATATCCATGCCAGTTCTGGGCCGAAAGACATGTAGGCTATCCCAAGGGCCGAGTTCAGCCAGACCGAGCAAAAACAAATCATTCACTAGACTGGTTTGTGTGCTTCACGTTAAACCAAATGGACACGACGGACACCAATCAAATAGTTCGCGAACGTTAGGAAGAATGTTCGTTGGCTGAACTGCTCTCGGCGCGAATATATGTCACGCTTCAGAGTCAGCTAACACCCACGTTTCAAGAGACATTGTTGCGGACATTAAACAATACAATTACACAGAAGTAAATCTTGACGTAAATTTGTAGAAAAACAATAGTTGTTCGCATCAATGAATACCTAACTGCAGTTTCGTTTATTTCTTTGTTAATTTCGTACCCATGGTCGAGAGCGCGCATGCAGATCACGATCGCGGGAAATGAACATGCAGTATATATATATATATATACTGTGAAGTCAGCATTCTTAGCCTAGGTATTTTACAAGCAGAAGTCACAAGCATTTAACACGACGCTGAAATCAACAGCAACAACATTGTGCAAATTATGAAATTGTTAGGGGTGGGGAATTGATGGGTTACTTTGAAAAAAACAAGTAAAAAAGAAAAAGAAAAAGCAATTCAAACTAACAAAAAAGATTGCTATTTAAAGAAATAATGAGATCTATATTTTAAAAAAGCTCTCAAATTTTTATTTGGGGAAAAAAGAAAGAAAAAACAACACCCTCCATAAACATCCACCCACCCCCATATTTCTGTATGTCTGTTAATTTAATGTCATAGGCCTTAGAAGTGGGGGTGGGTGTACGGGGTACTGGCTTCCAACTGAAGATAATGCATTACCACCACCCCCCTGCTGAAAAATCGAAGTAATATATTAACTGCCCCTACCCCCATTACTGTCTTTGATTTTGATCAGGTAATACGGTTTTGTGGTATTCAGATTTATTCCAGTTTGTACACAATTAGCTGAAAAAGATGCATTTTCATATTCATATACAAATACTCTATACAGTACTGCGTAAAACAATTTTGGCTAAGGCATTTTCAATATGGCTAATAAAAATTCCATTTGGCTAATATTGTGGCTACAGGTATTTTTGATCCAGGGTGAGCCCCGATACTTATCATTTTTCATAAAAGGGGATTATAATGAACATATTCTACTTATTGTATTTGCATTAATTTAAGATGTCAGTGTATCACTTTAACAGTCATCTGTCAATAATGGAAATACTTTACTTACTCAGTTGTAAGTTGCACCAATATAGGATGTCTATAGTGTGTATACTACCAAATAAAATCCCATAGACGACATTAGTAACATATGTGGATAAAACTCCTACCTGCAGTGTATCAATCGACATAAACACTACCACCCCTCACCCTTAAAGTGAATCAGAAAAAACTGGGGGTCAAGCTGCTCATTTCTGAAATAACGGGTAGGGTCATGACTACCTTAGTTCTGCACCAAATTTGAGTACTTTTTTTAACAGGTCCCCAATACATGTTCCAAGCACAAGGCTACTTGACACGGTGGTACTAGATGAAATAAAATTGCATTCCTTTTTTGCCCAGATGAAACTTTTTTTTTTTACAACCAATCACAGGACTTCTCTATCAAAAGTTCGGTGCGCCTCAAACTTTGACCCAGCTAGAAGTTATTTGGTTTAGTACTACCTATAATGGGCATGGTCTACTTACTCGAAAAAAATTTGCATTTATATAGGATGACAGTTAAAGTTTGTTGTGTTTAATGACACCACTAGAGCACATTGATTTATTAATCATCGGCTACTGGATGTCAAACATTTGGTAATTTTGACATAGTCTTAGGGAGGAAACCCAGTACATTTTTCCATTAGCTGCAAGGGATATTTTATGTGAAACCCCACAGACAGGATAGCACATACCACAGTCTTTAATATACCAGTTGTGGTGCACTGGCTGAATGAGAAATGGTGCAATGGGCCTACTGATTATGATCCTAGATTGACCAAGCATCAAGTGAGCACTTTCCCACTCTCTATTAACAAGTACATGATCTACTTACTCGAATATAATTTGCATTAATATATGATGACAGTGGATCACTTTCTTCATCAGGCAAGATGACTCGGGAATGTTCATCTGAAACACAACCATCATAATTACTGAACTATGACAACAATAATAGCAATAATTTATACCAACATTTTGTTAACTTTAAAAAAAATATTTTTTATTAACAATTTAATAAAAAACAGACAACCTGAAAAATAAAGTGAGATTTGTACAAATAAATGGCCGCTAACTTGAAATAAAAAATCAATCAGGGATCAATTGTTGATTGTGACAGTTAATTCGATAATAAATTTGATCATTTTACCAACAATGAAAATCAACAAATATTGGGATATGAATAGTAGTTTGTTTAAAAAAAATAAAATAAAAATTCTGGTCAGAAAACCACCGTTACTGAGAATAATGAACATAAATCTTGGACAGCTGGCCACAAATGCCTAATTTTAATCAACATTAACTAATCTAAAAGATCATAAAAATTAGAAAAACTCACAAAAATAATACTTACTGAATCAAATATGAACTTTATTTTATGTATTTATTGAACATTTAAGTGAATATATATATGTGAGTAAAAATATAAACTTGTACCCACTCAATGTGGTTTTTGTCCAAAGTTAAAACAGTAGTCAAAATGTTAATTTGTATTGAGGTTTTGTTAATGATATGGCTATTAACCTACTTGGAATAATGGTCTTGTATCTGTTTTTCATTCCTGACCCTGCGACGGACACCTTTTCTGGATGGTTCATTGGGATCTCCTGTTAAAAGAAAGTATATTATAACCAAGTTACTGCTGTGTAACAAATCATCTGGACGTATTACCTCTTCAACCCATCCATTATAAACTTTTATAAACTTGGGTTCTTTTATACCATATACTCAATTCTGACTGGATGACATCATTTAAAAACTGAATGTTATCTCTTGATCAAATACAAATACAGAAAATGTTATCATTATGGGAAAACAAAATATCATTATGGAAAATTGATCAAGTCAAGCATGAAAGAAACTGATTTATGTTTTTAACTATATGAGTGAAGTTGTGACTGCTGTACCTTGATAAATTCACAAAAACGAGGAACAGTCACTAAGAGTTACTTTTTATGTATGTCATTTTTGTAGGTAAGAGTGGGCATAATTATAGTGTTTTTAACTGGGTGGCAGAGTAGTCATTCTGGTAGCCACTCAAAAACATTGTTGACAGAGCTAGCTCTGGCAGTTGCCAAATTCGTCAATTGCGAATTTTGAAAACAACTGGCAAATTATTTTTTTAATTTGGCAAAAGAATTTCAAGTATTAATTGATATTTAATTACAAAAATACATGTAACTGTTTATCTATAAAATTTGGAAGTTTAATATATAATTTGGCGAAGTTTTCTGTTGATCCAGAGCTAGCCCTGATTGGACAGAGTTGCTCTTGCACTGTCTGTGTGGACTGTGCTGGTTGCGATAGAAGCTTCCTAGTCAAGTCATCATTAAAATATAAACTGGATCCTTCTAGGTGTTTCTTTATCTAATCACATTCTAGATTACCCTATAATCAGTGGGCATACTGTTACCAAACACATCTGTGCCTGCATAATGCATACACAAGAAGAGACCTTAAAAGTGGTCTCAAAGTTACACGACAGCTTTCCACCAAAATTGTTTACTAGTTTTCTTTGAAATGCAAACATTGTATTTTCAACAATGACCTCATAAAAAATTAAAATCAAATAATGTAAGAATTTTTAGAGGATGATAGATGGTTGTTAAGGAGCACATTCCATAATGTTATGCTAGGTGGATGTTGCCAACATGTTTGTTGTCTTTGTGCAATTCATCCGTCTCAAGACAGACCTATCTATTGCAGTTAACTTGCCAGATTTGTCAATAGGTCAATTTTATAAAATTTGCTACATTATAAGACAGGAATTTAGTTGTACTGAACATAACCGTTTACATGATATTATATTATATTACAATTTCGATATTCCATGAGTTATTATGCAAAGATTGTAGGGAATCAATTAATTTCTAGTTATTTATCACAAATAAACACAACAACAGCAAAAAAATGGCACTTAAGAATATGATACTGCACCTTTAATACAGCCCCAAAATATCTATAACAGATGTGTGACACAACAGAAACAAAGAAAATATTCTAAAAATCTGACTGTAAAACTGTCTAAATCCTCTAAAGGAACTGAACTGGCCTAGAGGCATAGTGTTCAAGTCACTGGCCTTCAGGTTGGTAGGTACTGGGTTAAAATCCCAATAACACCTCCAACTCTTGATATTTTTAACATATCTTTAGGTATGTGTAAGGTCACTATATAAAACTTGTCTCTTACTAACTAACTAACTATTAGCCCACTATCCTGAACAGAAAGCCAGAAGCAGAGGTATGAGTCCAGAACAGCATGTTTAAACCGTAACTGGATACATGTATGAAAATCATGGGGGGGGGGGGGGGGGGAGGGGGAGAGAGAGAGAGAGAGAGAGAGAGAGGAAGAAGAGGTATTAAAAAAAATTAAACCATCCATATGAGCAGCCTTGAATGGAGAAATAGGAATGAATGAATGAATGAATGTTTAACGACACCCCAGCACGAAAAATACATTGGCTATTGGGCGTCAAACTATGGTAAATGCAAAAACAATTGTTTTATGATCAACAGCAATATAAAAATTCAACAGTTGTAAAAATAGGAAGCAGAGTGTACAAGCAGAGAACAGAACAATACCCAGAATTCTTCGTATAATGTAATCGGCATCTTTACTGCATTACGAAGATCCCTTCGGCTCAGTCGATTGCCCGCAGATAGAAGAAACTCCAACCCAGAACTGTAAATTCATTCAACAATACAATGTCAATTAATATAGATGATCTCTGCAAGACTTTACCATATACAAGTGCAGCTTGTTTGTAATATTAAAATGACACCCTATCTCACAGGAGATATGTGCCATTACAGCTTCCATTAAAAGTAGGATCACTTTGGTGTCTACTGATATATACTCTCCCAAATTTTTTTGCTTACACTGGAAAGTTGTATTTAATGGATCAATGGAAAACAGCAGAATGTTTACGTTACACACATTCACAGTTGACAGTTGTCGATGACATGACATTTTAAAAGTTAAAGTTCAAGGTCATAACAGTATGCAGTCAATATCTTGTCTGTCCAGAACTGCCCGACATCTCCTTCCTATGGAAGCAATAAGATTACGAATTACACCTTACGGAATGGTGGCCCACTCTGCCTGTAGCATCTGTGTTAACTGTGAAAGATTACGTATGTTTGTTGTGAATGTTGTTGTTGTTGTGTAGGTATGCTATTGTTAGTCAAGCTGTAAGTGGTCTTGCATCGTTTTGGAATACAACGTTGGTGTTATTCATAACTGGAACATGTTGCTGCAAAATTTCATATCGATATCTCTGTGCCGTTAAGTTGCCTTGGACGTGAAACAGTTTGGTTTGGCCAGTATGTGAAATTGCTGCCACATCATCACACTACCACCATCGAATCTCCACGCCCTGTATGCAGTTTGCAGCACAACGTTCACGATGACATCTGTATACTTGACATCTTCCATCAGCACAACGAAGCAAAAAACAAGACTCGTCACTAAACTATACACTTCTCCATCACAGTTGAGGCCATACTCTGTGGACTTGACACCACTGACATCATAGTCGACGATGTTGTGCAGTCAAAATGACACCTCTTACAGACCATCTGGCTCAAATACCTGCCTCACATAGTCGGTTCCGCACCGTCTGAGCCAATATCCAATGCAAACATGATATTGCGGAAGCATTAGAGGTTGCCGTGGTGTTCCTTTGCTATAGATGAATTACCAGTATGTAGCAATTCATGACTGGTACAGCATTATACATATGTATGATTGTCATATATATTGATAAAATCAAGCATTGTGTGTTTCTTTTTTGGGAGAGTATATATTCACAATGGGTTTATCCTTCTAAATTCTATATTTTATTATTCTTGATTAATATTTCTCTAAGATTTTTTGGGATGGGATTAAGCTCAGTCAGTTGAGTGCTCGCTTGAGGTGCTTGCATCGCAGGATCGAACTACCTCAGTGGATCCGTTCAACTGGTTGGGTTTTTTCCATGTTCCAACCAGTGCACTACAATTGGTCAAAGGCCGCGGTATGTGCATGTCTGTCTGTGGGAAAGTGCATATAAAAGACCCCTTGCTGCATTAAGAAAATGTAGCGGGTTTCCTCTATTGACTACAAGTCAGAATTACCAAATGTTTGACATCCAATTAATAAATAATTAATAAATCAATATGCTCTAGTGGTGTTTACTAAGAGTTTTGATATCCATTTTATAACATGCAAGTACAGGCATTGAAATAAGTACAGAAGGGTCGTTCAGGTTACCAAGAGGTTACAAATGTCACACGAAACTTGATAAGCTCTTTGTTCTCAAAACATAAACAATTGGGGGTTTTTTTATAACAAAAACACAACTTAAATTTTTGATCAGTCGTGTGTTGTTTAAATATAAATTACACATACAAGTGTGAGTGCAACAAGAACAGTGAAATGAATTAATAACAGTATCAGCTTGTTTGTGAAGGCATTATAATCGGAACAATAAACTTCATAAATGTGTCGTGACCTATAGGTTACCAGTCCCGTAATTTATGGTAGCCTGTGCATGGGTTCCCACACACTTCACCAGTGCTTAGTTCAATGCCTGCATGTATGTAGAATGAACCAATCAATGAAATATAATTTCATTCTCCATGTAGCAGATGACTTCTTGACTATAGATCAGTATTGCTGTTTTATTTATATTGTGACCAAGGTTTTTTCAAATATAAAATGCACATAATAGAACAAGTTTCTTATTTCTAAAACAAGTTTCTGAAAATATTGACAAAAAGCATGTTTAGTGGAAGGTGAGATGGGGTGTAGATACCCAACACATAAAAGTCATAATAACAAGAAAGATTAATTATACTAATCATGGATCACTCTGTGTTAAACATTCTGACCAGCAACTGTTGCTATTCATTTGAAAACAACCACTATATTTACCTCTTTTTTTCTGTATATTAATAGTTTCCCATTAAAAAAAAGCATTTAATGGAAAAAAGAAGACAATGCCTATTATACACAACAACAAAAACAAATAACACAGAAATTTTTATTTTAGCAAAGTCCAAAAAGTTGTAAATAATACACACTATCAAAAAGTCAACATTCTATTAAAAAATGGTTTTAAGGCTATAACATAATAAGCACCTAATTGAAATGTCAAAATTCCAGACTATGTATAAGTGTATAGACTAAAGTAATGAATATCCATGTTCCAACTTACGTTTCTTTCGGTGGAGTTCCAGTCCAGCAGAGTGTGTCTGGAGAAGGATTTAGGTCAATGGTCAGTGAAGCATTGGACCCGCGTCTGCTACACAACACAACCGAAACAAACAACAGGAATTAAACAACATTCAACACGCTCCATAAGTTTACAATAAGCTACTATCTTTTTTAAAAGGTGTGTCATGAAACTATTCCTTCGATAAACATAACTACATTACATGTTACATCTAAAATGTGCACAATGTAACTATGGAAACAGGACTACAACAGACTTAATAGATTTTTTGAATCAATTCATATTAGAGGGTGTCAAGATTGTATAGAGGGTCCCCTGACTTTATTTTGGGTTTCTTATGCATACCCCAGCCCATACAAATGTTATTAAAACCAAAATATAATAGTGAAACTAACAGTCTGTGCTTAACATATTGTCAAAAAAAACCAACACAATTACTTTTTGACAGAAACTCAAAAGTGGTGGCACAACCCTGCCAATAGAGTTTTAGATTTATTTATCAGAACTCACACTCATTGTACCTCATACATTTGACATGTCTCTAGGTCATGTGAATTCCAGATTGCATGGGCACTGTCTGCGACTTTACATGCAGAAGACCACTTGTAAATTTCTCATTTGTTCCATTATCAAATTTCATGCAGTAAATTTACATGTGATTAACAGTGAAGCAAGATATCCTGACTATTGAAAATCATATTCCCTTGAAACAATTTCACTTTTACTTCCATATTTTTTAACCAAAATTCGGTAAACACCATCTTTGATTACGCCATATGTCTACAAAAAAGCCTTAATCAACCAGTTACAAAACATGTGCTGGGAAAAAAAGCTGAAATTATTTTACGTGTTTTTGAGATTTAAAATTTTGTATGCCATATTATGCCATATAAAAAAACCCAGACACCTTCTAAAACAAGTATGGAGAAAACTTGAGTGTTTTTTCTTTTATAGATACATTACCTGTCCTCAAACAAGTGCACCTCCCCCCCACGCAAGTGGTCTGGTCCGAACATCCCAACAGCCAATGGGATGGCCTAAATTCTTCTACTGCATACTGCTCTCTAGTTCCGGTCACATGACTGTAACTTCCTTCTTTTTCCCTGAGCGCATTGCACGGAGAACAGGAAGCGGGGAGGCCCGGGCGGGATGAATCTTGAGGACAGGTAATGTATCTATAAAAGAGAAAACACTCAAGTTTTCTCCATTTCTATAGACATTACCTGTCCTCAAACAAGTGCAGCATTCAACAGATGGTGGTGGGTGCCGAGATCCGTAGATGCTTGTGATAACTCCCCAACCGGAAAGAGGCTGACTAGTGGAAGAATAAGGCCAACCTTGGTAAGCCCTCCTCCTAGGGATGCCCGTCACAGACCAATGCAGGTGATGTTAGTAACAACAACCAGAATGGTAGCATCCGTCAGCAGTGGCAGGTACGGCTCCTAGAACACATGGACCAGGAGGCGGAAGCCAAATCTCATGCTGGTTCTGACAGGGTGGGAAGACGTAGCCACCAGGGATGCAGGTGTTAGGTAACCCTCACGTATTGAAGTGTTATAGTTTTTCAATAACAAGCGACAACCTAATGAGGTGCATCCGTCAGAACATTGAACAGAACAAGCCCCCCGAGTGTTTTCTGTCTAGTACACCAAAGAACTGTTAGTTCAATAACGACAACAAATAACCACATGCAGTGCAGGGTAAAGGTTATCGAGACAAAAGTTCCGGCACCAGTGCGTGAACTGTGCAAAAGAACAAAAGTCTAAGCAATCCTCACCTGTCGATTCGGTGGACATCTCGGTATGCAGCCCAGAATCAGACAGACATCAACGGCGACAAGGACGGCTTGTATTCAACAGAGTCTGTGCAGCAACAACCGGACCCAGATGATGGAACCCCTCAACGTCTTCTGTGGAGACATCCCTCAGATAATAGTTGGCGAAGATGGAGTCCATAGCCCAGAAACAGCCAGTGATGATGTGTTGAATGGATGTGTTGCAGTGCAGGGACATCGTGGCAGCTAAGGCACGGAGTTCATGCGGATTGGAAGCAGACGGAGCAGGTAAACCCTCCTTCTGATAGACGGTCAGGATAGAAGACCGGATCCAGGTGGCCACCGTGTTCTTGGTAATATCCCTCAACCGACTCTGGTTACAGGAGAGGAAAAGTCTTTTGCGATGTTGTCGAAAAGATCTGGTCCTCTCGATGTACTGGTGCAGGGCTCTAACAGGGCACAACGCCAAGTCCTCAACGTCCGCCGGACCAACGATAGAGGAGAGGGCCTGCACAACATACGAGCGAGGCGCTTGGTCTGGTAACTGATTCTTTGCAACAAAGTTCATGAGTAACCCCAAGTTGACTGCACGCCGATCTCGGTGAAAACGTACCAAGTCTACATCAAGAGCATGAAGTTCTGAGACACGGGCAGCCGTGGCGAAACCGAGTAAAAACACCGTCTTCCGCGTCAAATCTTGCAGGGAAGAGGACTCGATCGGCTCATAAGGTGCGGTCGATAACGCTCGTAACACCAGATTCAGGTCCCATCTTGGTGGCCGAAACCAGTGTACTTGATCTTCAAGGCGAAACCCTTTGATCATCTTATGGATCAGATGATCCCAGTCTGGCAGCGGTAAAGGATGTGGATCGGCAAGACGTATTAGATCTGGATACCACATCCTGGATGGCCACATCGGAGCAATGAGTAACAGGCGACAATGGTACAGCTGAAACCTCTGCAGCACCCTTGGAAGGAGGATTGGTGGAGGAAAAGCGTACACGTCCATCTGTTCCCAGCTGATGGGTGGCTATGAAGGCCTGCATAGAGACACCGTCTAAGACGTTCGATCGGAGCTGCCACCACTGCAGGCTGGAGCATAGATTGTCCGGGAGTGAGATGATCAAGTCCAGATTGTTGAAACGAACAAACGGGTTGAGAAACATCTGCAAGCGCTGCAACTGGAGACGACCTCTGAGTGTCAAATCCTGGGCGGAAGTGAGGAGACCCAGGAGACTGCCAATCGCGGAAGGTCATTGGAGCGGTGAGGGCTATGGCAATCATGGTCTGGATCTTCTCCCAACGGTCTAAAGGAACTTGAACGAGGCCCAGGTCGGGTCGAAGCCAAGCGCCTATGAACTGTAGAGACTGCGTGGGAGCCAGTCGAGATTTCTCGATGTTGATAATCCAACCCAGCTGCTTGAGAAAGTCCATGATGAAGGCAACATGTGCAGTCAGCCCTGTCTTGCTGTGACACCTCATCAGGCAATCGTCGAGGTATGGGTAAAAGGATATACCTCTGCGATGCAGGAAGTGTGACATCGGAGTCGTGATTCTGGTGAACAGCCATGGCGCTATGGATATCCCAAAGGGCAGAACTGTCCATTCGTAATGCCGACCCTGTAGCACAAACCGCAGGTAGTGATGGAAATCGGCATGCATTGGAACGTGCAGGTAGGCGTCCTTGAGATCTAGCGAGGCAAGCCAATCCCCCGGCCTGATCACGGCTACGACATCTCGCAACGTTAACATCTTGAAGGTCGGAGGAGTAGACAGGTAGTGGTCGTTGAAGACCGCCAAGTTGTGAATCATTCGCAGGTCCGGAGAATCTTTCTTTGGTACGAGAAAGATGTCTGAGTAAAAGCCGGGTGTTAAGTGTGCTTCCGAAATGCTGTGAACGGCTCCCTTCTCCACCAGCTTGTTGACGGACTCCTGTAAAACCTTGACTTGCGCGACGGAATGCCGCGGTTCTCGAGGTGAAGTGGTCAATGGAGGGATGGCAGACAATTGCAGACGATACCCTGTCTTCAAGATCGACGTGACAAACGGATCTTGGCAAAGTGTCTGCCAGTTTCGCCAATAACGGCGAAGTCGACTTCCGACCATGGATCTTCCGACCGGTGTGGTACACACCGGAAGCGTCAAAACCGAATCGTTGTTCTGGTTCAAAATCAGGGGCGGGCGTAGGTTGAAGCAATCTGAGCAGTCCACGATCTGTTGGCTGGCGTCAACGTCGACCAGGCTTCCACTGGGTCCGAGCTGGCGGACCGGATGGTCGTCTGACCGGAAACCATCGAGAAGGTTGACCTCGAAAGGAACCTTTCCAGTGCTTAGATGGTGGTTGTGGTGTGAATGTAGACTTTCGCTTCGTGGATTCCAACGTCGAAATAAGTTGCAACGCTTTGACAGTTGCTGTCGACTGTTGGTCCTTATCATTGGCCTTCACCACCTCAGAAACCTTGCCTGCAAACAGCTTCGTTGCGGACCACGGTTGAGCTAACAGCTCCTTCTTATGCTGGAAATCCAAAGTGGATTTTTTCAGATAAGCCTGGCGACGGTATTGCATCAACATCGAGGACATCGAAGTCACCGAAGACATCAGGAAAGCTAGCATCTGCGCCGATTGCTGAAACAGCGTGTAGCACCGTGCATCTTTTGCCTGGGTGGCCATCGCAGCAAGGAAAACGTCCAAGTAAGATAACACAAACAAGCAACGTCTCTGGGCAGTATCCATGGCTTGTACTTGTTTGTCCGTCAAATCCACGGTTGACGACTTCCTAAGACGGTGAACATCTTCATCCAAAGACGGAGCTCCATCTGTAAAGGGCATGTCAAACACCGGATACATACGGTGACCCCAAGACGGGAAGGCGACGAAAGACGCTGTGTCTTTAAAAGTGCGGTCTAAATCTGTCGCCACCTTGGATACGAGTGTACCGGCTGCCAAGGAACGGATCACCACATCTTCCGGAGGGACATCAGTCACTATCATCGGTGTCGGTCCCTTCTTGGACGGCGTTGGTGGATGTGGCAAGGACGGCAACATGTCATAGACGGCCGCCAAGCAATCCCTCATATTCATATGGTCAGGAGAGTCAGGCTCATCAATGATGGAAACCGCTGTAGGCGCTGCATCTCCAAAGTCTCGAAGCACTCGAGCACAGGCTAATCGATCCGCCGAAACAGAAGTCACTGGTGAACCGGACCGTGGACGGTCCCATTGAGAACCCTCTGAAGCCTCAATAGAAGGTCTGCACTGCCGATCCACGGAACCCGTAGGAAGCCGTACAGGTCGTGGGGAACGGCTACGGGCCCGGCTCCGGTCCCGGCTCCGCTGCACCGAAGATGACTTCCCCGCTGAAGATCGGTGATCCTTGGAGGCCGTGGAACGTCTAACTGATTGAGTCGGCTTGTCAGAGGGCTGCGTAAGAACCGCAGGCCTGTCATCTGAAGTCTTGCGTCCTGGAGCCGCACCCCCCGAAGAGGGGACTTGAACCGGACCTGACCCCAAACCTGCCGGTTCTGGTAAGGCCGCCATCGACGCCATGGTCTCTTTCAGCATAGTGGGTAGCATTGAACGTAATACATCTGCTACGGAGTCCACAATTGACGGCGAAGATTCCACTTTCTTGGCTCTCGCCGACACCACCTTCAAGTAAGCCGCGAACTCGACAGTAGACAGGCCCGAACACAGGTCGCATCTCGAAGAGAGGCTACAAGGAACACGGCAACCCGGACATAAATCATGAGGGTCGCCGCCTGCAGTGAACTTTTTACAGCGTAAACACGCTTGTACCTGTCGCTGAACATTAACATCCGACATGATAATAAGTTTTCAATCTGTGAAAGAGAAAGAAAAAGAATCCATGACACAAACACAAAGCCGGTCAACAAAGACGCCATTTTGCAAATGGCGTCCGACACGACAACCGGCAATATAACAACATTTCATGTAATTAACACTTGGCAAGTCAAACGAAATACGCGAAAAAAACATACGAAAGCTAACGAATTAAGGTGAAAAACATTCCACCCAACACAAAGCCAGTCAATACAGACTCCATTTTGCAAATGGCGTCCAACACGACAACCGGCAATATAACAACATTTCATGTAATTAAACGCTTGGAAAGTCAAGCGAAATACGCGAAAAGAAACATACGAAAGCTAACGAAAATTAAGGTGAAAAACATTTCACCCAAACACGAATACAAAACCAAAGGTCTTATAAAAAAGTTGACTCCAAACAGAGCCAAGCAAAAGGACGTCCAGACCCTTTAGCGAAGAGAAAAAGAAGGAAGTTACAGTCATGTGACCGGAACTAGAGAGCAGTATGCAGTAGAAGAATTTAGGCCATCCCATTGGCTGTTGGGATGTTCGGACCAGACCACTTGCGTGGGGGGGGGGGGGGGGGGAGGTGCACTTGTTTGAGGACAGGTAATGTCTATAGAAAACTATTTGTCATCAGTGTTAAAAATGACTGTATGACACATATTTGAAACTATTTAGTTTGTGCTAGGCCAATAAATAATCTTTTTGGAAATCATACATTTTCAAGAGAGCTATAAGCCCTTGCCTGCCTCATATACATATAAATACAAATATTAAAAATGATGTGCTTGGATCTTGACACTACCTCTCAAGAATAAAAATATTAAAAATGATGTGCTTGGATCTTGACACTACCTCTCAAGAAGACCTTTAGCCTTGACCCTCGTCGGCTGAGTCTGGACGACCGGCATGGAGCTCTGAGCGATGAACACCGGACTGCTGTCTGGTTGTACAGTCAGCGGGTCCATCATCTCAGGTTTTAGCGTGGGATAAAATATCTGCTGATTTGTGATCTCATCTTCTTCCTTAGCCATTTTCTCTTCCATGCGACAACAGCACAGATATAACTACAATGATCGAACAAACATCTATGAACAATCTAAAATACAGTTATAAAAAATAAAACACTTATAGAGATTATTATATGAGCTTGTGTATCATACTGATTTTACGAAATGAGTGTCAGAATTATTTTGTATTGCCCGAGCAAGAGTGAGGGCAATACATAAATCCTGACACGACTCGTAAAATCAGTATGACACACACGTGAGTGTGATAATTTCTTTATTATGCATATTATTGTTGTAATTTTTTTATGAATAACAAAGACCTTCTCAAAATGTTTGAACCACAACTAGAAGACGACGACGAAATGACGTCATATTTCACATGTACAGTCTGGGCTAGGACTGGGGAAGCAATGTCATGTTATGACGTTGCTTCCCAAAATTACGTCATTACATATTATGTGAGCTTCCTATGATTATTATTAACCTGATTATGTTGAACCATGTGGATAATAATACATTATATCATATTACATTAAGGCTACTACATGCCAAATCGTGCAATATCCAGGTACTCCAATATGTCACCTCTTGAATTTGGTTCCATATCTTCTAGAAGATACACAAATCTCAAACCTGCTACCCTAATTTTGGACTTGGCTTATCTCTATTTGTTACAAAAGTGATGAGCCTCCAATTTTGGATTATGAGAAACTTAATTACTTATTTATAGCTTGAATTGTTTACTGCATGTAGAATGTCATTACAATGTTTGTGATACTTAAAGACAAAAGCAAATTAAAAAGAACAGTATTATGGAATAACCTTCAAAAATATGGGAGTTACTCAGTTAGATAAAAAAGAAAAAAAAGAGGTTATTGAAATCAATACAGTATACCACTGGACAAAAGATGCATTTCAGCTTACACACAAGGTCAATAATTTTGTACCATATAGTTTGAGTCATACCAAAGTTCAAGCTGTTTATGAATTTGACATAAAAAGTTTAAACTATTTGTTAATGCATGAAAAACAAACACAAAAAAAAAATCTGCAAAGAAAAACATCATGAATCTGGTTTGATGTCATACTGCAAAAGATTTACATGCATTGATTTACTGTACAGAATTTGTGTATCAATAATGGTTTCTTCACACATTTTATAGATTTCTGAATAAAAATAATAACTGGCTAATACATAGAGGTTATTACCAGAGTGTTTTTCGGTATCGTCAATATCATATATTAGGAATAAAAATTGTATTATGCGAGCCTCTGGCGAGCATAATACAATTTTTATTCCTAATATATGATACTGACGATACCGAAATACATGAGGGTAATAATCTCTTTATCATATAAGCTCAAGCTTAATACATGTTTTTGTAAACTGTACACGCAACTTTAATTCCAGTCCGCCATTACTAGATATTCAAATGACGTAAGAATATGTGGCACGGTGTATTTTTTAATGGAAATGACGTCAAACTCGAATGAGGTCATTTAGGATGTCCTTACATCAAAATAAAGTTATGCCTAACGTTTTTTGTTTTCTGAATGCTGGACAGCTTTCAGTGTCAAATTGCCATTGAAATGTTTTTATTTGATGACTATGAATGCATATGTCAATCATGGAGTGCCACCCAAGTACGTTTGCTTAAATGTCAATAAACCTAGTGCCGAGACCTCGACTAATTTACATCTAATTTGCAAAGTTATCAAATTATTAAAGTATGTGATCTGAAAAATATCACATACTTTGATTGCACTGAAAATGTAAGATACTATATGATAAATTAGGATATCAGCTTTATTAACTTCACCACAGTGTTTTCTTTATTCTTACCGTCACAGGATAAAGCCAATAATCCTATGTCATTAACTCATTACTCTCAAATTAACATATGTATCACACAATATTAAATGTAGTCTTTGAACCATCTGGTTAATAATAAAAATCAATACAAATGAGCTAATCACAACTTACAATCAATATCAACAATAATAGAACAACTAGACAGATTGCTGCAGTCACATAGGGGAAAAACGGCTGTGTCCACAATGGAATAGTGTAGGTTTTTATGTAGATTCCATGCTGGAACAGAAAATATACATACTGTTAATATAATAGGTTCTGAATTAGTCCTGAATCATCTGCAGTAAGTCTTGTAAATTGTCAACAAGTTTAGCTGCACACACAAGACAGCATGCTTGCTTAGAGGAAGGAAATGGTTTATTTAACAATGCACTCAACACATTTTATTTACGGTTATATGGTGTCGGATATATGGTTACGGATCACACAGATATTGAGGGAGAAAACCTGCTGTTGCCACTTCATTGGCTACTCTTTCAATTAGCAGCAAGGGATCGTTTATATCCACCATCATACAGACAGGATAATAAATACCACAGCCTTTGATATACCAGTTGTGGTGCACTGGCTGGAGCGAGAAATAGCTCAATGAGCCCACAGATGGGGCATGCTTGTTTAGAGACATGGGTCTATTCTGAGCAGTGAGCTTCATTATATAATTATTATGTTAATCTGGGTCTGTTTCAATGCAGTCCCACAGATGACCACGAGGTGAGCTTAGGTGGAAGGTAACAAAATATAATTTACAGAATGATCAATACATCATTGAAACATAATCTGTTAAGAACTATGCACGTGAATTTAAAATCAAAATTCACTTTAAAGTGGCAAGAGAGCTATTTGTTATAGTCAACAATAGACAAAAATAGTATTTTTAATCAGTTATATATGGAAAAGGAAAATATGTATATTGGTGGCAATCTATAGTCCGTCCCATCCTCCTATAAAAATGTATTTTTTTGGGTAATTAATTTCAATTTTGTTTGACATAAGAAGAAAAGTAAAAGTGTTTTGGAAATAATCACACAAAAAAACTATTTTTGTGTCCAATTTAGAAAACAATTGACTCAGAAATAAATAACTTGTAGTAAATTCCATAGTATAAAAAAGGCGTCCTGTGGGACAGACTATAGATGTTTGTTTCTTTCTAGTCTCATCATTCTCAGAAATATATCTTTACAGACTATGTAGCTACAACTAGGAGCAGTAGACTTGGTGACACAATTTTACTTATGCCCCTACACTGCCCAAGCCCCCAAGACCTCTTAGCCCAATCACACTACTGTCATTTTATCAACAGTACAACTCTACCACTAACTCATTCATCTTTTTTTTATAATCTGATGATCCATATCCAAAAATAAAATAAAATAAATAAATGCAGCAGATGTATCTGGGGCCTAATTCACAAAGGTCTCTTAGGCTCTGCTAGACAACAAAGTAGCCTCTTTGCAAGTCTTTTAGCACTGCACTGCAAGATCGCAAAGTTACGAGAGTTTAGTGAATTAGGCCCATGTTTTCAAACATACGTACATCTACCATGATGTTTGTGACGTTAAGCTCTGGTGCCTGCAGCTGCACTGACTTGAGGAGTTGCGGTTGCAGTACATCCCGAGCTGGGATCAGGTCCGAAGCGTGGATGATGCTACCAGTCATTCCACTCTTCAGGAAGTACAAGCCAATCACATTACCAGCAAGCTGCAAAATAATGTACACACATATATTAGTATATCGCACACATATTAGTGTAATATTACATGTAGATATGGTATTACAATGAAACCTCTCAAAACCGGATCCTTTGTAAACCAGAATTCCCTCAACACCAGACGTTTTTTATGGTCGCTTTTTAAATATCTGTACATAAGAGAACATCTCTAAACCGAATACCTCTTAAAACTTTTTACTTAGTCCTGACAGTGTCTGGTTTAGAGGAGTTTCACTGTATATAGATATGATACAGATATATGAAGGAGGCAAGAGGCAAAATTCTCTTTTCATGAATATTTAACCCGACCTTTAGCTTATCACAATAACCCTTATTACAGTGGACTGGTCCGAACAAATCTTCAGTCACTGTTTTGAAAAATGCTCCATTAAACATAGCTCACACTGGAAATAATTGTGTTAGCCAATTGTCTAATTGTAAACAAACTTTTATTAGTTAAATACTGAATGTGGTAGTCACATTCTACATGTATTAAAATTAGCAGAACTTTGGCTAATTTGGCTAAGTACTGGTAGGTGAGCCCTGTTCAATCTACCTGCACCCATGAACAGCAGTAAGAAATCTTTTATATGTTATACACACATGTACGACCACATACATGTATATCACACATTTTAAAATGCCAGCTATAAAGCACTGGCTGTAAGGAGAAAATAACACAAGACACACAATCAATGATGTGTATTTTTCTGTTAAATATTCATTCATTCTGTTCACCAAGACGGGGTTCTGATCCACACAATCACATCCTGCACACCATGAAGATATAGAGGATAAGAAATGAGTTACCAGTTATTATCAAATGTATGTTCTGAGGGAAACATTTTCAGTTAAAATTATTTCACGAGGGACATAACTTTCATAATAACTGGTACAGTTTGTTATTCTATTTATTATCCCAGCTATTTTTTTCTCTAAAAGCCTTTATTTTCGACACACATGCATGTACATGACGTAGAAACGATGTCAACCCCTTTACACACTGTTCTGGTTATTGCAATAGCTTTGTATTTTAATCACCATCACAGATATGTTTCAAAAACAAAAGTTCTCTTTATTCTGCCACAAAATTAATTGCATTAAAATGACATTTTGTTATAAATTTAACCACAAAAACAGAGAGCCATAAACGCACTCTTTATGACGTCATTTTGTGTGTTTGCCAAATCATGATGACATCATTTTTTTTTATTTTTTTTTTTATTGTCCCAGATCACAAACATAGCAGTGTCAGGGATGAGAGCCCCAAATCACTGCTGTACATATAATAAATATATAACACATATATCCATACACAAACAGATACGTACACACGTACCCGGATGTCCTCTGATACATACACATATGTACATACATAGATTCACACATACATACACATACATATATGCAAAAAGGCATCAATGTAAGTGAGTACAAGAGTAGTAAATATACATACATGTAACTGGTTTAATCTGGGATATTATAAAGAGAAGAGAAAGGATAAAAAAGAGGAGAAAGAAGTAGAAGACGAGATAAGGTTATACGTGAGGTGTATGTTTATTTTTGCTTGTTTTCCGCTATCTCCAAACAAGCCATAGACAAGAACAAATTTAAGTTAATATCATATATTTCATTTAATCGTTATCCTTAAATAAATTGGCCCATTGAGCCCATGGTTTATTAAACATTTCGTATTTGCAATTTTGATATAAAATATATCTTTCTATTTCAAACTTTTGCTTCAACAGATTTTTAACAACTTTGATTTCTAAATATTTTTTTTGTATCTTAGTTCCATAAACATAATATTTTATGTTAATAATTAACCAGTTAAGGAAGTTAGATTTTTTGTTATTAATAATACCAAAGATAACATTATAAATATTGAAATTAATTATAATACCAGTCTGAGTCAATATCCAGTGTTGAACTGCAACCCATAAGTTGTGAACTTTATTGCATTCGAAAAGTAGATGTGGTGTGGTTTCTGGATGGTTGTTACAAAAGCTACACATGTTTGATTCAACATAGTGAATAATATATAAGAAAGTGTTCGTAGCTAAGATTCGGTGAACTAGTCTATATTGAAACCATATTAATGTTGAATCCTGAGTGCTCTGAAAAGGAAGTACATAATATTCTGCCCATTCACTTGATGAAAAGATAAAACCTTGATTTGTGTATTTAGCTTGCGATTTTGGAGTTATGGATTTAGAGTTTAATAAGTTGTACATATCCTTACATCCTCTTTGTCTTTTTAATAAAAGATTACGTTTAAATGGAAGAATTGGGTTATTAACCATTTTAAATTTATCATTCAAATCATCTAAACTATATATGTATGTTTTTACTGCATATCCTTACATCCTCTTTGTCTTTTTAATAAAAGATTAAGTTTAAATGGAAGAACTGGGTTATTAACCATTTTAAATTTATCTTTCAAATCATCTAAACTATATATGTACGTTTTTACTGCATTTGTTAACGAAGCATAGCTAATGAAATTGGTGGATATATTGTAAAACATTTTATGAACTGATCATATTTTAAAATATCACCTTTTTCGTCAATAAGGTCGTTTATAAAAACAATTCCTTTTTCAAAATAATTTTTATATAGAAATGGCTTACAATCAATGAGTATTCTATCATTCAGCCAAATATTAATACATAAAATATCATCTACGGTTTGAGGATTAAGTTCTTTCTGTTTTTAGCCAGCTAAGTAGGGTATCTCTCCAAAATCTATTTGCAATATTTTTATAATTTTTTTGTTAAATAATAGTCTCCGTATTTTAATATCTCCTTTGTTGTTATACCAGTAACCAAATTAAATAGGTTTACCCATTGTGAATTACTTATAAATAATCTTTGTAGCCATGAGCATTTCAAGGCAGTCATAAAATTGTTTAAGTTTATAATTTTAAGACCTCCAGCTTTATAGTTTTGAGTTATTAAATCACGTTTTAATTTTTCAGGCTTATTCTGCCATATAAATTTTAAAAATAATGTATTTAAGTTTTATAAGATCGTTTCTCCAGGATTAGGTAATGATATTAAAAGATGTGTTATTTTAGGTATTATTAAAGTTTTAAGAACAACTATTTTTCCTAAAACTGTTAGTTTTCTAATAGACCACAATTTCATGAAGTTTTGCATTTCTTTTATTTTAGATTCATAATTAACTGCAGTAATATTTTCCAAATTTACTGAAAAATTAATACCAAGTAAATTGAATTGTGTTGCGCCCCAGTCCAATTTCCATCTTGTATAGTGGTAAATGATGACATCATATTTAATATTAACAAGGCCATTGGTTTGTAAGTGTCAAATTGTCCAATAGTATTGTACGTTACACCAATGCAGAATATTTTTCACTGAGAAACTATGGAAAATATTTTCCCTGTTATGAGTGACCACTGGTGTAATAAAACATGTTATTACAATCTCACATGATAAAGGTGTGTATAGATGTATGCTTAGATCCAAGAAAAAAAGTAAACTCTCAAGGGAATATATATATTGTTTTAATGTACCGGGGTATTTTATACAAAATTATTTGGAGGTAAAATCTAGTTTCAGTCACTACAAACATTAAGACAAAACACTTTCAAAATATTAAAACACACAGATATTCTAAGCACTTTCAAAATATCAAAACACACAAAGATATTCCAAATAAGAAATGTAATTCATATGTATTACTAATTGTTAAAAAGGCTCCAATAGCTGAAAATGTGTTAAAATGGCAGCAAGACTCCAGACATTTTGTTTAAGAAAATCTTATATAGAACCATCACTTAATAAACATGAAAGATGTTAATTTTAAAACTCACACTTATTTTGTCAACTCTGATGTTCCTCACTGGCCACTTCAGGACATATGCAAAGGCATTTCTTAACTCACTCACTACATCATCTATCGAGCGGTTTGGAGCCTTCATGGAAATTCCTAGAGTCTGAAATGAAAATGTTTTATATAAGATACAGTTCATAAATAATGTTTTAATCACATATTTAATTAACCTCCATTAAAAAAAAACTTCATTTCCATGACTGAGTTGAAGAAAGTTAATATAATTTTTATGTAAAACTAATATCTTTCAGTTTAACTTCAAAAACATAAAAGTAAACTACATAAATGTTATATACATACATTTATCCTATAACTTACCCATGATATCCATGTCATAAATCCATGTGATAATGTACTTTATTAACCCGGTTAATAATGGTATGCAAATTTGCAAGGTCTCTAGGTAATGTGTTGCTGTGGATGGGTCATTTGCTTACAAGCCAACAAGACCTGTGTACCTGAGCGTAACGTTTTCAAAGATTTGTTTAAAATGTGTGATGTCAAACTAATCTGTGTTAATCGTGATGACGTCATATTATCAATGGCGACAACTTTAGTACTTTGATTTACTAAAGAATTAATTAAAATGTTATTTTTGAAGTGTTATAGGATAAATAGAATTACCAATTAACATAGACTCGGTTGATATTTTCCATATTGAAAAATACTCGTGACGAATTCTCTATGTACAATGTATGTATACCTAATTGTGTCGAGCAAGGTAACTTCTAGTGACTACAATTTGTGAATGCCTGTGGGTCCTTTGAATATGAAACCAGTCGATAATTTGATATAGAAATAGATTAACGATGTGCCACCCAGACACTTTCATGTTTGTACACATTACATTAGTTATGGTGTCGTAATGGAAAATGTTGACCATATCTCTGAATTAAGACATGTCAAAGTCAGTGCTACATTATTGTATCTAACATTACTTAATAAAATATAAATATGTGTAAATTTATTTAATTTAAAGATACACATGTGTTTATAGATATAATAAAAGATAAAAGAGTGATTTCTGCATTTAGATTTCTTTTGGTATTTTGATTTCAAACCTGAGAATAAAAGCCTAAAATACCGGTACTGATTGTGGTATGGTGTTGAACATACGAGTCTACATGCAGCAACACACATGCGACTGTGTTAACACAAGTTTTCCGATATGTGCATCAGTATACTGTAGTCAGGTGTGCTAAATAAATACTTAAAAGACCTACATGTAGCTATACTTTATGTATAATATAGATCACCTTAATGGTGACCTAATTAAAACACATTAACTACTTATCGTAATTGGTTTCTAGATGCGGTACTCCTGTTATCACTAAAGCTCAATTATCATAAAAGTAGTTAATATTGGTACTGGTTGATTTGCACGTGTACCTACTTTTCTTTTGCTTCATACTAATTGATCCAACAGACCACTTAACATACACTGTGTGTACACATAACTCCAGTATAACAAAATAGTTCTTAGATCAAAAGTGAACAAGATTCAACTATATATATGGACGAGACATTACAAAATTTGCTAACCGGCCTCGGTCGTGTCATGGTTAAGCCATCGAACATAAGGCTGGTAGGTACTGGGTTCATTGCCCGATACCGGCTCCTTCCCAGTGCAAGTTTTAACAACTCAGTGGGTAGATGTAAGACCACTACACCCTCTTCTCTCTCACTAACCAACTAACAACTAACCCACCGTCCTGGACAGACAGCCCTATAGCTGAGGTGTGTGTGCCCAGGAGAGCATGCTTGAACCTTAATTGGATATAATCACAAAAATAAGTTGAAGTGAATGAAAATGTTTGCTTCAGACAATCCATTTCAAGAAACTAGGGCAGGAGGTACATGAATTGTCAACTACATAGAATAAACAGTTTTGTAGACATCTGTAATCACCCACAAAATATTTTTGAATGTACATTGATAGCAATTAAATTATCATACTTTCAACAACAATTTTTTTTTATTAGGAGCGGGGTTTAGCTCAGTCAGTTGAATGCTCGCTTGAGGTGCTTGTGTGGCAGGATCGAACCACCTTGGTGGATCCATTCAACTGATTGGGTTTTTTCTCATTTCTGTGCTTTCCAGTCTGTGGGAAAGTGCATATAAAAAATCCCTTGCTGCATTAGAAAAAATGTAGCGGGTTTCCTCTGATGACTACGAGTCAGAATTATCAAATGTTTGACATCCAATAACCGATGATTAATTAATCAATGTGCTCCAGTTAAACAAAACAAACTTCTTCTTCAAAACATTAATTTTTGCTTTGTAAACAAATTATTTTCTTGTGGAATATCACCAATATTTATGAAATATTTTGTACCAGTTGGTAAAACATTTCATTTGATAATCACAGTGTTTGTTGGGTGGGTTTTTTGTTTGTTTGTTGTTGTTTTGGGGGTTGTTTTTTGTTTGTTGGGGGGGGGGGGGGGGTTACTTAATAGAACTAAAGCATGTTTTTTTTTACTATAGCATTTAATTTTTAAATCATCACATTTTTAAAAAATATAAAATAGGTTGTACCAGTTGGTAAATCACTCAATTTGATTACAGATTATTTTACTAGTAAATTATTTAATTTGAATAAAGGTATTTTTACTGCTAAATTATTTAATTTGAATTATCATCCAGTTTTATTAAGCAATATTTTGTAACACTTCATAAATCAATTACCTACCTGGATTACCGTACAAAATATATATTTTCTACTGGTAAGTACTGTACATGCATATATATGTATATCACTGAATTTGATTACAAGCTACTTTCTGTTAAATAATTCAATATATTTGGTACTAGCTAAGCTGGTAAACCGCTAAATATTCATAATTACAAATTATTTTCTATTAGTTAATTACAAACATTTTTAACTGCTGGAGATTCCTTTCACTACAACACAAAAATCAATAACTAATTTTGCAGCCAAAACTTTACTATGTTATTGTTGGAAACAGACTGAGACAGAATGGGTTTATAATTTCACACACCACATACAGGTACATGTAGTTACAAGATTCTATCAGGCTGTTTGCAAGAAACTAATTTGAGGGAACGTAATAAAAACCAAACAGACCATAAGTGCCAATACCAGGCGGTTAAGGATTTGAAATGTTTTGAGATTGGACTGCATTTCATGCAATTTGACAAATTTTAAGCAGCAGTTATCTTACTGTCATCTATTGAATGATTGTAAAATATACTATTAATTTTTAAGATTTTAGGGGACATAATTTTACCTCTTTATTCTCTGGTAGAAACTGTCTACACAAAACGTATGTGCAAACTTGCAAATTATTGTACATAAAATTGGGTTTAGTACAGCAAATCACAAAATTTCAGTTGTAATATTTAATTCATGTTAAAATTTGTCACATTCAACTTTAATTTATATTAGCAAATATAACCAAAAAGGTTTATTAAAAAATTACATAAACACAACTCTTTAAAAAGCCTTTAGTTTATTTGGATAACTAAAATTTGAATTTGACTACAAATTTTTTAATGAAATTAAAAAAATTGTTAATGATGTTTGCTATCCATTAAAACCTGATTATGTATTACAGTGTATATCAATATTAAATTATTTCATGAAAATTAATCATATGGTTTTCTTGAGAAAATGTCAGACTGGTAAACACTGTGATATATGTTATGTTGTGAGAAGGACATATAATACAGACAGGATTAAGGATGCATGAAGGATTGACACGGATACACTCACAGACTGATAACAAAGTCTGTAATCCTCTTGTCACCGTCTGTTCAACAGAAGTGCGCAGAGTTAAAAACATAATGTCAACAAGTGCTCAAAGCAAACCAAGCCGATAAAGTACAAAGCTGATACTAGTATAATGTCAACAGCAGACATTTCCCGATACACAACACAAGAAATTGGTGAAAACAAAAATATGTCTGGAAAGAGCAACTACATGAAAGCTTTACAATATTTCATATATATATTTTAAAAAAAAACATTGTACAGTGTATATTACTAGATCTTTTTAAGACTATTAAGCAGGTTTCTTAAGACAGATGCCTGCTTAATATAGGTGACTATTTTTGTGCATGTTTATCTACAAGTATAATAATAAAATTATACAATATTGATTACCATCCCTCTCTCCCTCCAATCTACCACACTAATGGTGGTTTGAGTTAAGCAAAACCATTATATTTTTTAAGGATGTGCCTGTGCACCCACGCAGCCAGCTGATTAGACTAATTGGAGGAGTCGTCGTAGTCAGCCTGCAGCTGAAATCTATGTCGCGTGTTTCACGTCATCAGTGCTTGCTTCGTGTCTGACATTGTCTCAACCCATTCACGAGACCAAGCCCACGGCAAAGGTGCTTCACGAAAACAAATGACGTACATGTATGCACGACATCGGTCTTGCTGATCATACAGGCTGGCTGTAGCCAGTTTATATACTTATCAAAGCTATTAATGTTTAGTGCGGCGGCAGTAACATTATCATGTTCTCATGTTAATCAATATGTACATTAGGTTGAAATCATCATCATCATCATCATCACCACTAACCAGAGCTTATTACTGTAAGAAACATTCCATCCCTTGTCGGATGCATACACAAGGTCATATCTTAAAAAAAATAAAAATAATAAACACCTGTTTGCTCTAACATAACACATAATTTGCTGGTTTGGTTTAGTATACTAGTATATTTCTCAAACAGGCCTTGTGTTTTAAGGCAGACAATTGTCCGCGTCTGCTACAGCCCACATAAAGTGCCCACCAGGTGGGCTACAAACTTCCTGCCTGTTCCAAAACAACGTTTTAAATTTGCCTACTTAGCTACATGAGAAGACAGCACTTTCATGACTTCACCAGTGTTATACATGTAGTTAGACATTCTGTAAACATTATATTCATGTGCTCTCAAACTTATTTCAACTGTTACAAAGTTTTCATTTCTTGTATTTTTTCCAACAACATTTTATTGTAATAAAATATTATAAGCATTACATGTATATCATGTAGTGAAAATCTTTTTAAAGGCTAAGCTTGTTGACCAATCTCAACTGTTAAATATTAACCAAAATACATATTTGTCAAATCACAATGTTAAAATCAAAGTATTTAGGGCTTTTTTAAAAATCCTTAACCTACCTAAAAGTTAACAAGAGCACTGTAGTATTTTATAAAATTAACGTTCTCTATTTATCCATCCTGAACTTACTTATTTTAAATTTATACTCAAGATAAAAGATCTAAGTGTAATTTCAACATGCAGAAGAAGTTATAGCATAAAATAAGAAATATCAAATGAACAGGTTTTAAAATACAGAAACAACCACTAAAATTAGCAATGCCGTGGAAAGTACTGTGTAATTTTTAATTCCCAACAGCACTTTTTTGCTTTGGATTCTTTTATTACATTTTTTTTTCCCCATGGCAGGCAAGATTTTTGTATTTTTGTTTGTTTTTGTTTTTTGTGGGGTTGCCGTGGAAATTTTCTTAATTGCAGGTTGCAGAAAACTGAGTCAACATACTTCTAAGGAGGCCCACCAAAAATAAATTGTCCTGTCAGCTAAAAAGCTGATTTAGGTGGGCTGTTTTTAACCCACCTGCATATTTTAAATCACAAGGCCTGGTTATATAAATCAAGGGATGGTCTGGTTAGGGTGATCACAGCAGCCACATTGCGGCTACAAGTATGATAAAAGTAGCTACACTGTGGCTATGAGGGTTACGGCTGTAGCTAGTTGATTAGAAATTTTTGCATAATTAATGCAATAATATCAAAATTATAATGTGCTGCCATTCGGTATAAGCAGTGGGGTTTTTTTTACGATCTATGAGTATACAAGAGTAGGCCTACTGGTAAAGTACATGATATGCCCATCAAAAGTAAGTCGCTGTGACCTAGTTATGGTACGGAACACACCACCATCCAAAGTTGTACCTGCATGCAAGGTTTGATGATCCTTTATGAAATGAAATGATAAGGAATATACGGCCTGGACAGGAATTTCCTTTAATATGCAGTAATGTGTGAAAAGTACCTAGTTATGGTATGCAACATACTGCCATCCTAAGTTGCACTTGCATGTTAGGTTTGATGATCCTATATAATTGATATAAAAAGATACATGTATGTTCCGGAAACAAAATGGAGATAGGGACATACAGACAATGCAATACCATAATACAACTCGTCAAAGACATGCATATATAAAAATGTAAATCACATAGAAAATCAATGTCACTTAACCTTCAAAACAGCAGCCTGTTATGTTGCAATGCGGAAATACCATTCAAATTCAAACTGACAATAATATCACATGTTAATCTGTCAGTCAGCCTATTATGGATTTTTTAATAATATAATATTACTTCTTTTCTACTTCTGAATGAAATTATTTGGTTTTAATTTCTATGGGCATATACATGTAACTTAAAGGATTATCTTTAAATTTTCCACAAAAAAATTAATACATAACTTTGAGACTTGCTCTTCACCCTCAAAATAAAGTACACATTTGTTTTGTCAAATACAGAGTTTTTTGCTTGAAATATTATTCTATATGTGCATCTGTGTGTGTAATCCCATCTCCCAATGTTTACTGAAGCTCAGCTGTTGTGAAAAGGCTTTTTTATGCCATCACATACAATGTATAGAAATACCATACAATCTGAATATTCATAATCGTCATATAAAGCCCAGATAACGCAGTGAACATAGTTTTCCCCTTTTTTTCCCCTAGGAATATTACTGTTAAATAGATTAATGCATATTATTGCACCATGATCTGACCTACTGCATACATGTAAACATTTTGACATTTTCTTTGCATGCCTACATGTACAGGGAAAGGTTAAGCATTAATCACCTTTGATCGCCTGTACTATTTCAAAAGCAGGGCATAACATTTGAATTTTTCAGACAACCGATACGTTGTTCATGTTGTTTTAGTGTTTACACGAACCATTTGCTTCAGTAGTTCAGATAAAAATGAAAAGGTTAATGGCCAACGATAATTAATCAAACGAGAATCTAAGATGAGTGGTTTTCGTAGCTTTTCTCCATCAAATTTCCTATCATAAATACGAAAATACATGTATACTGTTTGTGTACTAGGACCAACTTAAAAGCTGCCAGGCAAAAATAAAAATTAAGTTTGTTTGTCCTAACCGACCAACCCACGAAAATCGATCCTGTGTCAAAATCATTTTTGACCTCTTTTGGGGAAGATTTTTTTTTAATTTTAAAAAAATATTTAACCAATTTCAATTTAGGCTTAAACTAGTATAATATTGATCAGTAGATGATATTTGTCAAACATTTTAAAATCTCTATATAATTTAACTAAAATTTATTAAGGTCAGTTTCGATTCATTGGAAATTAGAAATTCTGTAAAATGCTATTCATATTAACAAGAACATGATTTTCTCACAACGGTGACATGTGATCTAACACACTGCGGTGCATGTTCATAATACATGGCACATGCTCTTGTGACAGGCAAAATGGGTTTTAAACTAAATCAATCAGTCACAAAGTTAATATTAGCAGTGGTTTTGTCCTACACTAGGTACAGTTGCTAGAATTTGTTATTAATAGACCTGATTCAGTCAGAAAGAAGCTATACAAGTGTTGAAGTCTGCAAAGAATTCATAATCAGCCGACTTATTACTTGGATAACAATTGTCGTTTATAAATACATTGTATTGATATGCTTTAGAAAACCGAATGCTTATGTTCACTAAAACAGGTTCACCCTTGATACATCTAGGTCAGGGATTTCCCACTGTACAGAGTTTTCAAAAAACATTGAGATATTGGCCAACAACACACGTTTGTTTGGATTTTCTGACAAGCGATTACAGCCTTTGCAAGAACGATCTGTCATTTATGTTGATATTGGTTTTGCATAACAGACGAGCGACAAAACCGTGCGTGCCAAATTTTATGCACTGCAAACATCAGTAAATTTATTCATGAAATTGTATCTGTTTAGTTGTCACTATATGTACATGTACATATTTGATTAATTATTTACTAATACCCTCACTACATTTTGAAATGATTATGAATGGAAATATACATGATATTACCTACAAGACTTCATTAAAAATACATGTCGCCACTGTAGCTCATTCAGCACTGGTCTGCATGAACAGGAAATATTCAAATGAGTCCACTAAGTAGTATCGATCTGGTAATCCATGATACCTCATGTGGAAACCTCATCACTGCATGAGGTACATCTTACTTCACTCAGAAGACGACTGGCATATTCATACATAGGTCTGATATTAAATGTCACTATTTTAATATTCATTTGCGCAACACCAACAATGCTTTTCCAACATCATTCTCATTGTGCAAGTACCACATCATAAATACATCTACCCTGTACATGTATATTTTATGACCGGTGCATTATTGCAACAGAAATAGCTGTCAATAGCTTCATCACCTGTTTGGTTTTGTTTACAAATTGCACAAATATTACACAAATACAGCTTTTGCATGTAGGTCAGTATAAATTATAATATAATAACTGGTATACGTAATACATTCACACGTCATGTTACTTCAAATATTAGATATTCAGACAAAACAAACACATTTGTCTCTAGGGAATCCATGCCTCGGAGGATTCTATCCCAGAATGTTAACTTGTACATACATGCAACCAATTAGTGCACCACATTGTAGGTATAAGCTACATGCACAATAGTGATATACACATTCATGAGCTCACAGAAAGGTTTTAGTAGATTTAAAAAAAAAAAAAAAAAAAAAACAATTTCATAAACAAGCCTCGGTGATACAGTGGTTAAGCCATCAGACTTAAGGTTGGTACATAGATCTCAGTACTGGCTCCCATATCGAGTGAGTTCCTACAGCTCAATAGGATTGTGAAATGCAACTAAACATCAGACCTGTCAACCCTCCCGGATTCTGCGGCAGACTCCCGGTATTTGATCAAGTCTCCCGCGGGAAAAACGTTTCTCCTGGGAAATCATTATTTTCTAAGCATACAAAAAATTCAAGCTACCGTGGCTGTGTATTGACATTCAGTGTTGCCATATGTAAAACTATCCAATTTAGTCCTAATAATACCTCTGACTCGTAAAATGTCTTCCCACTGGATTACATAACAAAAGTTCTATGGCTGGAAGTGCCAGAGTAGACAGCGAACGCATGCATCAATACACACGATGTCAAAAATCACGTGTCAAAGAAAGACGACAGAAAGACCAATTAGCTGTATAAACAATACTTGTATCAATTAGATTTGTAGGTTTGTGCAGTAAAATGTTAGTAACAAGAGTATACTTCAAGGGATTATTTTCCTACGATTAATAGATCTTGTGTTTGACATAACGTTACTCACGGAAATAGGTAAAATTCCGGTATATTTTACACGGTGTCAGTAATGAGCTTTTACGTATGATTAGTAGAAATACAATGTTTATTGCATGGTTATGGTGATTTTAAATAAGTACCACACCACTGTACCTTATTGTAGTAAAAACTGAATATTAATTTATAAGATTTAGGCCTATATAAATTTGTCTTGGGTCTACTTTTCACGAAACACAAATAAGTGTAATACCGTAAATGTACTAATTAATGTTTAAATTTGTTAGTGTTAAGATTTTTGGATAAAAGAGTTATTTTTAAAAATATGTATTAAATTATAATAATATTTTAAAATAATTAAAACAAAATTTAATATATATACTCTTCAAAAAAAGAAACGCAAAAGGGTACAAATGGGTTATAACTCCGATTTTATGTTTCCTACCGGTTCATGCTTTGTGAATATAAGGTCATTGCATGTCCCAAACACATTCCCACGGTTACATTCGATAAAACGCAGCTACTGTACAATAAAGTTCCAAAATGTGAATATTCGTAAAAATGCAGCCACGTGCAAACCATGTCACCACTGCACGTGCGTTGTCTGCACGTGCAACATGAACACCGACAGTATAAAAGTGCAGGGTGTTCGCTTGCCTGGCCTCTGTATCTGGCCGACAGTTGACAATCCAGGACATGCCACGTCTCAGTGAACCGCAGAGAAACAATGCCATCGGCCGACTAGACGCAGGCGAATCCAGAACGGCCGTTGCCAGGGCATTCCATGTGTCCCCAAGCACCATCTCCAGACTGTGGGACCGTTACCAGCAACATGAATCAACACGTGACCTCCCTAGATCCGGTCGACCACGGGTCACTACCCCCGGGCAGGACCGCTACATCCGGGTACGCCACCTTCGGGAACGATTGACTACTGCCACCTCCACAGCCGCAGCAATACCAGGTTTGCGCAGGATATCCGACCAGACCGTACGGAACCGCCTACGTGAGGTAGGAATTCGTGCCAGACGTCCAGTTCGAGGTGTCATCTTAACACCACAACACCGTCGACTCCGACTGCAGTGGTGCCAGATTCATCGACAATGGCCTCAACTGCGATGGAGACAGGTGTGGTTCAGTGACGAGTCCTGATTTCTGCTCCGACGTCATGATGGAAGATGTCGCGTGTATAGGCGTCGTGGTGAACATTATGCGGCAAACTGCGTGCAGGAAGTGGACAGATTCGGCGGGGGTAGTGTCATGGTGTGGGCAGCCATCTCACACACTGGCAGAACTGACCTGGTCCACGTGCAGGGCAACCTGAATGCACAGGGCTACATTGACCAGATCCTCCGGCCACACATCGTTCCAGTTATGGCCAACGCCAACGCAGTGTTCCAACATGACAACGCCAGGCCTCACACAGCACGTCTCACAACGGCTTTCCTACAGAACAACAACATTAATGTCCTTCCTTGGCCATTTGTATCACCGGATTTGAACCCAATTGAGCATCTATGGGACGAGTTGGACCGACGCCTCCGACAGCGACAACCACAGCCCCAGACCCTGCCCGAGCTGGCAGCAGCCTTGCAGGCCGAGTGGGCCACCATCCCCCGGGACGTCATCCGTACTCTGGTTGCTTCAATGGGCAGGCGGTGCCAGGCAGTTGTCAACACACGCGGAGGCCACACCCGGTATTGACTCCAGATGACTTTGACCTTGGTGGTGTGTCCTATCACTTACTCACAATGGACTAGAGTGAATTGTGAACAATCCTGCAACATTTGGTAATTATCGGACTCGCCATTCAATAATTAAATCAATTCTCCAAATGTTACGACAATGTGGTTTTGCGTTTCTTCTTTTGAAGAGTATATATATAATTTTTTATTTTTTTATTATTATTATTTTTTTAATGCCAATAACTAAGGTTGACAAGTATACATGACATTATGTAGTGTTCATATAACTTATTGTAATACTTTTTAAAAAGTTGTGTTAAATTGTGTGCAGTTAAAAAATCAGTTTTTTGACAAAATCTCCTGCTTTTTCAACACACACCTCCTGCTTTCTCTTGACTAAAGGTTGACAGGTCTGCTAAACATACTGATCTCTCATTAACCACTAACAATTAAAAATTACATCAGAAATTTTATGATATGAAAGATGACATCAAAACAAATTTCAGTTGTACCAAACATATATTTAAATACAAATTTGTACAAACCTATAAAAAAAAAGAAAAAAAAAAGAAGTTTTTTCAAAGTAAAAATGAAAAAAAGGTTTGTTTAACAAAACCCTTGAAAATATAAATGTTTCATAACACCTTAGCACTGTGGTTATTTGGTATCATTTTGACACTCTGTGTCACCTCACACCTCTAGTCCATTCCAACTGAAAAGCAGCAATGCGATTCTTTTTTTACAATGTTGTTTCTCACATGCAAAAAAGCACATACATTCAGTGTTTCTGCCAGAAAGAAATGTTTGGGTATGGTGCTATGGAACTGAATGCAACAGGGAATATGGGAGACCTTCCCCAGAAAGAAAATGGGTTAAAGGAAACATGCCACATGACCTATATTTGGCACCAACCATGTAAAATTAATTATAAATTGAATCACCTAAAAAAAAAAAAAAAAAAATTAAAATTAATTACTTAAAATTGCCCTGTAAAACCCAGATATGAGCTCTTAGTGGAAATTGCCGATCTTTAATGAGCAGGGCGATCACGTTGTCCGTGGCATCAGTCACGCGTCACTTGATCTGAAGCCTTACACTTAAGTATTAGTCGGTACCACTCACAAAGAATCTAAGACTTGCAGAGCTTACCAAAAAAAATTAGTGTTCATTCGCAAAACATTTTGCCATATCAATTTGAGCCATTGGTAAATGAAGAAAGACACATATTTACTTACAACAGTCATACTGAAGAAGAAACAGATAGTGAGCCAGAGGGTGGAGAAATCGATGGTACCAGACCAGACCAGTCGACCTATTTACAGCCCGCAGCCCAAAAGTAACCCAGAGACAAAAACAGAATCCGGATGTTGTTGTTGTTTGTTTTGGTTTTGTTTGTTTTTTTAAAGATTTATTGCCCCCAGAACATAGGCAGTGAACAGGTTGGGGAGCCGTGGTCACTGCCTTACGAAGTACATATTTAAACAATAGTATCTTTAGTAGAAACAAAATATGCTATTTAAATATGTTAATGCTTTCTATATTTATAAGACGGAAAGGGCGAAAGAGAGAGAGAGAGAGAGAGAGAGAGAGAGAGAGAGAGAGAGAGGGAGGGAGGGAGGGAGGGAGGGAGGGAGGGAGGGAGGGAGGGAAAGAAAGAAATGTTTTATTTAACGACGCACTCAAAACATTTTATTTACGGTTATATGGCATCAGACCACACAGAGTTTGAGAGGAAACCTGCTGTCACCACTACATGGGCTACTCTTTCCGATTAGCAGCAAGGGATCTTTTATTTGTGCTTCCCATAGGCAGGATAGCACAAACCATGGCCTTTGTTGAACCAGTTATGGATCACTGGTCGGTGCAAGTGGTTTACATCTACCTATTGAGCCTTGCGGAGCACTCACTCAGGTTTTGGAGTCGGTATCTGGATTAAAAATCCCATGCCTCGACTGGGATCCGAACCCAGTACCTACCAGCCTGTAGACCAATGGCCTAACCATGATGCCACCGAGGCCAGTACAGGGATGGAGGGTGCAACAACAGTAGATAAGTGTAAAGAAGTTGTGGGGATATTGAGAGAGTATTATATAGAGAATGACATTTTAATTAGTACTTTATTTCCATGTGAACTTCCAAAGCATTATTTTTAATTAAAACTTTCTTTCAAAGAGTGTTTAATAGGGTGTCCATTGCTTATGAAATGCTTCATAGTTGCAGTTTTTGTAATAAATATATTTTTCTATTTCAAAATTATTTTGTAGAATATTTTTCACGGCATTGACATGTAAATTTCTTTTTTGTATTTTCATACTGTAAATATAATATTTTATGTTGATAATCAGCCAATTTACAAAATTACCTTTTTCGTTGTTGATCATAACTATGTCTCTGCTTAGAGTAATATTAATTTCAGTTTCATTTCTTATCCATTCTTCTATTGCTTCCCACAGAGAATGTACCAAACTACATTCAAATAATAGGTGTTGTATGGTTTCAGGTGATTTGTTAGTTGTAAGAATTCTGTGTATGGTTTTATACTGAAACCAAGATAACGTTGTGCTTTTGACAGATCTAAAGGGTAGAATGTAATATTTTTTCCAGTCATATATATCATAGATATATCCTTCTTTAGAATATTTTATTTGTGATTTTGGAATGGTGGTTTGAGCGTTCAGTAAATCATATATATGTTTGCAACCTTTCTGATCTTTGAACAAAACCTTTAAGTTATATGGAAGAACAGGATTTTGTAATGCTATAAAAACGTCACCCAGATGTTAATGCTGATGTGTATATTGGTCATATTTAGCACAAAGATACAACCTCGGTATGATGTATTTAAATGTAAAAAAATAAATGTAGGAAAAATATTTTTTAAAGAAAAAAAAAATAATAATTCATGTAACGAAATCTGTATTTACCGTCAGCAGAAGGAAACATCTCAATTAAGTCATTAAATATCGCAAATACAAATATATATACACGTATATATATATATTTTTTTTTTTTGTAACCCACTTTTTTGTTACATATTTAAATACATAACGCTTAGGTGTATGTTTGTGCCAGATGTGAACAATATATGCCTCTGCATTAACATACGGGTTCTGTTTTGGTCTTCAGGACGTTTTCGTGACGTACTCTGCCCGAAAATGAAAAACGTTATTTAAATGTATTTTTGATTCTACACTTTTTTCATACTGAGATGTTTCCTCATGCCAAATCCCAGGTTTGTACATGCCATATTTAATGACTTAATTGACGTTTCCTTCTTCGGACAGTGAATACAGATTTCGTTATGTACAGTACAAACAATTTTTTTCTCTTTATAAAATATTTTTCCTACATTTATTTTTTTAACATATCATGCTGAGGTGTATCTTTGTGCCAGATATGAACAATGTACACCTCGACATTAACATCCAGGTTCTGTTTTTGTCTCCGGGTAACTTTCGGGCTCCAGGCTTTAAATAGGCTGACCCCAAAGTACTATGTGGCGGTGGTTTTCAATCTTTTCTTTTTGCAATAAAATACCCACGGCTTTCTTCGGATACAATTCTTTGGAAAACAGAGAAGAAAAAAAATCCAGACGTTTATTTTTACACCCAAAGGAAGCGCAGTACAGCATTGTTGGGCTCTGAAAAGATCATAAGCCCCCTACTCCATATATATAACAGTTAAAAGCAATGGAAGAGTACAGCGTGACTGATGTCACTTCCGTTTTTTTCAGAAAGCTCACCGATAAATATGCATAAATCGTACTTTGATACCGAATGGTGTAATTTCTACATTTTTAAGACAATTACACATATTTTATTGTTATAAACTTATTTGTATATTATTTTTATATCATTTTGCTTTTAAAATGAGCTATAATATGGTCTCGTGACATGTTTCCTTTAAGTTAGGGTTAAGAAAATCATACAGTAATGATAAGAGTAATTAATTTTTTCAAAAAGGTTAACTTTGAAAAAATATATATTAAACTTATGGCGCCATACCCATTTTACCCTCTGGCAGAAACCCTGACATTTGTACCATGGTCTTTGGTAGCCTATCAGTCCTGGAATACTACCTGGAATAGGGTAAATCATTTGGTTCCACTGAGGAAGATCGATTGTTTGACCAATTGAAGCTACATACAATCCTTAATGACAACTCTGAATATCTTAAATTACAGCCAATAGCTGGAACCTGTAGTTACACCTTTAGAGAATAAAGGACAAAAGACAGAATCTTCTAGAACTCTTCACCATGTACACAGAGACACTAAGCACTCCCTGAAATATTAAAAGATACTAATCCAAACTTTGATAAAAATGCAAGTTTTATTAATTATTCTCAGAAAGGCCTTCCATCTAGAGGATGCTGATTTTTTAAGGCTATGTAGGCTACCTAAACACACCAATTTTAGCTTTAACCATTCTGCGATTAGCAGACTTAAGAAAACTTTGACAGATACATGATGTAACCCCAAAAGTATATTTCAAATGGAATCTTTGACAGGTATCTAACCCACGAGTAGGGCGTCTAGCTGTCCAGTGTAACTGTCCAAAATCAGACACAATAACTCGGAATGCCATCACGAAGAGTCATATCCTTTCTTAAGAGATCAACACAATTTGGCATGGTGTACATGTATGGCATGTCATTGGAATATCACAATGTGGAAGAAGATCATTGGTTGGATGAAATCCAATTCTTGCTGCACATCATAAATGCGGGTGTGGAGGCAAAGAAAGACAGTGTATACACCCCAAAGATGTCATTAATATTTAATTTAAATGTTCATCAGGTATAGAATTACAAAAAAAAAAATACATGATTCCTGGGTGACAGAATGTTAGTTTTTTTATACATAATTTGTGCATGTTAATAACCTTGTGATTTGGTTTTGATATACATCTGTACAGAGATACCTTTACTTTAAAAAGGGAGTTTGTAGCCATTTTAAACGGTTTTCAGTAAATAAGATATTTTTACATTAAAATTTACTTACCGTATATGCAAAAATGTTCGTGAATAAAATATACTGCGAAAATCGCAAACATGTTGACAGCACTGCGAATTTGTTACGCGCAAACTTATTTCCAATTTGGTATAATTTTCATGGATACAAAAGACAAGCAGTCAGAGGTACCTGTTAAATTTATACCGAGTTTCATATGCACTTTGTCTTTACCGCCAAATTATCCACAAGGTCACGTGGTTCTGTAAACCTGCATGTCATGTGGATTTGATCTTAGTGACACAAGTAATCTTAGTTTTGTTTGTTTTCTTTGTAACTGTGAATGGAAGTCTGTGGGTACCATTAATAATTAAAAGTTATTTCTTCTGATATTTGTGTTTTTTAATTTTCTGTATCGCATGTGCATGTTCCATCGATAACATGTCTTATCAGACATACATACAACATTGACGTCTTGCTGACAGCATGGTATCATGTCCAGGTGTGTGCGTGAAATTGTCATTGAAAAGAGTTTGGCAAATGAAATATGGGTAATTTTGATTTTATTATCGGGGGACACAGTCGCGAAAGTAACCCGATAGCGAATTATTTTATTCTAAAAATATTTGCATATATACGCTACATTTTTTTGCCTAGAATATGAATATCTCTATAACCAATGCATTTCTGGAACTTGTAATACTTTGTAGTATCTCAATTTATAGATTTTTGTCAAAAATAAAATGTACACATGTACAAATTTATTATTTCTTCTAACTAAAGATCATTCCAAATGTATTTATAATTTTCCCTATAATACTTTATATATTTAAAACACGTTAAGGGTAAGTAGGTTTTTTGAAAATCAGGAAAAGGCAAGATATATGTTTATTTTTTTGAGGGAACAAATGAAAGTCTTGCTATAGGGCTAAGGGCTCAAAATTCAGGATAGTTCCTTTAATTCTGACTACTGCAGGCAAGATATCTCGCCCAACATCACGCCAATCGACATACCGGTACTGTACACTGTATACAGTACATTCTCAGGGCTCTTGCTGTCGTTTGCTAAAGTCACCAATTGCGAAAAATAAAAAAAATAAAAAAGAATTTTCGGTTTGGCGAAAAAATTTGTGAAAGATTTTTTTCCATCTCGATTTTTAGAACCAAACATTTTCAACCAGTTTTGTTTAGTTGATCCGCCTCACGGTGTGAATAAGTGCTATCTGCATGTCCACATGGCCAGTCTACTATTCAGTAGTGTACTGCCAGCTGCTTGTCGTAAAGCTAGAAAACTCTATTAAATAAAATGAAATACTGTTTAAGACATGTGGCATTTTTTATATTAAATGTTTGATTACTAGTGACAAGTTTTACTTTTTATTAGTCATGTTTTGTCGTACCGGTTAATGTTGTTAATATGGGTCATGTGGTTAAGTTTATTTCCACGAAGTGGGTGCATTGATGAGCAATACATATATTGTTTCTCTCTTATATACAATCATTATTAGTTAAAACTTTCTATGTTTACAGATTATATTTCAAACATATTAAATGGTGAAATTATAATTCATTTGTGCTATATCTACTGATATAATACTAGCGCCGACATGATACATCCCTCCGCCCCTTACACAGAATTAGAAAACTCTCGAAACCAGCATGATAATGAAAGAGCCTTTTTTCCCACTTGTGAAAGACTGTCGCACGCCAGTGTTTTGATAGCAATAACATAGACGTTTCCTTTGTCTTTATTTTGGGTGACTGGCTATAATCTTGAGTTGGACACCATGATAATTATGAACAGTATTCACTTATAAATCATACGCACTGGCGTAGGAAATGGAGGGCACTTTTCAGATATTTTGCTTTATATTTGCTTTATAATAGTGTAAAAGTGTGTAAATATAAAAGGAGGGTAGTTACAAAACGAGGTCATGGGGTAGGGTATGATCAAGAGTTACGCACTTTAATTTTTTTTTCTTCTTCATAAATTAAAACAGCCAGTCTGGCCATTTTGTTTCTTAAAAATATGATTTTTAAAATTATATATACAATAATACATCTATTTATTACCAAAGAGATTAAAAATACATGCCTATAGGCCTGTGGCATTGGAACAATATCTGGAGGGGTAGCACAGTGTCTGGTGGGACTAGAGTTTTATCTTTATATAAAGCAGAAAAGATAAAGATAACTAAAATAAGAACAGGTAAATCTAATGTTTATAAATTTATAAAGTTGGTAAAATTAATGCCTGTGACAGGAAAAGAAGGAAGTTGTTAGAAGACAATTGTTAAATAACTTTAGAGGGGTGAGTCTTGTCATCATTACAAAACATAATGGGGGCAGGGTTACAAACAATAAGAGTCAGATCTTACGTTATGTAATTGTTGAACAACTCCATAATTGGACATTTGGGCAATTCCACGGTAACGGAATTACGAGTTGGAGAGATATTTCAGGCATTAAACTCAGCTAGTCCACATAAGAAAAATTATCATAATGATGTAACTATGTAATACACTAGTACTGCACTAGTGCTTGTCATGGACAGAACTGAGACTCTCTACTGCAAGGTGTAGTGCATGAGTACTTAATTAAAGTTTGGTAACGGAATTACGTAAAAACGGACACCATTTTTACGGGCACCGCAAAACATCAACAAACTCTGTGAAGTATGATGAAATAATTATTTATCTTCATGATGGAATGATGACCTAATGACTTGTGATTAACAAAATAGAAATTATATTACAAATTATCTTTTCATAATTTTAAAGTACAACATTGAATGCCGGTAACGGAATTACACAGTTCGTAACGGAATTACCGCTCTGAATTTACTGTTGAAAAACCATATTTATTTACTTTAAATTTGATTTGCAAATATGTTGCATAATTTTATAAGTTAAATAATAATTCAGTATACTTGTTTTAAGCATTCATATTAATATTTCAAATGATAACTAGTTTCAATATCGGTAACATGTACACGTGCATGTATATTATGAGTGGAGATTTAAACTAGCACTAAACTGTGTACATATTACATAGTAAATGTTTAAAATGTTTGACAGCAATTGAAAAAAATTATTGAACAGTGACATTGTTAATAACAAAGAGAATTACACCAGGTCAAAGGAACACAGGCCAATTAAAATTATATAGACTGACCGTCAAACATCTAGATTGTATTACGATAAGTGAAAGATATTATGCCTAATAATAAAATTCCTCATCTATCTGAGGTTATGGTAACATACATGACAACATTCAAAACACCAGTATTTTCTTCTTTGGCCAACCAAACATGCCATCTTCAGACCTGTCAACCCTCCCGGATTCCGCGGGAGTCTCCCGGTATTTGATCAAATCTCCTTTCTCCTGTGCGGGAGACAGTTTCTCCTGTTAAATGACATTTTTGTAAGCATAAAAAAAAATCGATCCTCTTTTGTCAAAATAACAGAAGGGAAGTAACTCTGCCTTTTTTTTTCATTCGGAAAAAGTCGACTACTTTCGGTTTCCGAGAATGTAACAGGCCGAATTGCCCCGACTGTTTAACCTTTGCCGAAGTGAGAATTGTGGGATAGCCTATTTATATTGTTAAAAAAGCACATGGAGTTTATAAAATGATGTGTTATTATAATGTTTGTTGTCATCGTAATGGCTACGAAGCGTGTTGCCGCTAATTAAACAGGCTGTGTATTGACATTCAGTGTTGCCATATAAAAAAAAAAAAACTATCCAATTTAGTTCTAATAACACCTCTGAATTGTAAAATGTCTTTCCACTGGATTACATAATGCAACTATGACAAATCTGAACTGCCAGACTCCCGAGTTGACAGCGATACACACGATGCATGTTAAAATCACATGTCACAGCAAGACAACGAAAAGACCAATTAGCTGTATAAACATACTTGTGTCAGTTAATTTTGTATGTTTGTGCGGTAAAATGTTGGTTATAAGGGTACACTTCAAGAAATTATTTTTGTACAATTAAAAAATGTTGTGTTTGACATTGACATAAAGTTACTCACGGAAATGGGTATAATTCCGGTATATTTCACACGATGTCCGTAATGAGGTTTTACTTATGATTAATGAAAATACAATGTTTATTGCATCATTATAATGATTTTAAATCAGTACCACGCCACCGTTCCTCATTATAGTAAAAACTGAATATTAATTTATAAGATTTATATAAATTTGTCTTTGGTACTTAGGTACACTAACCACAAATGATAATGTAACGCAACCTGTAAGGCTGTAAGTGTAATACCGTAAATGTACTAATTAAATTATTTTTTTCTTGTTCATGTTCTTAACATTTTTGGATAAAATATTATTATTTTTTTAAATATGTATTAAATCATAATATTTAAACTTAAAAAAAAAAAAAAAAAAAATTATAATAATTTTTTTTTTTTTTTTTTTTAATGCCAAGATCTAAAGTTAAGAAGTATATATGACATTATAAAGTATTCATATAACTTATTGTAATAATGTTTTTTTTTAAATCTTGCGATTTTGGGTTAAATTGTGTGAATTTAAAAAATCTCCTGCTTTTTGACCAAATCTCCTGCTTTTTCAACACACACCTCCTGCTTTCTCTTGACTAAAGGTTGACAGGTCTGCATCTTTCCATTTTAAGAATTTTACTCAGATTCGATTTCCTTGTAAACACAGGATTAACACTATAAAACGGTTGCTTTCTTTTTGCCCATTATATACATTTAAAAGCATAATGTTGGTAATTAGAATGATACTTTCCATTTTCTGCATATCCTGTAATTTAAATATAAATTATTAAATACATGTACAGTCAATAAATGCCTTTGGATAAAGTAACATTAAAGTTTGCTTCAAGTAGATATGTTATGTTACATTTCCACTTTCTGTCCCCTATATATGTTTAAAGATATATGTACAGGGCTTGAAATAGCGGCCTGTAAAAAGTGAAAAGAAGTCTATTTTTAAATCTTGCAAGTGAAATAACCATTCACCTGCTAAAATTAACTCAAAATCGCGTCATTTTTCAAAAAACAGATGTACATACGATCATCTCATCTTCTATTTAGCTGAGGCCGAGCTCATAATTCTGTCACATTTTAATTTTATAATGCTCTAAACTACACATCAGAGGTCCTAATTTTCCACACATTGTCCCAAACCCTACATTCACGTTGTGCTTTCTTATTTACAGCAGGCCATTTTTGTTTCGGAACAGGCCATATTTCTTTTGGCCTGCTATTTAAAATAAAAAAATAATGGCAGGCCATATTTTACTTCATATTTTGAGCCCCAATATAATTCTAGTAGGTTTCGATTATAACTTGAATTTTGTCATGGATATTGCAGATGTTTAGTCAGCATAATGAAGCTTTTAAGTAGTACTGTTTGGTTAAAGTTGATCAGATTTCCTTAATTTCTATATTGTTAATGGATGACATTTATATTTGCTATGGGTGTTCTGCAAATGCATTTGGAGCTACTACTAGTACTATTACCATATGGATTTTTAAAAAAGATTTTGTATATCTTCCTATTGTTACATCACTTGATGTATTGGTGTATATGGATAAGAGTGTAGCATTTTAGTACTATGTAGGTTTATATTAAAGTGTTTCTTGACAATATATACCAAAGATGGTAATGGAATTACAAATCTATGGTAACGGAATTACTTATGTTTACAGCTATATAATTTTACTAATAATGTATGAATTTGAAAGTAAATGTGTCTGATTATGTTCATTAACATATACTCAGAGACACATCCATTTATTTTACAATATTTTACTTATCAGATTTGGATTCTCCAGACATTTTTACATTAAAAACAATCTTAATATATAAGGAATAACATGATTTGATTTTTTCACTCCATGTCCACTTTAGCGTGGAATTGCCCATTTATAAACTCCTTTTGTCATTTTCAAATTATTTTTATGTCTCATCATATTTAAAAAAAAATTGTAATAAAAACAAAAGGGCATTGGGTCCTGTTCTGGACCTCCATTATTCCAGCATTTTGCACGCATATCTCGAAAGATACTGAATGATATAAGTTGTTAGGCTATTAAATATGCAAACATTATGTACCGGTACTTACATTTCACACTTTTGGTGCAAAAATATATGTATAGTGTATATCTTAGTCTGGTGAATCTTTTAGGGAACATATATACTGAACAAAATAAGAAACTTCCGCTAACTTTGCTTGAACATAACTTGATGAAAACAAACCGGGGGAATAATTGTTATATATGCGTTTAAAGAGTGTTCCATGATGCATTGTTTGGTGCAAAAATCATGGCCTTAGGTTAACAGAAACTGGGAGAAATTTTGACCAAGTGTGGTAGGGGTTAAAAAAACAACAACACCCACTTAATAACGGGTATGACCACCTCTTGAATTGACCACTGCAGTGCATCACAGGTGCATAGAATTGACTAAAGTGTTGATTTCTGCCTGTGGAATATTGTTCCATTCCTGAATGAGCGCTTGACGAAGTTCGTTGACGTTAGCGGGTGGGTTGGGACGACGCCTCAGTCGTCCGTCCAGACTATCCCAGACATGCTCGATGGGGTTGAGATCAGGACTTTTAGCGGGCCAGTCATCAATGAAATCAATGTTATCTATCCTAAGAAAATTTACAGTGTCTCTAGCTGTATGAGAGGTGGCATTATCATGCTGAAAAATCGAGATGTTGGCGTTGTTATGGAACAGAGGAATGACGTGATGAGTGAGAATGACATCGCAGTAACGTTGAGCATTTAAATTGCCATCAATGACGACTAGTGGTGAACGATAACCATGGGCAATGGCTGCTCAGACCATGACACAACCCCCACCCCCGAAACGATCTCGTTCAAGAACACAACAGTCAGCATAGCGTTCATTTCTCCTACGGTAGACACGCACCCTGCCATCACCACGTTGTAAAGAAAATCTGGATTCATCCGAAAAAAGAACAGTATTCCAGCGTCACCGTATCCAACGAGTGTGTACACGTGCCCAATTAAGACGATGACATTGCGTTAAAACGCATCCGACATAAGGACGTCGTAAACTGTTCTCCCGCAGACGATTACGAACAGTTTGCCCACTGATTCGGTTACTATGAAGCCCAGGTGTGTTAGCAGCAGTAGCAGTGGCAGTTTGGAATCGATTGCGCAAATGCGTGTTCATGATATAGCGGTCTTAACCACGCGTTGTAACACGCAGATGTCCACGATGTGGCAAGTTGTTGGTGCTTCCTGTCGTTCAAAATCTTACGCGAAGATTTCGTATCACTCGACCAGAACTCCCAACATGCCTTGCAACGTCTTCTGTCGACATGCCAGCAAATTATTGGGTATTCTTGGCATACTAAAAATGCTACAATGTAAAAAACTTTAATTTTTTTACAAATTTTGAAGCGTTTTCGTTCACTTGACAACAATATCAGTAAGACAAGTAAAACAAATTGACCTAATACTACACGGGACATGTCGAACCATGCATGCACGTGCAAATTGAATTTCACGTTGTCGACAATTAACAGTGCAAAAATAATCGATAAAATTCATGAATCCTGATAATACAGCTAATAGTACCTATATAATTTCATTACACAATGAATTCTTTAACACAACAAATACTATATGTACAAATCGGAAGTTTCTTTTTTTGTTCAGTATATATTGGATCAAAATTCACTTGGTTCTTTCAAATTACAGAGAAACATACAATTCATTATCTGTTGCCTACAATAAGTAAAACTGCCTTTTTTGTAATATATATCACTCATGGTGCACTGACTTCAATGAGCCCATCAACGGGGATCAACCCTAGACTGACTGCACATCATATGAGTGCTTTACCACTGGGCTACAGCCAGCCCAAGACATTAGCAGCATTTTGTTATTAGATTACAAAATATAAACTGAATAATAAGTACATTTTAGCATATACTATATTATCATAAAGAATGAGATTTAAAAAAAAAATCTTTTGACTGAAATGCAAATATGTTACTGGCGAATATATATTTAGATTGGCAAAAGAAAATGAAGAAAGGCAAAAAATTTGGCGAACAAAAATAGCAACCCAAGGCTAGTCTCGATTCCCCAATTCATATTCCTCGCTGTTTTGCATACGACATTGACCGGAAATAAAAATACAATACAGGATACAGATTACTGGACAGTATGGCAGCTTTAGTTTTTCATTTTTCAATGGAAAATACCTGGGAATTTAGAGTTAAAAAGGTGGTATTCGGCAAGTATTTTCACTTGACAACAATGGTGGCATGATGCTGTCATTTTAAGGAATTGATAGCTGATTGTGACAGCTAATTTGATAATAAATTTGATCATTTTACCAGCAATGAAAATCAGCAAATATTGGGATATGAATCATAGTTCGTTTTTAAAAAAACCCATTCTGGTCATTAAAACAGTTATTGGGAATGATGGACATAAATACTGGACATCTGGTCAAAAATGTCTTTTTAGATTTTTTTGCCTAATTTTAATCAACATTAACTGATCTAAAATATCACATAAATTAAAAAAAACCAAGAAAATAATACCAGTACTTACAGATTCAAATAAGAACTTTATTTTATATATTTAAAAAAACAAAATTAAGGGAATATATGGAAGTAAAAGTTATAAACTTGTACCCACTCAACATGGTTTTTGTCAAAAATTAATCCAGTAGTTTGAGGGTTAACAGATACCTGGCTTGTCAAAATAAAACTTGAGCAATGAGCACATTGTATTGGCTGTTCTGACATCTGCATAGATTTATCTTTTATAGTACAATGTGAACTCTCCACAGATTACCTTGTAGTGTTACTGTGTCATTTCTGTACGGTAACCTTGCTCCATTTTCAGTAAGCTTGGAAGTGAATCAGCCAGTACAGATTACCAGTAACTAGTGTAATGACAAGTGCAAGTTGAAGAGATGATGAAGAGGTGATGACATTCAGACACAACAAGCACTTGCCTTCAGGCCTTTTACTTGTGACCCAGCACCTTGGCAATAAGTACTGCAGTGACATGCTGAAATTGCCATGGTAACAAAAGAAAGATTTCCTGAACCCCATCTCAAGTGAGCTTAAGGAAGGAAAAGAATATTTGTTAAATGACACCAGTGCATTGTTTACCCAGTGGTCATACATACATACTTGCATATTACTTGCAGGTACATGTAGATACATACATGTGTATAAAGAGTTCATTTCCAAAATGCTATCCATTTTTGTCATTTTAAATATAGTTTTTTTTATGAACATTCATTTGAGTATTTTTTATAAAATTATTATTTGACAGTTACACACTTCTGTCAGCCCTAGAGTATTTGTTGAATAGCCCATATAAAATGGTCAAGTTTATTATTTTTGGGGGGATATGGACATGCAAACTGACATTATTTTAATATTTGTGTGGAAGAATATGTATGGGAGTGTATGGGAGTGTATTGATGGAGATGCAAGGACCATGAAAGGTTTATGTAGTAATGAACAATTGATTGAGTGGTGTATCGCATTTTGCTGCAAAGCAACTGTAGTACATATAGCTTTTTAAAACAAAGTACACTATATAATATATAAATATAGTAATTGTGACATATCTAATGTATAAAATGAGAGGAAACCTGCTGCCACAGGGTCTATTCCTTCAACTCAGCTGCAAAGGGTTTTTTATAATACTTTCTCACACAGGATATATATAATATTAGTGAAACCCCTCAAAACTGGACCCTTAGTAAATGGTCCCATGGTTTACCCATTTTTTAACATTAAAATTTACCACTCTAAATCGGAAACCATTCTGAACTAATCAGGCCTATATCAATCATTATGGCACTGTTAATATCACCTCAGCTAATTATGAACAGAAAGTTAATGCAATATACACATGATCGAATTACCTGTTTCAGTTACTGTTTAATGGGTAGATACCATACTTTTTATGCGGTCCCTTGGTTATCCGGTTTAGAGTGGTTTCATTGAACATATATACATAAAATGTACACACGTGTACAATAACATGTACATTTACAGCCAAAAGACTGAGTTCTTCCTTACAACACATATATGTATTGTTCTTTAACCTTTTCTTGACATCCATAAGAAGTCTATGTATTGTATATACTGGTGTATTATTAAGCATTCATTGTTTTGCTCATTTCTGTCATGCACAGCATATTTTCATGACTGGAATTAATAGCCCTTCAAATTCGGACAATTTAACGACAGCAGTCAAGGTCTGCTGCGAACTAATTTTACCACAGCATTGCGACGGCAATATAAAAAAAGGGTGCATACTGCAAACAAATGTTTATAAATGAAGAGAAAACAGACACCAAGCTCTATTGTGACAGAGAACTATTGCAAAAACAGCTCACTTCATCCAACAGATTGGACTACTATAGTGTAGCTTATGAACAAGAAGAACAGGGCTCATCAATGCAGAAGTTTTATTTCACTTGCTGCTGGCTAGTAAATAACATATATTCACTAGCCAAATCTTTCCATCCACTCACTAGTTTTACCTATAATCTGTCCCATCCTACAAAAATGCGTTTTTTTTGTCAATAATTTTAGTTTTGTTTGATGTAAGAATAAACACAAAAGTATTTTGGAAATAACAAAAAATTACTATTTTTGTGTCCAATTTAAAAAAAAAATTGGCTCAGAAATAAATAACTTGTGGTAGATTCCATAGCCTGAAAAAAGGTGTTTCCTGTGAGATGGACTATAATATATAATTTGATAAAATAAATGTATGGCAATGTCCTCGGGGGGGCGGGGGAGGGGGGCTGACAGATTGAGGGTGCAAAGCAAAGTTTCTTGGGGGTTCTGGGGCATGCTTCCACATAAATTTTTTAAAACAAGACGTCTTGAAATGCAATTTCCTGCATTCTACAAGTAAAATTCATCACTGCCTTAAAATTTACAACTAATAATATTTTTTATTCAGAATTATTGGCCCCTACCCTGCTCTGCCATGCTCAGTTAAAAGGAATATGGAAATACACTATGTGAATACTGATGCTGTTGCTCCAATATTTATTTGTTTGGGTTTGTGGGGTTTTTTTTGGGGGAGGGGGATTTTGTACAATGTACAATTCAGTCATATTCTGCTCCATATCTGTGCTAATAATTAAAAGAATGTACACAACATGAAGTCTAATGAATACTAGCTACTGTATAGTAATCTTTTAATGCATCAAAGATACAAATGGACATTAGCTGTCCAACTGACTTTACCCTATCGCTGGATAAACTTCCTGTACATAATATCATACTGTGCATGCTCAGGCTAAAGCTAAAAATAAATGCATCTATAACGAATTCAGACGATCCAAGAGTTTGGCCAAGTAATATAGGAAGTAAACATGATTTGTTTCGAAATCCTGTTAAATACTAATTACTAAGATATTAATTCATAACTGATGATTTCATATGCATGTTCAAATTGTTTATGCTTACTAGGCCCAATATTCCGTATGAATCAGTTGGCGAAGTACTACTTTTTAATAAACAGTTGCCTGTGAACAAAAGTTATTCGCAAATGTGAGTGTTTTACTCGTTGTGTAGAGCCCTGAAGAAGACTGCCTTCTTTGTTGTTATCTTAAGCCAAATTGGATTTATTAAAGGTCCAGGCTCCGTATTCATAAATATACTTAAGTCAAAGTATGATACTTACATACATATTTTAAGTATGTCGATAAATATCATACAATGACTTAAGTACGTTACTGAATACGGAGCCAGGCTCATAGCACATTATTAATACACAGTATATATATATATATATATATATATATAAATACATAAAGATTACATTATTAAAAATAAAACACAAAAATACCACCCCAATTATTCATAAACTGACTTTTTGTAAAACGCTTGGGGAAAAACCCCACTAATCCAGTTGATCTGTATCGCATCAGACCTGTGACGCAGCATGCGGCAGATTCCACTCATGTTGTTAGTAGGATAACATAACAACTGCACATAATGACTTTTTTAAAAACAGCTGATTCTAAATGGACGCTAGTTTTGACATCTTGGTCTTATCAAATTTGTTAATCTATTCTAATGGTACCTCGATTGGTGATGAAGAAGGATAAAATCTGTTAGGGGTGCTTCCCTATCAATTTGAGTGGGAACACAACAACAATACGGCGAGCCAAATGACTACAGTGCTGTCTGGTGTATTGGCGTACCGGATCATTCCTAGACCATTTTCTATGGGAACACTGTGAAATAAAATGTGTCTCTTACCAATGAAGCAGTGCATAATCTGTAATACAGTTACAAATTGTTTTATGTCTGTAGTAAATAAACATTTTAAAATTGTGCATAAATGTAGGCACCCCCTTGTATCCAAAATGATTTGCATGTCCGATGTTTCGGCGCAATAGATGTGGATTGGTGACCCAACTATTTATATTTATTTTAATATGATATATTTAAACAATTTTAAAGTACCTTTTATATCTTTTATCTTCTAAAACTTAAACTTAATATTTTGTCTAGAATTATGAAAAACAAAATATACCGACCTGTAAACAGTGTTGTCTGCTTGTTATAGAATTTTGAAAAGAGGACAAGGTTCATGGACCAGTTTATATGTTGATGTGGCAAATCATTTTAATAATATCAGGGTTTTATTTCTAAAATTTGACTTCACACCCATGGCTTTGAGTTTGGGAATTTTAGCGTTGTTTTACAAACTTTGGGGAATTTTCAGTTTCATTTATATAAATAAAACATCTTAATAAGACTAATACTATACATATATACTTGTATTTATTCAATTCAATATCTACTCTTATGTATTGTTTTCAAAATACGCCTTTATATAATAATAAAAAATTAGAATTATTTACACTGATTGGGAATTTTTTACTCCAAAATTGGGAATAAAAAACAATAGTGGTAGAAATTAGGAAATATTTTCACTGGCCTGGGGGACTAGTAGTTGAGGACAGTTACTAGTTCCCAGGAAAAAATCACTAGCACCTCCCCCCCACCCACCCCCCACCCACTTCATTATTGAAGCAGTTTGAGAAGACGAAATCTGTATGGTAACTATACACAGCAACTAAAATAAGCGTAACATACAAAAACGAACAGTGTTTTCACAGGTTCACCCCTGCGCGTGCTGTAACCTCACTGTGGTGCAGGGGTGTAACATTCTCTTTGAGAATGGCCAATACAGCACACATTGAAATTTTGAGTAAAAGTCAGTATCTATCTGTGATATTTGTATTTTTGTACAGTTCTTTACACTGTTTTTATTTAAGTCTTGAATTTTTATATTGATGTTGATCATCACCGTATTTGTTTGCATTACCATAGTTTGACATCCAATAGCCGATGTATTTTTCGTGCTGGGGTGTCATTAAACATTTATTCATTCATTCACAGGTTCAGTTCAAGTATAACACGCTATACCTAATACACTCAGATGTCCACTGGTAAACTCTTAACTCTCCACTCGAGACATTTGGAAGCAGCTAGTTAAAACTCGATTGATGCCAACATGATCTATTACAATGTGTTTAATTAAAGACTGTATTTATTACCGATGAAACGAATACAAAACACCAACACACACAAGCACACAAATAAAAAACATTTTCCCTTCCAAACATGCCTCATCTATAATCGGAACATTACGACAATTTTCAGAATTCTCAAACAAAAACCGGAAAGTTCCGACCAAACGAAACTGCGATACTTTTGACTTTGTCGATCTGTCATGGCAATTTATTTTGATGAAATACATCTACAGTTTGTATATTTAACAGGTTTCATTGGCAAAATAGTTTGACTGTCCGCATCATGAATCTGGGTCACAACTGCCCAGTATTACTCGCCCGGGGGACTAGCGCCATTTAAATTGTACTTGCCCCAGGGATTTCTACTCACCTGGGGCAAGGGGGCGAGCGTCAGCTTCTATTCCTGCAATATATCTTTTGAGGACTGGTGGGGCAGAGCTTCTATATCATGGTAGCCCCACTCCCATGGCTAGTGATATTCAATGTTAGGCTAGTAAACAGTATTGCCATGCCCAATGTCTGAAAACAGTTGTCAAATACTGCAATTAAGTATATTTTATTTTCATATGAATATGTTCCCCACCACCATCTTAGTGTTTTTAAGCTTTACATCTCTCTCTTTAGGTGACATATCCGATTATTACATTAATAAAATTGCATTAATTTAGAGTAAAGTAGAGCTAGTTAATTTTTACTCATGGCTAGTTAATTTTTTAAATCACTGATCTCATGGATAGTTGCTTTTGTAAAAATTCTAGAAGCCTTGGTGCCGATTATCAGTTTAGAAAAATAGGTGATAAAACCCTGAATATAGCTAATTTTGAATTTGAATGATGTCAGTATTCTAATGACGTTACTTTGCATATCCTTACAATAACTATAAACTGAATACATGACGTTTCCATTTTAAGAACCCTGGAAAAAATCCAATGCAAAATTGCTATTGAAATTTTTTTGTTTGAAGAAAATCTTGTGATTAAAAAATTGTACCTTTTACAAAATATGGTTTTCATGTGAAATTATGGTAAAACATGTTATGTTTATTGTGTACGAAGCCAAAACAAGGATACGAAGAGTGACTGTTGTCGACCTTAGTGCAGGATGATTTATCAGTCACATACATGCCATGATTATTGTTATGTACAAAATTAATATGCTAAAAAAAAAAGGGAAAAAAAAAAGGGAAAAAAAAAAGGATAAGCATTACATTACCACAACTGTGATATACTCTGATGGAATGGCTGTTGTGATTGCAAGACTTGAACTTGTTCTCGGCACCGCTCTTTTTTTAACCATTTTCTTCTCTTCATCATGATCACCATCAAGTTGTCTGCTATGCAGGCCAACGTTGGCTCGGTCGGAGATACGTGAAACCGTGTCATCATTCAGGTGAAATGGATGGATTTGTTGGGTCAACTGTCGTATACTGTTTGGTCTGCGTAAATTCACGGTTTTGGATGCTGTGGTATAGTGGAGAGAGCGAGCGCCACCGTTTCCAACTGAAATGACAGATGTCAGATGTCTCGATAAATGATGATGTCACCAAAACGACACCTTGGTGCCATTAAACGAGAAAGAAATATAATGTCAAAATAATTGCGATATATGTATATCTGAGAAGGATACATGATCTCACCTGTAAATACTAGCCCTAGAAAGATTAAACAAATGAAACTTGGTAAATTTGCAGGAACAACCGATTCCATCTTATCCTGAAGACCGCCATGCGCGCGCCACGAAATTGTGTGACTACGCATAAGAAATTAGACCCATATATATTTACAAACTACAGTTTATATATTCTTTATTTAGACATTTAAAACACTATATAGGCATGTTCTATCATGGAAACAAACTGTGAGAGTTCCGTTTGGAGTTTTTTTTTTTTTAAATAAGGAAATTATTTGTGATATTCGTGCGCGAAGTGAACAGCCGTCTTGTCGATGGTAAACACTGGAATAAGTAGGGACAAATAAATTGTTGTTGTTAGATATTACAGTGCATTCTCGTGCTTCAATTTTTAAAATATAGTTCTGTACATTGTGCTTTGTGGTACCCTGCTGTTACAAATTGTGAATAAAGCATAGCGTACAACCCAGGCAGTAGATGAATGAAATCCGTGCTTCTTTCGTACATTTCGGGGGCTCAAACAGGGTTTCTATTAGTATTAAAGCGGGCATCGCCAGTTACCTTCATACAATATAATATAAAATAAGAAATACATGTTTTTGTTTATTAGATAGCGTGCAGGATTAGTCTATATAGCAGGCCCGAAGGAATGGGGTGGGCACAACCTCTAGTGGGAGCACAAGCTATATTTTTCGCTTTATTTATATTCAAAGGCAAAACTTATTGTAAAATGGGGGGGGGGGGGAAGAAGTTTGCTTTATTTAAGGACACCACTAGAGCACATAGATTTTGTTTATCTTATCATCGGCTATTGGATGTCAAACATATGGTCATTCTGACACTGTTTTTAAGAGGAAACCCGCTGTCGCCACATAGGCTACTCTTTTACGACAGGCAGCAAGGGATCTTTTATTTGCGCTTCCCACAGGCAGGATAGCACAAACCATGGCCTTTGTTGAACCAGTTATGGATCACTGGTCGATGCAAGTGGTTTACACCTATCCATTGAGCCTCGCGGAGCCCTCACTCAGGGTTTGGAGTTGGTATCTGGATTAAAGATCCCATGCCTCGACTGGGTTAACCCAGTACCTACCAGCCTGTAGACCGATGACCTAACCACGACACCATCGAGGCCGATTTGTGACATGGATTGTTTGAAGTAATAAATTTGTGAATGGATTTATAGACGTAAACCAGATAAAATGTGCATGAAACAGCTCAAAGAAAAAAAAAGAAATGTTTTATTTAACGACGCACTCAACACATTGTATTTACGGTTATATGGCGTCAGAATATGGTTAAGGATATTGAGAGAGGAAACCCGCTGTCACCACTTCATGGGCTATTTTCGATAAGCAGCAAGGGATCTTTTATATGCACCATCCCACAGACAGGGTAGTACATACCACAGCCTTTGATATACCAGTCGTGATGCACTGGCTGGAACGAGAAATAGCCCAAAGGCCCCCCCCCCCCCCCCAACCGATCGTGCATCGAGCGAGCGCTTTACCACTGGGCTACGTCTCGTCCCTTAGCTCAAAGAAATGCAACCAAGCAGTTGTTGCACCGATTGCATGCTTTTTGCAAGAAACATGGAATATTCAGGAGAAATGCTGTCCAGTGTTCACCATAAAAGGCCAGACATTCAGTCGCAAATCATTGCCACTCTGTGCAGCCTTCAGAAGTCAGAAAAACACCATTAGTGAACTGTTTGATGCAATTGTATCATGCCACGCCTCAATGAAAATGACAGATGGCGAGTCATAGGGATGCTTGAATCTGGGACCTCGCAGCGTGACGTCGCACATCAATTCAACATCCACAGAAACACCATATGGCACTTATGGCAACGATATCAACAGAACAACCAGGTCAGGGACCGTCCCCGTAGAGGCTGACCACCCATGACAACCCCTCGCCAAGACACATGGATCCGAACCACGCATCTGCGAAACAGGTTCCAGCCAGCAACCCTCGCAGCCCGTACCATCCCTTTCTCCAGCGTTTAGTGGTCTCAATGAGACGACGGTGCCAGGCCTGTATCAATGCTCAAGGTGGACATACTTGCTACTGACTGTGTGAACTTCGCTCTGGACCCCCTCTAGTGATGTGGCTCATTTGCATATGGCAGGTGCCAAAGTATGTCAAAGTATTGGGCGCCGAGTGTGCAGGAATTTATGCAAGTGGGGCCCAGTGCTACAGTGTGGGGATGGGGTCTATACTATGTCGAGTGATGTTTCTAGGAATGGTTAAGTCAAAAACAGAAAATTCGTTTGAGCAGGGCGGTTCGACCCCTGAAACATCTATTTCAACTGGTTATAGGCCGAATAAATAAAATGTATTATTAATAATTAAAATGTAGGCCTACAGGCTCTACACAATCGAGATTGTTTCTTTGTTCTGTTTAATGACACTACTAGAGCATATTGATTAATTAATCATCGGCTATTGGATATCAAACATTTGGTAATTATGACTCGTGGGGCGGGACGTAGCCCAGCGCTAAAGCGTCCGCTTGATGCACGGTCGGTCTGTGATCGATCTCCGTCGGTGGGCCCATTGAGCTATTTCTCATTCCAGCCAGTGCACCACGACTGGTATATCAAAGGCCATGGCATGTACTACCCTGTCTGTGGGATGGTGCATATAAAAAGCTCCCTTGCTTCTAATCGAAATGAGTAGCCCGTGAAGTGGCGACAGCGGGTTTCCTCTCATTATCTGTGTGGTCCTTGACCATATGTCTGACGCCATATAACCGTAAATAAAATGTGTTGAGTGCGTCGTTAAATAAAACATTTTCTTATGACTCGTAGTCATCAGAGGAAATGCTACAGTTTTTCAAATACAGCAAGGGATCTTTTATATGCACTTTCCCACAGACAGGAAAGCACATACCACGGCCTATGACCAGTTGTGGTGCACTGGCTGGTATTTTACGCTGCCTTGTGTTAGCAGATTTAAAGTTACAAACTCGATCGGGGGCGGGATTTAGCTCAGTCGGTTGAGTGCTCACTTGAGTTTGTTGCGTCGCAGATTCGAACCACCTTGGTGAATCCATTCAAGTGTTGAGTTTTTCTCATTCCAACCAATGCACCAAAACTGGACAAAGGCCGTGGTATGTGCTATATATTATCTGTGAAAAAGTGCATATAAAAGATCCCTTGCTGCTAATGGAAACATGTAGCGGGTTTCTTCTGATGACTACGCGTCAGAAATGTTTGACACCCAATAAATAGTATGTGTTCTAGTGGTGTCGTTAAACAAAACAAACTTTTAAAGTAAAATAGCATTATACATCTTAATTCCAGCGCTAAACTTGGATGGCAAATCATGCCATTGTACTGTATTCCACACATGTATTTGATTTTTGTTTCTCCCCATGTCTCATAGCCCTACAATGTAACCGCCGACAAGCATATTAATTGTCCTAAACTTGAAATAAAAACACAAAAACATTTTTACAAACTCATAGATGAATTTCCCACATTTCAATAAATGAACAGCTATGAAAAATGCTACTATATTATCAACTGCCCTACTGCCCATCTTGTAACAATAGCACATCGACATAGATACAGCTAGAAATAGTTTGTTGGCTAAAGCACGTATTAAATAATATGTGGCAAGTTGTTGTAGCATTTATAATAATAAATTATTTTATTTTGTTTAATGTATATATTTACTCGTTCATTATTCTTATCATTAGCTTTATTATTGCTGGGTCAACAGACTGTTTATATGTATATCATAATTATACGTATACATCATAATATGTAAGACAGTAATAAAGCACTTTGTATTGTATTGTATGCCTATTGTATTGTATTGTATTGTATTGTAAAAAATATAATTAAATAGAGAATAATACATGAGTGGCCGTTAGATACCATTTATCTCACAACGAGTTGTTTTAAAATATATCTAACGAGCGAAAGCGAATTTGATACGTTTTTAAACAACGAGTTGCGAGATAAATGGTATGTAAATGTATTGTTCTATTTCTTACATATGTTCAAAAACCTGGTTTTAAGCAAATTTTAACATCGTTTTTGTCCAAAAGTTATTTACAGCCGTTGCACTTGTAGCTAACTTACACGTCACAGACACATGATTGCCAGGTTAACTATACGTCACAGTGTAATCTATGTGTTGTTTTTCATTGGATGCATGGCACTGGTGACCTGATCATCACCTAGGGGCAGCCAGTCGTATGTCTTGAAATTCTTAACACACATACATGTGTAAACAACCCATGTGATATCAAATATAACGTATGATGTTGTCACCAACGGGTGTAAGAAATGAGTCTCTTTCCTTGCACGGATACTCCTGTGAACGGATTCGAGTCTTGCTAGACTGGGCCCGTACTGGAGTACTCGTGGAGACCGTACCTTGCACTGTAATAAGTGACAAAGGTGGTAGCCCCCATTGTCGTTGAATTTATGAAATTCATCTTTGTATGGGCGGAACATAGATCAATAGTAAAGCGCTCGCTTGATGCGCGGTCGGTTTGGGATCGATTCCCATCTGTGGGCCCATTGGGTTGCTTCTCGTTCAAGCCAGTGCACCACGACTGGTATATCAAAGACCGTGGTATGTTCTATCCTGTCTGTGGGATGGTGCATATAAAAGATCTCTTGCTACTAATGGAAGGAATGTAATGAGTTTCCTCTCTAAGACTATATATCAAAATTGCCAAATGTTTGACATCCAATAGCCGATGATTAATAAATAAATGTGCTCTAGTGATGTCGTAAAACAAAAAACACCTTTTTTCACATTTGTACACAATACTGAGCACGACATGTGTACGATATGTGGACCTGAGCTCAAAAGGATCCTTGCGAAGTGCGGCATCGGGTAAGTCCGTCGGCAGTACAAATCAGAAGATGAGTAGCTGTCAGAACAATTAAACACTAATAAAACGACCCTGCTTACTGTAATTATAGATTTTATTTTTATTTATTTATTTTAATTTTTATTAACATTATTATTATTATTATTATTGACTTAATTATACATTAATACTTTTAGGACATTTGCTTAAACAGACCTACCAGTTTTTGGCAAATGTGTTTCTCGTTATTCTAAATGAAATTGGTCTAATCAACGTCTGAGACCTTAAAAAAAAGAAATTTGTTTTGTTTAACGACACCTCTAGAGTGCACTGATTCATTAAAGATTTCCTATTGGATGTCAAACATTTGGTGATTTTGACTGTTAATGGAAAATGTATATTAGGTTTTCTCTAAAGATCACGTGTCGGAATTAGCAAATATTTGACGTCCAATAACCGATATCTTACTAAGCAAAATCCCTGTGACGGCTGCTTAACCTCCCTTAATCAACCTCCTACTAAATAATAATAGGGCTAAAATAAAGAGTTTCTGTACTATTTGTATTTTTGAATGCTCGTTCTAAATTAGCGACAAAGTTTTAAATTAAATGGATTATATATTTTATATTAATTATTATTTTTGGAACTGCGCAAATAAAAACTAATTATATAATATCCGTATTCCCCATTGGCTTAATTTCAAAATTGTCCTAAGTAATTTCTGTCCCGGATTGGGCCCCTGACCTCCAGAGACCGAACCCGGGGTGGACATGCTCGAAGCCTTAGTGGTATAGGAGCATGGAAAAGTCTTCACTCACACCCCCACCCCCCCCCCCCCCCAATAACCGATACCAAACGGCTATATAGAATCGCAGATGAATTATTATGCGGTTTTATTAGGTTAGTTAAGTTAATTACAAGTGCAATGGCTGTAAATAGTTCTTTCAGTCTGAAAAGTTGTTTGAATTTGCTTAAAACCTAGTTTTTGAGGATATAGAATACTACTACTACAAGTGTTATTCATTTTAAAAACAACGTATCCAATTCGCTTTCGCGCGTTATTAGATACATTTTAAAACTCGTTGCAAGATAAACGGCCACTCATGTAATATCCTCTACGAATATTATGGGAGGTAAACTAAGTTTGGGTTACAAACATTAGGGCAATCAGAAACACACAGAACTGGTATTCTAAAAGAGAGAGAGAGAGAGAGAGAGAGAGGGAGTCAACTGCAAGAAATTTCATTTTTCCCACTATATAGCCTTCCAACTCATGTTCATCTGCATATACCTAAACATTTTCCACAAAGTTATAAGAATCTACTCTTTATTATGACCCAGACACACACACATACACCCACCTTGTCATGTCAATACGCTTTATCCCTAAAACTTAACTTTATTAATCTAATCTACTAATTTCCTGAGTAATTTCATATATCATTATGGCAACAATAACACGCAATTTATATTCCACAAATTAAGTCTCATTTCTGGGGAAGTTATTATCGAGAGATTTATTTACATGCCAAATCAATTCTAGTATAACAAACTTAAGGTAGGCAAGAAGTTTTTATAGCAGGGGTTCGGAGCCTTATTAGAGTCCTCCAGTGCACGGTACCCATCTGGCCTAGCTAACCGATTACATCCTAGAGTAACCTTGTACACATAACCTGCTCAAATCGACAGTATCATGTTGTTCCGGTGTTTGAATGTGTTTTATTGGTGTTTTACTTTGTTTTTCAATAAAATCGAGTTCCATAATAAAATAGCTCCGGAGAATGGTTTTGGTGTCTTGACAAACCACTGTAATGGAAGTACTAAAACAACAGGCGATGAAATAATCAAGTGACCAAGAATAAAGGTTGTATAGCTTTATTGCCACATGTAATATACATTCAGATTAAAACATCTGTAGTGAAGGTAAGAAACCGACAACAAAAGCTTGCATACGACATTCAGCAGGTAAATGAGTGGTATACTGAAACTAAACACTTCAGGAATAAGTGGTTGTTTTTATTTCCCAGTCATTTTATTTCTTAAAACATTAAAACACCTGTTAGTATGAAAAGTGTTAAATGGATATAGGAAATGGCATGGATCTAAATCACTAATGTTGTATCCTCTACAATCAAAGATAAAGCTTGTTTTAGAATCAAAAACATGTTCCTTGAACATAAATTACATATCTTCTAGAATCATAAATATATGACAACAAATTTGTTCTAGAATCTAGAGATCACATTTAAAAATAAATAAAAAAGCAACATGTTCTCTAGAACTATTGACAAATGCTCAAGAATCAAGACTTGTTCTTCAATCATGTCCATGGTTCAAAAATAAAATGTCCATATTAAATGGCATCAACCAATGCATTTCAGAATCACTAACACAAACAAGATCCAAAATCATGGATATCAGTAAAAATCAAGTTTGACTGAATGTGGAGTTTAAAAACTGACCGTAATCATCCCTCTTGCATATCGAAGAAAGAAAAACATGTTTATGCAGACATCTGAAGAATGCATTTCTCAAAGTGCATGTAATGAAACACCAGTCAAGATCCAATTGCTGAAGTATTATATTTCAAATAAAAAACACCCAGAAAATACATGTTAGGTTACATTATTTTTTTATTATTAACAACATAATAATAACTGTTAAAAGTTCGAGATCAACAGTGAAAATAACAAGCATTCTGAGAGTACTGCTAAATCAATACATGTCCACTACTGGGCCTAAGAAATCTCCTATTTTCATGGGCCATAAATCTGTCAAAAATGGGCCAATCCTCATGAAAGTCAAACTTGATCTGTAACTCTATATGTTGTTCTGTGTAGACTTTGGTAATAAATGTATATTTGTATGTTGTTTTCTGTAAATATGTGTATCTGCTTTTATTACTAGTCCCCTGCCGGTTTAACCAGATAGGACTATAGGTTTCCTGTCTGCCTGTTTCACATAAAGTTTTTCAGACTTCTCTCTCTTAAAAATTCAGCTTAATATCTTGAGGCATTACAAAAAAAAGAGAGAAGTCTGAAAAACTTTATGTGAAACAGGCAGACAGGAAACCTATAGTCCTCTCTGGTTAAACCGGCAGGGGACTAATAATGAAAGCAGATACACATATTTACAAATATACATTTATTACCAAAGTCTACACAGAACAACATTTATTGTGCATGCCATGCAGGCCAAAGACCAAGTCCATGAACCCCCTCTCGCAAAAGAAAATAAATAGCTATCCTCTCCACCCCCAAGTTCATTAACCTGTCGAGTACCGGTACATTTCTTTCCATTTCCTATGATTTTCACAGCTCATGGTGGAGAAGAAAACCCCACATCTACAACAAATGAATGGTGTCAAACACCCACAACTAAAATTATCCTCAAACCGTTTTAAAGAAAATAAGTCACAAACTGGCAATTTTACAATACTACAACAAAAAATGAAGTGGCAAGTTACGAGGCAAGCAAGACTTGAATTTACTTTTGTTGGAAACCAAGAGGCTGGCCTTGTGCTTATAAACCTTTAAAGTTGACTTGAGGTTTTAATAAAATCTGGAGACCTTAACGCCATGGCAATACCATACAAAACAGTTAGCTATAAAGATGCTTCAGAACTACTTGGTTGTAAAAAAAAAAAAAAAAAAAAAAACCCACGCACCAGACAAACAAAAAAACCCCATAAATTAATGGTGATGATACTTTTATGTTGCATCAAGGTAGCTCATGCTATCCACTGAGAGTGAAGAGACACAATCTTGTTTTGCATTTGTACAGTACTTATTTAAAACTAAAAACTAAACTGATCTCTGAAAAAACTGAAAATCATATACCATACTCAATATAGATAATTTAAAGCATGTCAACTTTGTAAAGACTATTTGTTGCCCCCCCCCACCCCCCCAAAAAAAAACCCCAACCCCTCCCCCAAACAACAACAACAACCTGAAAACAACAAACCAAAAAACTCCACAAAATGAAATCTGACAAAAAGCTAAACGTTCACATGCCTGTATTAGAGGATGGAGAGATTGCACTTATAAAGGAACAAAATCCACCAGTTGAAATGAGAAATATAAATACATAGTATTCCACGAACACGGTTTTCATTTATGTTTTATCAAAAGTTTTACATACAGTACAGAAGCATAAACATTTGATGAAAAACATTAATTAACATTAAGTTTTACATACATATTCTTAAGTGTCTAAAGTATTCTATTAATCATCTAATACTGGAATGCTACTGCTGAAAGAAAACTCAACTAATATTGCACAGCGACAACCCAACAATGAATGGAACCAACAATGAATGGAACCGTCAAAATAGCCTATAGTAACACAATACAATGAAAAGGCCACAATGACTTGCATGTAAGCTGAGGTGTCCACAGAACAATTGTTTTTTGTGAAGACGAGGAAAAAAAGATATACATAGATACCTGGTTTATTATTTTTATCGTATTCAGGCCACCATAATGAATTTTTATTATTTGATACAATTCTTAAATGTCGGACTGAAAGCTTCAATATTCCATTAAGCTAATACAAGTAAAGTGCAAATGTGAAATGCCAGGGATTGAGGGTGTGGGGAAAGATCGAGGTATTCCATTTCTTGCACTTGCTATGGGTGACTAAGCATGTACATAACAGTGAAATTAAAATTATATAATGTGGCAAAATACTGTCCTGAGTGATAAATTTCTAGTGTTTTAATAAAAAATAATCTTAATATAAACAATAGTGTTGCCCTGACAATATGCAGTGTCTGAATCAAATGTTAACTGGTAACAGTTTTAATAGATTACACCTTTATTATTTGACTTAGTAAAGTGAAAAAACATCTTCTCTCCATCAGTCCCTCTGGTAATAGTTTGATAATCAACATTCATGTTTTTAACTAACAAAACAACCACCATACAATCTATCTATCTTACGCCTTATATATTAAACTCTAGATTTTCATCCACATATTTTTTTCAAAATGGGGGCAGGGTGGTTGACATTTTATCTTATATTTCAGGACACTGGAAATACCACACACTGAGCAAAAAATTAGTTTTTTTGTGCAAATACCCCACCCCATGTTTAATCTTTATTCTCGGATGGGTGGTTATAAAAATCTAGAATTGATTTATAAATGCCTTAAGACTAGACTTATACAAAGATCTGTATTTTTTAATATGATATACCTCTACAGAAAGCAACACCAACATTTAAATATACATGTACTTCAATCCCAACATATTACTTCACATGTATGAGACAAAATGCCATAGGCTACATACAAAAAACTTCAAGTCAATAAAACTTGACAAACACTTAACGGGATACTCAAATAATCTACCTGTAACATACATATAACTATTCGCAATACCAAATAACAAATGGTGGGAACATAGCTATCATGTAGCTTGACTACAAATCCTGCACTTTGGGATGTCTCTATGTAAAAATCACTGCATTACATAAATTACATCAGTGAGGTTGTTTTGGAAAGTCCTTGCTGTCAGTAACAAACAAGTTAAAACTAAAAAAATACCCAAATTCTTCATTAATCATAAAAATGGATGTTCTGAATAAACCTTGAATCTAAATCAACTGTCATTTGATGTTCTGAATAAAGCTTGGGTCTAAATCAACCGTCATTTGAATCTCTACCAACCACTAGCTGAAGGACAAGATGTAACCAGTAATTCCATTGGCCGACAGCTCTGCATTAATAGTAGCCCTGATCAGGGGAGGGGGTGGGGAGGTGTTGAAGCATTCCCCAAATTCAGTGTTTAATGGATGAATATAATGAATTTATTTCTGTTTAATGGAAGAGGTATATTTTGTTAAACTGTACGTTTCTGAAGACGATTGTCATATAATACAGTGCATGTAACACTGAAGTTACCTCTTTACAAAATTGAACCCCCTCTGTAAAAAAATCCTGCATCCACCTTTTAATATTACACAAAGAGAAATTCCAAAGTAGGATTGCAGCATTAAACAATCCTTCACTACCTTTAATGGTTAATTTACAAATACCTTTAAAGCAGAAATTTTGAGTATGTCCTTTACATACAAATACTCAGTGTAAATGTTTTCAGTTCCAATGGCATGCCATATTTAGATTTAAAAATACAGTGCTAGCCATTAAATGTCGTTAAGATTTTCTCACTACACTATAACAAAGACTATGTTGCTCTAAAGCAATTTATAATATTAGTTTGTAATAAAAAATAATTGATTAAAAAGTAGTCGTGTTTGTGTTTTGCATTGGAAAACATTTCGTATGAAGATGAGATATTGCAGCTTTAAACAGCCAAAGCATGAAACTATTTAATACAATATTAAAATATACAGAGACTGGTCTGCATTCCCAATGTAGAAGCTAGTTGAACATCCAGTCCCAGTCATGTGTGAGCCAGCACGTAAATGTACATATTTCCCATCTCAAATGTTAATGACAAACAGCAAGTTTTTTAAACCTTCAAAAACAAGTGTGACAAACTGGTCCCATATTTTCCAAGCAGTTTTAGTGTTACGATATCGTAAAACCATCATAGACTATGATGTACATGTAATTATGATGTTGTTGAGACATCATAGCCTATGATGGTTTTATGATTTGTAGCCCTAAGATAGCATTGAAAGTCTGTATCCAGAATTTTAGCAGTTATTACTATTCATGACATGTTATCCACACACAAAAAATCATTCCACTGTGTACTTAATATTATACACTATTTTTTGTTAAGTGCACTATTTTAAATAATAAGTGATTTCTGCTAGGTCATTTTTTGCCAGTAGATTTACTACAACTGTATTTTAACAGTTTCATGACCAGAAATTCTTATTTTTTTAATGGAAAATACAATGGACATAATTAAAACATCGTAACACCATTTTTAGGATGATTTGTATAGTAAATAAACTAGGCATACGCATAACAAATAGGCAACAATTCTGGAGTTATAAAATTGAGCCAATGTTTTTTTATTTTGTATACAACTGCATGAAATACAGGAACCTGCAGATTTCAGGTTTGAGAGAAAATACATATATAAAAATATTTCATACAGCTACCACAACTAACATGCTTTCGCATTTACAATGAAATATATCTGATCAACACTCAACTAATTTTAGTAAGAGTATTCCACAACAAAAATAATTTAACTGTATCAAGTTGTCAATTCTAAATAAATGTGTTCTTAAAAATTGTATCCACCATATACAAATGAGTAAATATGCTCAATAAATCTAGAGTATAAAAAATGCTAGGCAATTTTAATCAACTCTATTTACAGAATTAATTATAAATGACTGAATACACAGTATATATAACATATAAATTACTAAAATATCAGATTACAGTAAGATACACATGTATAGTATGTCATAAAATTAAAAATATTCAATCATGTTCTTTCACAAATGTACTTTACTGTTAAACTAAATGAGAAAAACATTAGCATGTTCAATGTCAAGCTTTGATCTCTCTACAAGATGAGCTATGAAACTTTAATGCAAAAAACTTGATGGCATGTTTACAAGAACAGATAAAAATAGTAAATCATTAACAACATAGAAAGTTGTGTCCAAAATGACGTACACATTATTTGTAGTTAAATCTGTAGCTTACATCAGTGCAAGAATTATTTATATACCGATGGAAATAAATAAGGGAATGCTGGTAGCAGTCAAATATTCACTGCTACTTAAACATGTGTCCACTCTAGTAGTGAATTACATTTGGTCTAAGTACCATAAGTTCCTTTTTCCCCCCCATCAGTATATATATATATATATATATATATATATACACACACACACAGTGTCAAACTGGATTATTTCGACATCAGTTACTTTGTAAGCCTAGGATATCCCATGATAGAATTTTCACCAAATACTATTTTGATCTCAATTCAACATTATCTTGAGTTATTCGGTCCCTTCAACATCAAGGTAACAATATTTCACTGCATACATATTTTAATCTACATCCTGATGATAAAAATGATTCTGAGATACGATGAGACTTACTCGGGTACTTTCAGTACAGAAGATAATACCTTGGTCATCACCACTGATATTTTAAAAGCATAATTGATCAATTTGATAACAATATCGGATGAAAAAGAAGGAAAAAAGGTTATTTGCTCTTGCCACAATGTTTAGACAAGAACACAAACGGTATGAGCAACTACGTCCATATTTGAGTATAATGATAAATAACCATGCATCGCATTACATGGACTGATTTTAAAAGAGACCATGATTAAAAATGTCCAAATACAAAATATTCAGATGTGTATATTGTCTTATAAAAAGTTACAAAAATTAACTATATGTTTAGTTTCTCAAGAAAGATGAAAATACAGTATGAGAAATGTAATACTTCTCAAGACTATTTACTAAAACACAACCCACTTACTGGTCACACATTAAAAATATAATATTCGTACACAATGAAGAAACAATGATAAATAACTCTGTACAAAATAATACAATTAAAGCTCTACATAGATTACAAAACACGGAAAGTAAACATGTAAATGAAGGATTATTTATGTAATTTTCATTAAAACAATTTCAAACTTATTGGCATTAAAAATGATCGATGAAATCAACAAAATATATAAATATCAACAATAAAGAATCATACAACAGAGTGAAAATTATTGTTAAATATGATCACCAGTTTAAAACGAGGTTCCTTTTAGCGATCTTAAATTAGTGACAAAAAATAATACAAATACGCCCTTTCCATAATTTGTACACCAACAATACCGCAAAGCAATTCTTTTTGAAAAACAAAAGCTGATGTTTTTAGTTTGTAGTCTGATTAAATATCCATTTATTCAAAAAAAAAACACACGCACATTTTAAAACAGTGTGCAGACTTTATAATAATATGCTGCCTGTTTGTGTTCTGCTGGTATGATATAAAAAAGACCCAACATAATTTGAAATGATTTATTTCAATTTGACAATGGAGATGCTTGTAAATATGATGTTCACCTATAGGAAGACAGCCACTCTCTAGCACGATGAAACTAGTGATAACATGTTACACCAGTGAGGATATTATATTTTAAATTGATTAGATTCAATTAAAAAAAAATCATCAAAGTTGCATTAAAATTTGCAGACCCTAGTTTCAGTTTGTGAAAATGGACACTAAGTTTGGTTATTTACAAATGTGTTACATATTTGGAGTGAAACAAGTCTGTGGTGTTAAAACGGAGAAATGCCCATTGAAAATAAGACTAGAGTTCGTTTCCATAGCCTTTACTTCTCAGAGGTACATGCTTTTTGAAAATATGAAAAATCACATTTCATGGTATTAGAAACATCTGGATGACCATAAGCAATGAAACAGATAATCTAAACAATAAAATCTACCTAATATCTTATTTCAATTATGAAAAACAGCTCTAATAGTTAAAAAAAATGCTGTAATGTTTAAAAACTAGGGTCTGTCACTTTAAAAACACACTCATGTATCTTTCAGTAGACTACTGAATTACTGCAATTATTCTTCTATTCAAATAAATAGAATGTAGTTTAAATCACACATTAACCACATAAGCAACACCAATTGATAGCACCCCCATACCACCCACCACCACAACATCATATGCCTAAATTATTAACATCAAGTTGTTAATCCATCTTTTGAATAATATTGAAGAACAATGTAAAAGTGTTTGGGAAATTAGAATAAACTTGTTTAAATGCAGGGTGAAAGCAATAAAGGGAGACAATAAAGTAATTTTTATTTTGATCTTCAATCAAGGGCAGATAACTGGTGTGCTTTCAGTGGTGGCGAGATTGAACTGAAGAAGCAGAAATGATCAAATGCCACACATACCACATGTTTTATGATTACTGGATACAAAACATTATTCATCAGTAGTAAACAATTTCTAACTTCATGTATTGGTAAAAACAACTGTTTTGCTTATTGATGTAATCAACTCTGTTTTGCTTATTGATGTAAACAACTCTGTTTTATCTGTTTTGCCTATAGGTACAAAAAGCTGTTTTGCCTATCGGTAGAAACAGCTCTGTTTTGCCTATTGGTTGAAACAGGTCTGTTAACTTATTGGTAAAAACAGGTCTGCTTTGTCTATTGCTTTAAACAGCTCTGTTTTGTGTATCGGTAAAAACAGCTGTCTTACTAAACAGCTCTGCTTTGACTATAGGCGGAAACAGCTCTGTTTGACTACAGGTAGAAACAGCTCTGTTTGACTACAGGTAGAAACAGCTCTGTTTGACTGCAGGTAGAAACAGCTCTGTTTGACTACAGGTAGAAACAGCTCTGTTTGACTGCAGGTAGAAACAGCTCTGTTTGACTACAGGTAGAAACAGCTCTGGTTTGCCTATCGGTAGTAGCTTCCATGTCCACTGTAATCTCCTCTTGATGGGTAGGGCGATTTCTCCTGATTGTGTGCCATGTCGTACACCACATCCTCTGGCGGTGGGACGTATCTGTTGTTTAGTATGTGAATCAGACCCGACGTCAGACCCAGAGTCAGAATCTGAAAAATGAAAACATCCATTAAAAATACCACACTTTCTGTGTATTCTTTCCTATCTACCATTTACTCCTTTTTTCTTTCTTTTTTAAAACATCTTTTAATTCTTTTAATTGGGGAATTAAAAACCACCAAAATAAATCTAAGTCACCGTACTTGTAAAATTAAAAAGCTACTGCAAATAGAGCATTTGTTTTTTATCATTTACTTCTTAGAGATACATGTATGTAACCAAAAGTTTTTTTAAAGTTTGTTTTGTTTAACGTAACCCCTGTAATTAAGAAAATGTCCATGGCAAAAAAACCCCAACTGTCATTGAAAACCCCCCACCTGAATATAGTCCTAGGTAAAAAAATGCTGTGGAGAATTAAAAACTCCACGGCAATCTTTATGGCAGGGGTTGTTAACAATACCACTATATTGGCTGTTAGTAATTCTGATACATAGTGTTGAAGGAAACCTGCTACATTTTCTCAGTAGTAGCAAGGGATCTTTTATATGCACCATTCTACAGACAGGATAGCACATACCACAACCTTTGATATACCTAGACTGACGATGGATCTAGCAATCGCTTTACCACTGGTCTACGTCCCGGTCCAGATGGGCAACAAAACAAACACAAATATCAAGTTCCTTTAAATTACTACAGCTACTATAATTGCAACACACATTTACATTTCATTTATGTTAAAATGACCAAGAATGATGTGTACCTTGTAATCCAGCTACTTGGGGAGGCTTAGAATGTGAAGCACCTTCAGGTTTGAATGAGTATTCTTGAGGTAATTGTCTTAAAATGAAGCAAACAAAAGTAAAATGCTGTCAACTTACCTCTAAAATGAACATGGCTATTACAACTCCTGTTATAGCCAGAACATATTTTCCAAAAAATTCAGTCAGAGCTTCTCGACAGTTCTGAAAAAAGAGATATATAAAGTGGAAGTCTTTGCCCGTTTCTGTCATTGTTAAAGTACTTGGAAGATTAATTTCTGTACAGCCTTGTGTACAGGCTGGAACAAGAAATAGCCCAATGGGCCCACCTATAGAGATCACTTACACAAAGGTTCTTACACTCTTAAATTTCAGAACATTTAAAACAATTTCCAGGACATTTTTCCCCCCCTGGTCATGAAATGTTCAATCAAAGAATGTTCTTATAGCAGTTTGTTATCTGAATTTCGACAGTTTTTGAGGACAACATAAGTAAAGATGCGAAAAAAAATAAACCACTGAATTTTTGGCTTAAATTTGCAGCACATTTCCAGAACACAAAATTAAAAACCTTTTCCAGGCCTAGATTTTAAAATCACAAAATTCAAGGACATTCCAGGATTTCCAGGATGCATAAGAACCCTGTTGATCACTAGTCTACATTGCGCCCCTAATGTCTAAAGAAGCTCAAGGCAGTGTTTTAGTGGGATCATGATGACACATATTTTTTCACTATGTACCTTTTGTAAATGCTTATGGAATCATCAAAATGTTTTTCAATGTCAGTGGAGAAAATGGAAAAGTAGAACAAGGGTGTCTACATTTGTACTAGTTCATGTTTGTGCATTTTCGGTTGATAATGATTCTATCTTGAGAAAACATAGGAGTAAATGGACGGCACATTTAGAAACAGCAAGATAATGTGAAGTTCAAATGCTGTCTACAGATTTTTAAGCTAACTTAGTGCTACAATATTGTAAAACTGCCATAGCTTATGATGGTGTGTGGGTTTTTTTGTTTTTGTTTGTTTATATATATATATATATATATATATTTTTTAAATAAATGTTTATTGCCCCAGAAAAACAATAGATAATGACAGGGTTGGGGCCCCGAATCATTACCGTACATATCAATTATACACATAATATACCATAGGAGCAACGAGAGAAAGCTGAAATAAGTATTTCCTCCAAACCAGCAACATTGTAAAACAAACAACCATAGTCTTTTTTATATATAAAAACAAAGGCTGGCCGTTTAAATATTTTCCAAAAATCTTAACCAACATTCCCAGTTTTCGTCGAATTCTTTATGTAAACAATTCTTGTAATACATATATTTTTCTAATAATAGCTTATCTTCAATATAATGTTTGAATCCAGTTTTATTGAGTGTGGTGGTCTGTAATTTAGTTTTGTAAATATAATACTTTACATTTATAATTAACCAATTTACGAAATTGTTTTCCTTATTTATATCACCAAATAAAATCAGAGTTTTGTCAAACTGGAAGTCTGCACCTGTTTGTTGCAACCATTGTTCTATAAGATTCCAGAGTTCGACGACTTTGGGGCAAGCATAAAACAAGTGATCTGATGTTTCTGGCTGACGATGACAGAAATTGCAGAGATTTGAATCAACATATTTTATTTTATCTAAGAAAGTATTCGTTGCTGTAATTCTATACTACCGACAAAAAATAAGGGAACGGGTGAAATTATAGTGAATGTTTTATTTCGATTAACGTCTGGAAAACCAATTTGGGGCGTGTATATCAATATCTGGTGTGTCCACCATTTTGGGCGATGCATGCTCGACACCTTGATGGCATACTGTTGATTAATGTACGTATGGTTGCCCTGGGTATTGCCCGCCATTCATTCTGAAGGGCTACCGCAAGCTGGGCCACGTTGGCGGGTGCTGGGTCCCTGGCGTACACTCTCCGCCCAAGAACGTCCCACAGGTGCTCTATAGGGGACATATCGGGGGACTTAGCAGGCAGTCGATTGTCGGTATGCCTTGTTGTCGTAGGTAATCGGTGACTATCCGAGCACGATGTGGTCTTGCATTGTCGTCTTGAAATTCAAAATTTCTGCCAATATTTCTCGCCACTGGAACAACAGGACACAAAATTTGGTCCAGATATCTCTGGCCAGTCAAAGTTCCATTAACAATAATCAAATCTGTTCGGCTTTCATGTGTGATCCCTCCCCACACCATGACACTACCACCCCCATACCGATCATGGTCTAGAATTGTAGCCCGGGCATATCTCTTGCCGCTACGTCGCCAACAACGTTTTCTGCCATCTGTGAATCTCAGGCAGAACCTCGATTCGTCTGTAAACATGGTGTAACGCCATTGTCGCACAGTCCGTCCCTGGTGTTGCCTAGCCCACCGTAATCGTTGCCGCCTATGGTGAGCTGTTAAGGTCACACCCTTCAGAGGACGCCTCGCTTTCAGGCGGGCTTTGTAGTCTGTTCTTGACGGTCGATGTTGAAATTCACTGTTGATAGCAGCAGCTGATTTGAATCTATTGCGTAGAGCAATTAATGTTATGGTACGATTTTGTCGAGGTGTCGTCTTTTTAGGCCTGCCACGCCCAGATCTCGTTGCAACCCCGCCAGTTTGACGGTACTTATCCCACAATCTAGAAATTACACTTTTTGATTTACCAAACATTCGGGCAACTTGGCATATTGACGTACCGCCCTCTATCGTACCGACAATTCGCCATTTCGTCTCTTCATTAAGGTATCGTTTTGGGACAATTTTCACACATGTGATTACCTCACTTGCATCAGTGTTTGTGAGTTCCACGATAAGCACATACACATGATATTCTGTGTGCACGTGCATCACATGCTGTTCATGCATGATGTGAAATTTCATTTTGATCAGATGAAGCGTTCAGATGCAACGTCACTGCATTGTAACAGTGCATGTCAACGATAGTTACATTTACATCAGTCGTTCCCTTATTTTTTGTCGGTAGTATATGTAGGATTTGGTATTAGAACCATAACAGTGTTGGGTCTTTCAAAATCTTAAATGGTAGGCTATAATACTTCGCCCACTCTGAAGGGGAAAAAGCAAATCCTTCAGCAGAGTATTTAATCTGCGAAGTAGAAAGAATATTCGTGTCGTTGAGTACTAGTAGTTTATAGATTTCTTTATTTCCAGATTTATTTTTCAAAAAGGGTTTTATTTTAATTGGTAAAATGGGATGCTTTGGAACACCAACTGTTTGGATGTCAAAAGTAGTTTTCTTGCGTATAAAAACTTGTATAGCCTTTAATAAAGAAACAAATTCTAGAAAATTTTATTTGATGTTATAAATACTTTAAGCTGAAAGTGTCATAATCTATAAACTGTCCTTGGTTATTAAGTACCGTATTTGACCGGAAATAAGCCCATGTCTTTGAATAAGCCCCCCTCCGTTTTGATAGCATTTAAGAAATTAGGCCCTCATTCGTAAATAAGCCCACCCCCAACTTCGCCACCTTATAAATAACATGAAATTGCAAGTTTGCTCAAAGTTCATTTAAAAGGTCATACCTCTTGCAGATAATTAAACACAAATGTAACACAATATTTTACCACCAGTGAGATTTAGCAGTCTAACAATAACAGTGTGTAACATTGTTTTCAATTTCATGCCTGCAGTATTTCTCTGAAGTATCCAAGCCCAAGTATGAACTAAAAACCAATGTCTATTTTTACCACCACACTGGGTCCGCAGTTAATGCTAATTAAGCAAATACCTTATTCTGATTGGCTAAGAAAAATGACCTTAGATTGATAATTCTTTGTAGTGTAAGCTGGCTGCCTGTCAGAAACGTGTGTATACGTTATTGAGTTTGTTGTTAATTGCTGTTGTTTTAAGTCTTCTCAGCATTAAATTTTGGATGTAAATAAACACCACTGGTAAGTAATTGTAACATAGAAGGTGTGTTTCTGATAATTAGATACTAGTAAAAAAACCCACAATTTAATTAATAAACAATTATTATTATTAATAACAAATGGAACACTAATTAATAGATGAGCTACAGAACGTTTTTTGTTTTCTTCCTAGTTCATTTAAGTATTATTTATTTTAATTATTATTATTAAAAAAAAATTCAACAAAACTGGCCCCTTGTCTGGGAATAAGCCCACCCCATGCTAAGCTCACAATGAGTTGTCTTGGCCCCCTGGGCTTATTTCCGGTCAAATACGGTAAGTCTTGTATAAATAAAATTCCTTTTTTGATGTAATTTCTATATACTGCAGGCTTTTTATCTATAATAATTTTTATTATTATACCCAATGTTTGAACATAGAATGTCTTCTGTATTGACGAATGTTTGTTTAAGTTGCAGTAAAATCCAATTATTTAGTACATCTTTCCAAAGTAAGTTTTTTTTATTTGTCTTGTCTTTAACTGAATAAAGTGATCCCCATAAATTATTAAATCTTTCATTGTTAAACCAGTCAAAGAATAGAAGAGAGTTGCCCATTTTGAATTCGATATCAAAAGTCTTCTAATCCAGGTCAGTTTTAATGCTATTGCAAAATTTGTAATATCTACCATTTTGATACCTCCATATTTATAATCTTGCACTAAAACTGCTCTTTTAATTCTAGCTGGTTTGTTTTGCCATATAAAATTGAAAAACATAGTATCTATTTGTTTTAATAACTTCTCTGGGGGGTTGGGTAGTGAAATTAATAAATTAGTGATTTGGGGGATTACTAGTGTTTTCACTACAGTGATTCTACCCAAAACTGTTATTTTCCATGTTAAACATTGATTTATCAAATTTTTCATTTCCAAAATTTTAGATTCGTAATTTTGAGCAACCATCTGTTCCATATTCAGCATGAATGTTACTCCTAATAATGTGAACTGATCAGCACCCCAAGCTAGCTACCACTTTTCTGGATGGAAAACCTCTTTTGAAAACTTTTTACTTCCTATCCAAATATGTGATTTTGAATAATTTATTTTCAAGCCTAGTAGAAGATGGAGGAGGCGACCTAAGACTACGCAGGGGGGCCTAACTTGGAGGCTCAACTGCCAGGGGCGGCCCCACCTGTTCCTAAGAGGAGGACGAGACCGACAGGGGTGGTACAGGGTGATCTACCGGGGACGGTTCATTCTGCGCTGCCACCCCCACCTACTCGACCGAAGCACTTGCCAGGAGCGACCTAGGTGGGGCCAAAGCTATCAGCTCCACTGAGTGGCGGCCCCTCCTGTCGACGTACCAACGCAGATGGACACGGGACACGTGGTCATTAGTGACCCCCCAGCGAGTCCACCAGCGCCTCCGGCAGTTGTTGCTGACCCAGCGGCGGTCCAGCGGAGTTCAAGAGGAGGAAGGTGTCGGCGGCCACCATACCAGACATCCGACCAACCCGACTGGATTCTCGTCTGTGACAAGCTGTCATTGAGGACTTCACCGACAGCACGCATCTCAAGGGTCCCTGGAGTGACGAACATTGGCGCCAACTTCCAACCGGACAAGTAAAGTACCAGCTACAAGGAGCCTTACACTCGGACCAACTTTATGTGACGGCACAGCAGGACGGACTGTACAGGCAGGGACTCCTGAAACCATCGATGTCCAACGCGACCATTCACCACATTTTGAAGATGGTACTGTGGGACATCTATCCAGGAGCCATTGACATAAACATCGCCATGTTGACTGAAGGACTCCCCAACTTCAGGCCTGAGCAGTCCATCACTTCGCCATGAGTCCTGCGGCACCAACCTTAACTAGGACAGGTAACCTCCTTTTTTGGGCTTAGATGGACTTTAAATTTTTTGGCCGTGGCTCAAAATTCTTATGTTTATTTTTTTTTATAAATAGTCACGCACTTTACTTTGGCGCCCGTTCAATTGCTCAAATCACCTTAAAACCTTTTAGGCCGAGCAGTCAAATATATTTTTGAATTTAATTTCTTAGTCCGGACATGATTGGGGTGCAGATTATTCTCCGTAGACTTAGGCTTTTTAGACTTTACTAAAAAAAACTTTGAGGACTTCACCGACAGCACGCATCTCAAGGGTCCCTGGAGTGATGAACATTGGTGCCAACTTCCAACCGGACAAGGGAAGTACCAGCTACAAGGAGCCTTACACTAGGACCAACTTTATGTGACGGCACAGCAGGAACTCCTGAAACCATCGATGTCCAACACGACCATTCACCGCATTTTGAAGATGGTACTGTGGGACATCTATCCAGGAGCCATCGACAGAAACATCGCCATGTTGATTGAAGGACTCCCCAACTTCAGGCCTGAGCAGTCCATCACTTCGCCATGAGTCCTGCGGCGCCAACCTTAACTAGGACAGGTAACCTCCTTTTTTGGGCTTAGTTGGACTTTAAATGTTTATTTTTTTAATAAACAGTCCAACGCACTTTACTTTGGCGCCCGTTCAATTGCTCAAATCACCTTAAAACCTTTTAGGCCGAGCAGTCAAATATATTTTTGAATTTAATTTCTTAGTCCGGACATGATTGGGGTGCATATTATTCTCCATAGACTTAGACTTTTTCGACTTTACTAAAAAAAAATATTCCAAATTCTACCCACTTCAAATTTACCCACCCCACCCCCCTCCCGTCCCGGACTTAGTCACTGACGAAAGTCAGAGATTAAGTCCGTGATAGGTGTGCGTGAAGCCTTCGTGGCATATATGCATGTAAATACTTTACCGACCGATCAAGCCAGAAACATCAGCATACATATCTAGTATTGTTAAAGTACTGTCCAGGGACTTGGGAGATCCGTCTAACATTAAGGTAGTATTATCTGCGTATTGAGATAAAAAATATTCTTCCCCAGTTATACTTATCCCTTTAATATCATTAGAGTTTCTAATTAGTGTTGCTAAAATTTCTGCACAGATGATAAAAATATATGGCGAGAGTGGATCACCGTGCCGACAACCTCTTTCTAATTTAAAACTCTCGGACAAAAAACTATTTTGTAATATATGCGACACTGAATTATTATAAAGAGTTCTGATCCAATTTTTAATTGAACTTTTAAAGTTAAATATATCCAGGGTTTGTGCTTATGATGGTTTTAGGATATCTTAATGCTAAGACAGCTCATAAAATATGGGCAATGATCACTTATCGTCAGTGTTACCTTCTTATTGAGCCTGGGGTTGAGCTGGTCCTCCTTGGTGGATGTGGTGTCGTATATGCTACATGTCTTCTTGAACCGGTCAGGACTGTTTTGATGTCTCTCATAATCGGAGCAGCAAGAAAATGGAGTCATTTTATCACGCTTATCAGGGTCTGTCTCACGCCATGCTGATGTTTGGTAGTCAAAATAACTGGCGCCGCCACAACACTTCAGCTGAAAAAAAAGAAATATAACAAAAACATAAAGAACTTCCCATTAAACTTGTCCAATTAAAATTGAAAACAAGAACAAAATAATAATAATATATAATAATAACAACACTAGGCCCTTGGAGCCTCAATTGCTCATCTAGTATTAAACTATGACTTGTGACAATACATCACTTTGGCCCAGAGTTTAAGTAGGGGTGTGGTCAGGAACACCTGACCTGATTAATCGGTTAGCCATGCCTAGCTCAAGAACAAACAACTTTTGTTTTGTTTACATTTCAAGGACAAACCATATGCATCTGTTGCTCTTAGGACGGTGGCTAGCATCAAATGTGTGATGGCTGCTGGTTATCTACAGCACTATGTTCCATCGTTAAGTCTCAGTGTTGGGTAGGAACATGGTTGATGAGCAGTTCATTCATTAAATATGGGTAAAACAAATGTTCAACATCAAATTCAGATGAGACCCGTAAAAAGGTCCATACCAAAGTTTCAGACTGCTTGTCTTCTGACAAGGAGTCCATGAAATCAAAACCCAATGTGAAAAAATCTAGTGTTACCACTGATGATGGGGCTTTGAATAAATTATCCCCTTTTGCCATTCAAAAGGCAAATGTTCCTTTGGCTGTTGAAAAAACCCCAACAACAATGGGCTGTTGGTTGAATGTTTAAATGAAAACACTCAACTTGTCTTCTCAAGTGGAGATCTGGGGAGTTGGTAAGGAAGAAATATGCCAAAATGTATGCTGACAGGGTGCTACTGCAGTGAGGATAAAGGTTCATCGAAACGATGATTTGTTACCAACTAATACATTGTACTTCTATCCTCACTTTTAACATCCCTACCCTTCATCAATATGTTAAAGCTGTTTTGTGGTGAATATAGTAACAACTTGTGTCTGTTGTTGCACGGTCGGGATTTAGCTCAGTCGGTTGAGTGCTCACTTGAGGATCGAATCACCTCAGGGGATCCATTTAGTCGATTGGTTTTTTCTCGCTCCAATCTGTGCACAACAACAGGTCAAAGGTCGTGATATGTGCTTTCCTGTCTGTGGGAATGTGCATATAAAAGATTCCTTGCTGCATTAGGAAAAATGTAGCAGGTTTCCTCTGATGACTACGTGTCAGAATTACCAAATGTTTGACATCCAATAGCCGATCATTATGTAATCAATGTGTTCCGGTGGTGTCGTTAAACAAAACAAACTTTCACTGTTGTTGCAATCATAATCAGTCTCATGTTGAAAAATATATGTCATGCATTCATTGTGGTCACATGATCTGATACAAAATATGGATCAAATGATTATGTAATGTAATAATAACAAAAAACATCCATTTCTGTATTCATTCTGCATATAACCGGCCTTGGTGGCGTCATGGTTAGGCCATCGGTCAACAGGCTGGTAGGTACTGGGTTCGGATCACAGTCGAGGCATGGGATTTTTAATCCAGATACCGACTCCAAACCCTGAGTGAGTGCTCCGCAAGGCTCAGTGGGTAGGTGTAAATCACTTGCACCGACCAGTGATCCATAACTGGCTCAACAAAGGCTATGGTTTATGCTATCCTGTCTGTGGGAAGCGCAAATAAAAGATCCCTTGCTGCCAATCAGAAAGAGTAGCCCATGAAGTGGCGACAGCAGGTTTTCTCTTAAAATCTGTGTGGTCCTTAACCATATAACCGTAAATAAAATGTGTTGAGTGCGTCGTTAAATAAAACATTTCTTTCTTTCATTCTGCAAAAAACCTGCTCACCTCTAGTTGCATAAGGTCCACAACATATGTCACTCGGTCAAGTTCAAGTCCTTTATATCTTTGCTGTATAAAATGTGTCACGATTTTCCCTCGGGAAATAGATTCCTCCAGCTAAAATAAATGAACAGATAACTATGATTTCACAAACATGCAGATAATACTACCTTATTAAATCTAAACACAGGGGTTCTAGAACTGTTTTTTACATTTTACTTGCCATAGGGCCAGTAGATTCTAAAATACACTGGCCTTGGTGAAAAATGCACTTACCCAATTTTAACTGTTGATAAAACAAAAAAACCCCAGTAAATTAATACTGAGATCATGTTTAATCAATCTGTCAATTTACACAACATATAGGCTCAATGTAAATAATTTTCATCAGTTTAGAACAAAATTTCCACTAAAACTACCTAAGTTATAAAAAATAATCCATGTTACCTATTACGACAATTAACACCATTAAAAACAAATGAATATTTTATCACTTATAAATGAGTAGTTATTTACTTATGAATGGGAACTCACCCTCCAAAAAACCCCAAGAAGAAACCTTTATAAAGTGTACATACATTAGTTTACGGCTTACAACCCTCCCACACCAAATCAGTAATTTGGTCAATGTAGGTACTTTGTTAAATTTATCTATTTCATAATATTCTGTTCTTAAACTTTTACTTCTTTTTTTTTACTTTTTTTTGGGGGGGGGGGGGGGGGGGGGGGGGTGGGTAATTAATGTGATATTTTATTAGACATTTAATGTTTTGCAAATGTAACTAGTGACATGCAACCTTTAAAACGAATAAAAGATTGGTTACCATTTTGCATAGTACGCTTGCATTGTACTACTATTAGTATTAGAGTAACAAATCTTAGGGTTCCAGTGTAAAAACCCAAAATGGTGGCAAATTATGAACTTTTGATTTTCCAGTGTATACACTTTATAACTTGAATAAAGTTACATTGTATATTAATGTCATGGACGGGTCAACTATTTCTTAGTAAAATGTTGCATGTGATAGCAAATTGAAAGAAGTGACTTGTAGATGTTTTTTTTGTTTTCGTACGATGGTAGCATTGTAGATTTTTGTTTTTGATCACTTACCATCAAGATCGCACAAAGTAATTTTTAGTGGCCTGAATCCAAAAAAAACCCTGGCCTTGGGCATCGGGCCACCGTATTCTAAAACCTCTGCTAAACAGGTAACTATATAAATCTAATGCATGGTCTAAACAGGCATAAAAGAGGAAAATATTGCATTAGAACTATTTGTTATTTTATTTACCCATGATTCATTAAAAATTTCAATCCTGAAATGCAAGGTCTGTCCAAATATTTCATTAGAGCTATTTGTTACCAACTGGGTTTTTTTATTTACCCATTATTCACTGAAAATTTCACTTGGACAAGATCTACTGCTTGTCAGTGGCCTCAGGGTATGTTACCTAAATTAATGTTTTTATTATTACAATCATTTAATGACATAATATCATGCATGCAAGTAAAGAAAAACATGGAACTGTACCTCTACTCTGTAGTAAAATCCATACGCTACAGCACCAATAGTCAAGACAGTAGTCAGACATAAGGCAATCAAATACTGTAACAAAACAGACATCATATACAAGTTATGTTAAAGAACTCATGAATACATAAACGTCCAAATCAAAATTATATCCAAGCATGACTGGTATATCAAAGGCTGTGGTATGTACTACCCAGTCTGTGGGATGGTGCATATAAAAGATACCTTGCTGCTAATCGAAACAGAGTAGCCCTTGAAGTGGCAACAGGGGTTTCCTCTCTCAATATCTGTGTGGTCCTTAACCGTATGTCTGATGCCATATAATCGTAAATAAAATGTGTTGAGTGTGTCATTAAATAAAACATTTCTTTCTTTTGCTTATTACATGTATATAAACAGTTAAAAACCTGATAAAATGTAAGCATTTCAATGACCTACATACAAAGAGGTACCGGTATAATAAGTGTCAACAAGTTGCCTATTAAGTATTATAGATGAAAAATTATAATTTTGACAATTATAATAGTTTATACAGTCAATTTGAAACAAAAACCTGAGATATGTTAAGAATCATAAATGTCAGGTGTAATGATGCAGTCAAGCTGTCTTGAACTTGCAATTATATACATGTTGTATGTAGTCTGTTTGAAATTATCATATTTTTCCATGTGACTTCTATCAAAATAGTACATGTATTTGTTGTATCATCTATAAAAAGCCAAATTTTACTGTTTACTATGCGTCTTATTTGTATATAACAGATCATCATAATGCTAAGTACATTTCTCAGGTTTTCAGTCTTGTGATTTCCATTAATCATATGTAGATGTAATGAGCATGGCTGTATATAATTTTGATTTACCAGTAATAATAATTTAGTGATAATAGTACATATAGTGCAGGGTGCAATTTGTTTTTAAAATTTTGATTAGCAGTTTTTCCTACTGGATGGAGAATTGATTAGCAACTATTGGAATTTGATTAGCACTTTAATAAAATGAGTAAACATGAATAAAACACATTCTTTTCAATAAAATTGCATATTTCTTATACATGTATCTGTATTGTGGGCTGCTTACCCCAAAATAAAACAAGTACAGAACAGTACATGTGAAGGGTCATCACTGTCACTTGTTTACAAGGCCGTATCCTCCGGAGGTCAAGGGGGGCAGTTGCCTCCCCCTGCACACACCCAGAGAATCTCACTTTGTCAGGGTTTAATTTTTATAGTACAACATATTTCTGAATAATATTTGTCAATGGTTATGCTAAGCAGCTTGGTCATCTAACTTGTTCAAAGTGATTTTTTAGTCTTTCCTGAATTAATTTGTATGTCTGATCCAAAGTGCGATTGAAGCCCGAGAAAAATTCCTCATTTGGCTGATAATTCCAACGTATTCGGTGTTAATTTTTGTTATGAAAATTGACAATTCTTAAACGATATATATACGTATTTTACCGGAACATTATTTGCCGAGGCAATTTGAAATTAAAAACGCCAAACTGTTAATTAATCGATAATAACGTATGTATACGCAAACATTTTCGTGGCTAAAATAATTCGCGATCAAGCTTTCATTTTACATTTTCACGATAGTTTTTGCCAATAATAAAATAAAAACGACCAATATCAACTGAACTCCTTTCAATGACAGTTTCACGTACAATATAATTATACTGGAGACATTCTCGCCATGCGGTCCGTGTGTCGTTAGTCTTGTCCGCATGTATGTCTGATAATACATGATGCAGAAAACTTGAAAAATCACAAACTAGACCAAATACTATTTATTAGTAGTATTCATAGGTTGTATTTAGGTATACAAATAACGAAAGCCACAAGTATGTATCGAATATAAGAATAATCAGTGTAAAAACAACAAACTGAAATTTCGTAGTCACGAGATACCAGACGTGAGTTCAGCCAGCTGTTTGTCTCTAATTTTTGTCAGACTGTTTTTTACGCAACAAGTTAAACAGAACGACCACTTCGACAACCGGTCAAAATAATAACCTTCTCGCGTGTGTTAGTATTTCAAATAGAAAATACTGTCGGAATACGCGAAGGATGTTTGACGTTTTAACGAGAACAGTGACGTAACGTACTAGTTGCTACATCATCGTGGTAACCTAATTTGCAAGCAGCTATGACCTTGTACACTGAACTTGTAGCCTACCGTGCACGCAAATATATTATGTTAACTGTTGGCGAATCCTGAAGGTATTACTTGCAAAGAAACTGATTGAAATGATGTTACGACTAAGACGCACTTTTTTGTCCTTTTGCATTGAAAGTATTAGTACTAGTATTTAAAAAAAAAAAAAAAATGATTTGTAGAAAAATAAAATGTATCATTAATGCATAAAATTTTATAATAATTAAAAATTAGAGAAGAAAATAATTGTAATAATATTAATATTTTGTATATGCATTAAATTCATTAAACTATTTAATTAACTTTTTTTTATGTGCAACTGATAAACAGGGACATGAATTGAATCAATGAAATATTGTTTTGTGTTTCAGTTATAGGAGGGCTGCCGCTCTCCAGCATGACATTTTAGTAAAACTGTTTCATCAGGATTATTACAACCAAGGCCTCATGAGGCTTTCATAAATTGTTATGGTAGACAGAATCTACCTCTTGATATACATGTACTAGATGACTGACCATTATAGATAGTTTCATGCGATTGAGTACATAATATATAAATTGCACAATTATGTTTCTCTGATACCCGACATGCTTTACTGTTTGCACCAATGGTAAACACACGCACACACATATAAAAACATGGCTCCAAAATGTATTATTTGATGACTAAAAAAAATAGTAGTGTCATCTGGCGCACAAAGTTAACATAGATGGCTGCTATACAGTATATCTAAAATAAAATAAACTATTAACATTACAAATCAAACATCAAACAGAGCAACTCTTAACAGTATATAGAACATACATATTTAAAAACAAATATTACAGATGAAGGTAAGCATTCTTACTGCATGTACTTACCAGCACTAAGGCCCACTTGACGACGCACGCGGTGCCCACGATGCCGATGATGACGAAGACGACGATGAGTAGACTGAGAGCCAGACAGATGTAGAGCAGAATGAGGTACCGGTTCAGCTCATTGTCCACTTCCAGGTACTCGTTCGACCAGAAGTCAAGACGCAGCCACAGCAGCACGCCAAATATACACGCTCCTATCAGCTGAAACACAAAAACAGTTCACACTGTACTAACAAAACAGAAGTCAAGACACAGCCACAGCAGCACACTGAATATACACACTCCTATTAGCTGTAACACAAAAACAGTTCAGGCTGTACTAACAAAACAGAAGTCAAGACCCAGCCACAGCAGCACACTGAATATACACACTCCTATCAGTTGTAACACAAAAACAGTTCACAGTGTACTAACAAAAGTCAAATCACAGCCACAGCAGCACGCTGAATATACACGCTCTTATCAGCTGAAACACAAAAACAGTTCACAGTGTACAAACAAAACAGAAGTCAAGTCACAGCAGCACGCTGAATATACACGCTCTTATCAGCTGAAACACAAAAACAGTTCACAGTGTACTAACAAAACAGAAGTCAAATCACAGACAAAACATGAGGTGAAAAAGAAAAAAAGAGAGAGAAATGATTAATTGCTCCCCTAATTTTGATTAAGGGGAGACATTTACAGGGTTTGACTAATCCACTAGCCCTTGGTCCTGGCTAGTGAATTTACGTTCTGGGCTAGTGAAAATTATCAGCTGTATTAATTACTAGCAAAATCTACTGTGAGGCTTGTAACTTTCCCACACATACTGTTGTACACTGTTTTTTAAGATATTATCATACCGATACCATATAAATTCACCAGCTAAGGGGAAATAGAAATTACTTGCCACTGGGAGTGAAAACAATAGATCCCCTGTACATACATAAAAACCCATATATGGTATTCAAGAGCATGATATCAGGCAGACATACATGTATACACTATAGAACCACAACAACAGTATACACAAAGTCCTGTTCCTGAGTATATATGTATAAACTGTAGAAACACAACCACTTATTAGTACTTACAGCCATTTTATCTGATAGCTAGCTACATACATGCACCTCTACTGACTAACTATAGTCCATCCTACAGAGAACGCCTTTTTTTCACACTATGGAATTTACTACAAGTTATTTATTTCAAAACAGACTGATTTGTAAATTGCACACACAAAAATAATATAATTTTGTTATTTCCAAAACACTTTTATTTTTCTTCTTATATCAAACCAAACTGAAATTATTTACCAAGTTTTTTTTGAGAGAATTTAAAACAACTGGATAGTTTCATACTATTTTTCTGAATATAAAATGTATTCTATCATATTCAAGGACGTTTGAAGAATATGTGCCACCTATATTTGAGTCACTTTGACCAATTCTATTATTCTATGCTCAATTTTTATCACAAAATGCGAGTGATCATTTGGTTCCTCTCCACACTAACGTGGAATTTTTTCTAGCTCAGCGGCAAATTTTCCACCTCAGAATAAAAATGTTTAATCAATTTTATTTAAAACTTCATGTGATTGCTACCTAGCACCATTCCAGGAAAGTGACCTTCAGCTTTCCTTGATTTTTACTCATGCCAAAGACTGACACTTGGAACTGCTGATTGCTAGTTAAATTTAAGTGCTAGTAAGAAATGAATGAGAGAGAGTGAGTGAATGAATGAATGAATTTGCCCATCCAATGGATGTTGAACTACAACAAAGAGAGATCCATTCACTCATTACACCTACCATGCACTGAGCTACATCCGACCCACCACCTACCCCAAAGGGTCTACCAAGCCAGATCAATCCTATTACCCAATGCACTTAAGAACAGTGCTCTACCCTGGGCAAATCACATACCTTTCTTTTCAAAAGGAAAGGAATTTTTGTTTAACTACACCTCAGTACATTTTAAACTATGGCTATTTGGTTTCTAACATATTTCTTTGACACTTTGAGGAAACCCACTATATACTTCTATAGGCTACTCCAAGACATTTAGCAACGGATCTTTTGAATGTTTTTTGTCAGTACAATATACATGTAATGTACACATTGCTGTTTATACATGTGTATGTATATGTACATGCTTACTGTAAGAACCATCTGCATGCTGGTATTAATTGAGACAAAACATGAAGAGAAGACAATTCACCGACACTGTAATCATGTTACTTTCTTAATGTTACTGTTTTATCCTGCCCTACATGTACATGCAGGTCACTGAATTCATCCCTCATGGATCTAGCTACACAAATTGTAAAGAATTTTGTTAATACTATTTTTTAAAGAGAAATGAATAATTCAGTAAAAATTATTGACAGTCGAGGCTCGGTACATGCCTGAAGAAAACCCCGAGTGCTGCCAGCTTGTACTGGTTGCTGCACTGTGGCTCTGACAGACTTCTCCATGAGCTGTAATGGTGTCGATGGATTTGTGGCAGTGTGTTTGTTGTGTACGTAAATCAATATATCATGGCTCAATTACCAAGTTTGTGGTAATTGTGCTCACTTTGGCCAACAGCACTAATGTAATCTGCTCAAACCCCATGGTTTAAGGATCTGCTGTTTTCTCCATTAGCGAGTTGGCCCGTGTTGGTAAATGTTAGCCAGGTTATGTGCATGTAATATACTAATCACCTTTAACCTGATGTTATCCATGGACATTACAAGACTGAAATGTCATGTACTGTAATTCAAATCTGTAATCTAGCCTCACAATATTATAGCATCATTTAATTGCCTGTATTTTACAGCACTGCATGCAAATACAAACACAACTATAGATTTAATAAATGTGTGTGTTATAAAAACATATTACAATCTCAACCCCTGTACTTAAAAAATAAAGACTTATTTTTTTACTTAGTTTCACACCATGTACATGTACTGTGGTGATAAAACAATTTTACAGTAAAAAGTAGGTTATTTTTACTAACTAGTAAATAAATACATTATTTCACTGACATTTTCATATATTTCACTAAACAAAATCTAATAAACATGTACTACATGTAAACGTTATCTAATAAACATGTACTCATGTATAAATTAACTATATTTGCTCAAAATATGTCATGGTGTGTGTGGACACGTTCACTGTGTTAAAATAGTGAATACAAACAATTAACAATTTGTGTGAAGAATAAACCTGCCACAAACTGACAGTAAAGAAAGCACTGACACAGCAGCCTGAAAGACGATATCGAGAGCTTAAGACGTTTGAGATGTTTACCCTGGAAACAGATCAATGAAAACACAAGGTGGGACAATCCGGAGATTACATCACAGACCTGATACTGAGCTCTACCTTGAGATCATGTACACACTGAATCAGGTAATCCCAATACACACCAGTTAATCCCAACACACACGGCCGACCTCTCATTAACATCATCATAACACAGTAACAAATCTTCTACCTGTAACACTACATTTTCACAGAAGAAGCTCAAAAGAAAATGGACCATGAACTATGGGTCCAGGTCTTTTGCCCCCCCCCCCCCCCCGGACATTTGCCCCTAGGACATTTGCCCTTTTGCTTAATGAAAATCCGGTCATTTGCCCCCCCCCCACCTTCAATTTTTTTTTTTATTGTGTAAATTATTCAATATTTTTCTTAAATATTGCAACTGAGATACATGAAGGCATGAATATGTATGTGGCTTCCTTCCATTTATTATGGAAATAAATTAACGAATTACGAAAAATATTTCTAGAATCACACACACGCACCTATCATTGACAGTGAGCTTTGTTTACAATAACATCAAATATCTGAAAATCATCTAATCTACTTGATAGTCATGGCCTCCAAAACTATGGCTTTGATCAAAAGACTAAATGTGGCATTGTGTATATAGGCAGAATAGGATGCATTTAATAATCTCACATCTGATTAATCTATGATTACAAAATTCCCTATAGAACTTGGGAGTCCCAGTCAAATATTAAAAAAACTCACTAAACTCTTCAACTTAGAATCACACACACACACACACACACACACACACACACACACACACACACACACACACATCATTACCAGTGAGCTTTGTTTATAATAACATCAAATATCTGTTTTCTTAATTACCACTGATGTTAATTAACAGTTCCGATCGGTATTGTTAAGTGAAAATCATTTAATCTACTTGATAGTCATGGCCTCCAAAACTACAGCTTTGATCAAAAGACTAAATGTGGCATTGTGTATATAGGCAGAATAGGATTAGGTGTGATTAATAAGCATGAAAGGATGCATTTAATAATCTTATTAATCTAGGATGACAAAATTCCCTATATAACTTGGGGTCCCAGTCAGATATTAAAAAATCACTAATCTCTTCAACATGGAAATGATAACTAGTAATAGAGGTTGTCCAAAGCTTTGCTATGAAGGACATTCTTACACCAACAAAGGAACCAACAAGACCACTCTTCGCTGGGAGTGTAGCCAGCACCGAACACGTTCATGCAAGGGAGCAGTTGTCACTGATCTGCAGGTAAATATCATGACTTCTTTCCAAATAATGTATATTTGGATTGAACATAGGGTAAATACATTTGTTTTTGGGTGTGTATTTTACCACTGAATCTTATATTCTTTTCTGCTATTTCAGGTTGAGAATGTACTCTGTGTGGCCAACCACAGCCATGATGCTGTGATTGATCGGTGTAAGGAGCTTGGGCATCAACCTGATCCGACCTCCATCATCACAGACTTCGAGAAGGCAGCCATCAATGCAGTGAGCACAACTCTTGGTGACCATGTACACACACAGGCATGCTTCTACCATTTGACTCAAGCTACCTGGCGGAAGATCCAAAACCTGGGTCTGACTACGCTGTATAGATCCAACGAGGACGTGCAACATTTTGTTGGCATGTTGGATGGGCTGGCATTCCTTCCACTCGACGATGTTCCGGAAGGCATGTTGTATCTCCGTGATAACATACCCGCGGGGGTGGAGCCCTTTTGTGGATTACTTTGACCAGACCTATGTAACAGGATCATTCCGTCGCATCCAGCAGCCCCCCAGCAATGATGGCATTGTTAGGCCCCTTTGCATGCGTCGCATCCCTCCAATGTACAGACCAATCCTGTGGAATGTACATGAGGTGATTATGAATGGTGGCTCCCGAACAAACAATATGTGTGGAGCATGGAATCGGGGGTTCAGTACCCTTGTGGGCCATGCTCATCCCACAATATGGACTAATTGAATGTCTGCGCAAGGACTTTTCCACTGTAGAGGGAACACTGCGACTGAGTGATATTAGCCAGCCCCCCAAGAAGAGAGTACGTCGCCATACCAAACAGCTACAGGAGCGGTTGGTCACCATGTGTAACCAGTATGTTGCTGGTGACAAGTGTCTGCAAACCACACTGAAGGGCATAGGCCATTGTATCAAACTGAAGTGAAAACCATCCTGAAGGGCATAGGCCATTGTGAAAAAGTGCTTTGTAATTATGTCATGTAGTATTGAATAAAATATTGTTTTATTGAATATATTTTAATGTTGTTTCGTATTAAAAGGGGCAAATGTCCGGGGAGGCAAATGTCCTAGGGGCAAATGACCACAAGCCATGAACTACAACTGCTTGTTAATAAACACACCATGAAGCTGAATCTGGTGATTGCAAGTACACGTATACATTCCCTGCAATTGCCCATGACAATCCCGTGGAGTTTTTAATTCTCCACGGCACCTTTTTGCTTTGGACTATATATTTTTCAATAATAAACTTTGCTGTGAACATTTTCTTAATCGCAGGGGTTGGATATGTACATGCAAATTTCATAACAAATTTGCCACATTTTTTTTTTCAAGTACTATATTTGTACATGTAGCCTGTATGATGATTTTGTTTCTAAGTTAAAAACAACCCCACACTCTTGCATTGTGGTTAATGAAAAGCTATTAGATGTTTATAGTTCTTTCCAGCCTCCATGAACATTGTTTTTTTGCAAATAATTTCAGTATGGTCTGAAGTAAGAAGAAAAGTAAACATGTTTTGGAAATAACCCCCCACCCCACTATTTTTGTGTGTAGTTTAGAAACAATCTGCTCAGCAATAAATAACTTGTAGTAAATATCATAGCAAGAGAACGATGTTCCCTGATATGAAGGACTATAGTTACAAGTACAATGATACAATTAAAATGTAAGACAAAATTTGTTTTGTTCAATAACACCATTAGAGCACTTTGATTTATTAATCATCAGCTACATGTATTGGATATCAAACATTTGGTAATTTTGACATATATATATAGCAGTGTTCGAGATTAACGGTATCCCGATATCCCGGGGATACCAGACTTCAATAACCCAGTATCCCACCGGGATACCATATAATGTTGTTGATTTGTTTAACCCTGCATTTTTAGTTTTTGCTGAAAAAATGAAAGTCATCATTTACTGGTGAAGTTAAGTAACAGTGTCGTCCAACTTTGTTATGATGTTATTTATGAATTTCATTTAAGTAGGATACTAAATTCTCAGGTGGGATACCAGATTTTGAAATGTTACTATCCAACTGGGATACTGCCCAAAATATTTAATCTCGAGCACTGTATAGTCTTAAAGAGTGGAAACCTGCTATATTTTTCCATTAGTAGCAAGGGATCTTTTATATGCACCATCCCATAGACAGGATAGCACATACCACAGCCTTTAATATACCAGTTGTGATGCACTGGCTGGAACGAGAAATAGCCCAATGGGCCCAGCAAAGGGGATCGATCTCAAACCAACTGCATGTCAATCGAGCGCTTTATCACTGGGCTATGTCCCGCACCTAAAATGTATGAAACAATTACAAAGCCCTACACTTCATGTACCACAAGCTTGATGGCAACATACATATATATAAGATCCCTTGCTGTTACTTTAAACGAATAATCCATGGCATGGTGCAAGTCCTCTCTAATCATCACATGTTAGACACTATATAAGTTTATAACCATTCTTTCTTTGTTTCCATTGCTCATACACTTGTTATACATGAGGGATGGCTATTTGGAAACTGTTTGAAAAGCAGCATATTATTTAACTTTAAAAACAAACAAAAAATAAACATAATGTATTACACACTACTAAAACATGACAAAATATTGCTATACATAATCTACATTACTATATGGGTCTGTATGGATGGGGGGAGGGAGAAGAGACATACACACACACCAAAAAAAAAAAATCTCCAGATGTACCTTTTAGAAATAAAATTCAACTTCTTATTTTCAGGTTATCTGAATTATTTTGAATGTGTGAAAGACAATGGCTATGTACAACTGATTTTTGCTCAACTTTTGAAAACCAGATGATTCTGTACCAACAAACCAGAGCGTGTTTACGATGACTTGTCAATATTGACTCAATCAGGTAATGTCGACTCGCACATCTGACAGACCATGTTAGCTATTGTCAGTTCAGCCTTAAAACCAAACATATATGTCCTGTATAATCAGCTTTAAGATAATGATTATAATTCTTGTATTACCAGTACAGCATAAACTATCACATGTACATGTCAGGAAACATTTTGTTTTAAAAATCTTGATTTCTAGTCAATTAATATTTATTTACCAATTAATATTTATTTACCAACTACTGTTTACTGTATTAAAATTGTGTAGTGATCTCTGAAACTTGCGTAGCAAATCGTGATGCGATACTGAAGAAAATGTTCCCTGCATGTACATTAGAACAATGGTTTAGACAATGATTAGAACTCTTGTATTACCGGTATATCATAAACAATCACATGGACAGGTACTTTAAAACACTGTTTAGACAATGATAAGACCACCTTGTACTATCACAAAGATGGGTACATTTAAACAACGATTTAGATAATGAATAGAACTCTTGTATTACTGGTACATCATAAACAATCACATGGACAGGTACGTTAAAACACTGTTTAGACAATGATAAGACCACCATGTACCATCACAAAGATGGGTACATTTAAACAACGATTTAGATAATGACTAGAATTCTTGTATTACCGGTACATCATAAACAATCACATAGACAGGTACATTAAAACACTGTTTAGACAATGATAAGACCACCTTGTACCATCACAAAGATGGGTACATTTAAACAACGATTTAGATATTGACTAGAACTCTTGTATTACCGGTACATCATAAACAATCACATGGACAGGTACATTAAAACACTGTTTAGACAATGATCACAAAGACGGGTACATTTGGTGATCACATCCATTGTGCAAGCATCATTACAATTTGAAATTGAAAACAAATCAAGTGTGGTAGAACTGATGGTACTGAAATTTGAGGTTCGGTATCAGTATTTTTGCGGTGATTTACGTCGGTATTTGGTACTGACACAGTACCAATATCGAGCAGTATTTTCATTATTATCGGCTTTAAATGCATGCGACGTAGGGTAAATCGAAAGAAAAACAATGAAAATAAAGTTATAAAAAATATATAAACATGTACTGAATGATAATAAGCTTATACATTAATTTATTTTAGCAACAGAAGCATTTTAAACATCGACGATCAGACTAGTTAGGCCTTTGCATGTACAGATAAATTTATCATTTATTGTTCGAAGAAAAATCTAAACACCGCATTCATTTTTCAGTTTGTCAAATTTATTATTATATAAACTATGCCATAACCCCATGGGTAATTACAACTGGCTTGGAATAGGAATTATTACATTTTTAAAGAATAGTGTGAACTAGACAGTGTTTATATACGAAGTGGCTATATATACGACGACCGTGTATATGGCCTCCGCTAACGAGAGCTGCCTATAAACACAGCAAAAATGTATATATAGGCAGTAAATAAGTATTTGATTGATCCATATTGCCAAATCACTTGGAACAAGAGGAATACATACTAAGTACAAACAGGAGAATGGGGGTTGAATATGAATCTAGAAGACCCTTTTGTGTACGTTTTCCATAGACACCTACCCAGTGTTTCTGCCGGAAATAATTTTTTGGGTATGGCACTATGAAATTAAACATTTACAATGTGTTTGCTGAATGCAACAGCAGTCGATAGGGGGTATGGGGGGCCTCCCCCAGAAATAATATGGGTTAGGGTTATGAAAATCACACAGTAATAACTTAAAATATTTAAATCTGCAATAAAATTTGGGTATGGCGCCATACCCATTTTACCCTGCTACCGTATATGAATAGAGTAATATTGCCCCTGCAGTACTATAATAATAATAATAATAAATATTATTACAATATATGAATGAATGAATACATATAAATAAATAAAATTATCTACTTCTGAGATTATCTGAAAAAGAAAATTAATACACACCAACTACAGACAGTACACAAACTAACAGTGGGGGCTTGTAACTGGAAAGAGTCGGAAGGAAATGTGTTATCCATTTTGGAACCGTCAATGTGCCATTATTGTTACAGATAAGCATAATTATTAACTATGATTCGGTAACAGTACTAACAGTTTAGCTAGTTTCGCAGATCGATACGGTTAGTGACTTAAATATGGTGGCATTCTCAGAAGTATTACTATTATTATTATTTTAAATTATATATTAGCCACGAAATATATTCCATATAGCAGGCATTTTAATCGTAAACAACTGAAAGCAAATTGATAGTGCGTCACCAACTACACTCGAAGTGGTGACCAATCACTATCCGTATAGTAATAGTATAGTTGAGAAACCTCTCTATAATATTTTTAAATACCTGCAAATATCTATATATATATATTTACGTTCTAAATTTGATAACTGCAAATTAGGTGTACATAATGAGGTCAATGAGGTAAATTTTATTGACACGACATTGTAATCAACGTAATAGCAAACAAATAGACAAGGCTTCATTTTCTAGTAATGCAGGACATTATGTTGTGTATTGGTCGGGACGTAGCCCAGTGCTCGCTCAATGCGCGGTCGGTGTGAGATCGATCCCAGTCGGTGGTTCCACCGCGCTATTTCTCGTTCCAGCCAGTACACCACGACTGGTATATCAAAGACCGTGGTATGTACTACCCTGTCTGTGGGATTGTGCATATAAAAGATCCCTTGCTGCTAAATCGAAAAGAGTAGTCCATGAAGTGGCGACAGCGGGTTTCCTCTTTTAATATCTGTATGGTCCTTAAACATATGTCTGATGCCATATTACTGTAAATAAAATGTGTTGAGTGCGTCGTTAAATAAAGCGTTTCTTTCTTTTTTTATGTTGTGTATTAAGCAAAAATTATTGTGCCACAATGTTTTTTGTCTGTGCAGGCACATACCCATCTCCTTGTCAAAACAATTTTTTTTTTGTGATACATTTTTCGGGGAATTTGTCCGTCTGTCATTTGTCTTGACCCCTCACCGTAAACTTCGCTTGCCTCCATGTAGACCCCATCCCCAAGCTAAAATCCCTGCACACACGTCTGCAGTGGTACTGTGCATGGAGCTCCGTAAAAAACCAACAACAAACAAATTAAACCTCACTCCTCCCCACCCCCACACCCCCCCCCCCCCAAAAAAAAATCGCTTGCTGAATCCCCTGCTTAAGCAAATTTTGTTTTCTGTTTTTTTCTTTCTCGATAATTGTCCGGCGGAGCGTGTCACCCATATAAATGTTACTCACCTCAGTTAGACACCCCTTGCTAAAATTCCTGCACACGTGCCCGCAGTGGTCGTGTATACAATAGCTCCATAACCCCCCCCAATAATAAAAACAATAAAAAATTAAAATAAAGCAAAAATAAATAAAAATAAAACAAATACTACTAATAAACAAAAATCCTGAGTTTATGTTCCAACTATTATTTTATTTCAGCATATTCGCAGGGTTTTTGTTGTTGTTTGTTTTTTTTGTCAAGAAATAATATATTTTAAATTATTTTAAAGTATCTATAGCGGCTGTACACGTTATATACAATTCAAAGGTACTTTACACGGCTATCATATATATAGCCTCATCAATACTCCCAATTTCAGACTCCCAATAAAAGTTACAATTTTTTTTAAATGAAGCTGCTCACAGGTTGTCATGAGATTCCCTCAATCATGGTTCGATTAAAATGGTTTGGGTGATACAATAGCAAGGTTTGGTATTCCAAATTAATGTAATTGTCATTTATAATCCATATTTAGAGAAATAAGGCCCACTAAATCTGTGATTGAGCGCCTTTAAGGGTCACTTGCTAATTTCATCTAAATAAAATTAAATTCCATAGACAAGGCCTGTGTCTGGTTTATACCCAACCCATTTTGCATTTGTTAGATATAAATTGTTAGTGCTTTACTAATGGCATAAAACATTTTTCAATACCAAAATTTTGGTATTTTGAAATTTGCTTGCTACAGTAAATTGGTATTGACATGATACCGATACCGAACGGTATATACACTATCATATCAGGGTTCATACACTTCAAACATTTTCATTTCCAGGACTTTTAAACAAAATAATTTCAGAACATTTTAACGACACCCGAGTAAACTGTTTATTCAGTGGTTGTTATGTCTCAAACATAAGCTACACCTAATCTAGATATATCACATGGATGTTAAAGTTGTAAAAATACATAAATTAAAAGATATTGTAGTGTGCAGATGTTTTTGACTGTGCGTGTGCATGCACCTATGTCTCAATGTTGGACCTCACAGCAAAATACTCCATAGCCATAATACATATCTAACCACATTGTGGATATGTTTTTTAAGGCATTCAATTATTTTTGGTCAAGATCCACTTATTTTTAGTCACGATTCAGAATTATATAACTTTATAGAGATGAGGCTTTTTGATTGCACCAAAGTCGAGGCGATAAACATTGTGCCCAAAATATATATGCCCAAATTGAGTATAAACAATGTTATAACTTATATGTTAACCTCAAAAATATCTTTAGTCAATAACACTAACATATTAAGCTTAATTTAACTGCTATAACTTGAAATGCATTTCAGCAACATCTTTACCACCTGTTAATAACATTACTATACTAACAAGATCCAAGAGTGCTCAGAACAGACAAAAAACCCCAGTTGTGCCCAAATTAATGAGATCTAAAACCCTGATAGTGATAGAATAATAATCCATCAAAGTATTTGAAAATTGATTAGCAACTACTGTTTAATATTTTAAAATTGTGTAGTGAATTCTGAAACTTGCGGCGCGATACTGAACAAAATAAAATGTTTTCTGGTCGTTATATAAAAATAAATAAATAAATAAATAAAATTTTATGTTTAATTTACATTATCCAGATTTAAACACTCACTCAGTGTTTCTGCCAGAAAGAAATTTTTGGGTATGGTGCTAGGGAATTGAATGCAACCAGTCAACAGGGAGTATGGGGGGTCTCTCCCAGAAAGAAAATGGGTTACGTTTTGGATTAGGGTTAAGAAAATCATACAGTAATGACAAGAGTAATTAATTTTGTCAAAATATAAACTTTTAAAACTAAAAATCTGCCAAAAAAAATGTGGGTACAACGCCATATCAGTGGTTGCAAAACAAGGTGTCGCGTGTCGCATGCGACGTTTACTACCCTACTACCCACGAATACAGTGTCCATTACTTCTCATTGCCTTTGTTTTTAAAATATATTTTGTTGTGATTCATGTGCACAGTAGACCCAGTGATTTTCCGCGATTTACATTTGGAAACGGAATTACGATTTTCCGCAAAGTTAAAAAAATTAATACTATTTTACTATTGCCACACGCTGTAAAACTGACGATTGACCAGTACTACTGGCAAACGCTAGACTGGATTATGCGCTTCACGGTAAACCAAATGGTCACATTGGGAACCAATCAAATACTTCTCGAACGTTAGCTGGCTGAACTTGGGGTTGGTTTACTGCTTAGTCTGTTGCGCCTGCGCAGATGGGACAGGTTTTTTTTCCAGGAGTAAATTTAGCCAGAAGGTTGTCGCTAACGCTTGTCTTGGAAGACAGATTTTTATGCTATACATTAAACTGAATGACCATTTCAGGAACCACCAGTCAAAATATGTTTGCAAATGTTTAGCAAAAAAACCAAAAACTGGCTGGCTAATCGTTGCACTGTAAATTTCCGCTGTGTCACGCGCACACTTCAATTTGCAGACGACGTTAGACTGTCAAAGAGATGATAAAATAAATGTTTACATTTTGTGAACTGAACCCTAAGCCTCGTTGAATAAAACAGTGCACTTATTGTTGGACAATCATGCTTTAGGCCTATGTAGTTATTATCATTGTAGCCTTTGCTCCTGATGTGATTTTCGCTACCAATATGTAGGCTTACTTTGATTTAATGAGGAATAGCGACGCATGTCGACACCAGTCACTGAGTCAATTTTCGGACCCTTTAATTTGTCACAACTTATGTTAGTTCAATTGTTAATTACATATTGTAGTCTGAAACGGAAATAAAACGGAATTTACAAAAACAAGAAACAAAAAATAGCTTCTTTTTTTTATTTTTTAAACGGAAAACCACTGAATCATACTTGTTCTATTCTTGGGCCAACAATTTCACCAACTATAGTATATACATTACAAGTGGACCACATTGCACACTTCTGTGGTAACAGACTCCGGCCCGTAGAGCACCCCCCCGTGTTCCCCCATTACTGAGTGTCTGTAGCTCTCGATAAACCCCCAACTCCTACTCTGTCAGTTCCAACGCCTACTAGTACTTCGTTTTGCAACCGCTGCATATCCATTTTACCCTCTGGCTATATATATATATATATATATATATATATATATATATATACTTACTGCAATACTTTTTTAAAACGTGTGTTAAATCGAGTGCATTTAAAAAATCTCCTGCTTTTTGACAAAATCTCCTGCTTGTTCAACACACACCTCCTGCTTTCTATTGACTAAAGGTTTACAGGTCTGGTCAGTACTTATATAATACCTTAAATTGTCAATTATTTGTGGGTTTTTTAAAAGTATCTTATTGAATTAAAAAACCCAAAATTAATTAATAAAATTGTTATTTATTTAGTGAATTGGTCTCTTCTGGACTTCTGACACAAGGTTACTGTCTGGGACTTCATCATGCATTTGTCTGCTAATGTCTCGCTATACAGATGCAATGCAGATAAAAGCTACACAGATGCATTGCAGACAAAGACAGTGTTTCTGCCAGATAAATTGTTTTGGATACATATCATGATATGGCACAATGGAATTGAATGCAACCACAGTCAACAGGGGGTATGGGGGGCCTCCCTAAGAAAGAAAATGGGTTAAGTTTAGCATTACGGTTAAGAAATCTATTATCATTACAGTAATGATAAAAGTAATTAATTTTATCAGAAAGTTAACTTCAAACAATAAAATCTGCAAACACATTTGGGTGTGGCACCATACCCGTTTGAAAGAGAATACTCGTTTAATGATAGAATTGATGTAAATATGTTGGGGTTACTGTTGGTTTTCATGTGTACATAATAAAAATAAAAAAAGTTATTAAAGGTAAAATTAGCCATCTGTACTAGACTGTAGGGTCTGGATACCAAAGAACACGACAACAGGTACATGTAATTCAAACCCTCCTTGTGTTCTTGCCATCCTAACCGATTGTGTAATCGTTGATGTCAACCAATTATAAAATATGATATTACAACCATTCCCAACATTAATGTTTAGGAGAATTTTTTTTTTAAACAAATGTATTATTGTCAATGTAGCGTCTTTTAATTTATGTGATCATGGACCCCCGAAAAAAAAAATATATCACAGAATTTAGTTTACAACTGAAAGGGAATTTCTGATTTTTAGATTTGTTTATTTTCTGGTATTGTTTCTTTTTAACATACTTCCGTATAAACATTTATTATATATTTTAAATTATATATATATATATGTTATATTTAATATTATTTATATAAAAAAAACCTTGCAACATTTTCTAATGCCAATACATACTGGAATCTGATGTACTAGTTAGTATGATGTACAGTTGGTTGCTGTACATACAGATACATGTACACATCTGTACCATAACGTGAACTTATTTCAGTTATGAAAATATAGCAAAATAATTAAAATGTTCTTTGCGTCTATACACTTTACAGGCAATCTGATTGGTCCAGAGGTGCTTACTTTTTTTCTTTCATATCTCAATGAACCGAAAAAAATTAAGCCACGGCTACTACCCACCCCCACTGACTCGCACTATTTTAGTGCCTCAAGCCAGATTATTCAGGCAACCATATTTAGATATTTTGAAAAAAACACACGTGAAAGATACAAAAGCAATAAAAAAATATATATATGATAAATTAATTATGGAAAAAGTTATAGCAGAGTAGACATGTATACACACTGATTAAAAAACCAAAACAAACCTCTTTGCTAATCATGACATGAGACTCAGTCGGTGGTCAAAGAAATGTAAGAAACTTCACGGCTGTAACTTACTTGTAAACGTTGTTCTACAGCTGTTGGCGAAAATTAAATGGTTCCCCCGATAGCACAAATGTTACTAAAAAACATGAATTGGACAATTCCTTCCAATATAACTAAATGATCCGTAAAAATGCACAGAGCAGCTAGAGGAAATGGCGTCACTTATCACAATTACGTCATTTACCAAATGATGTCATTTAAAAAAATCACCTGATTCAAATAATAGTGAATGAACGTTTGCATTCTCACGCGACCTAAGTATCAATGAAGTTTACACAAACAATACTACAGGTGTATTTAAAGCTAAACAAAATAAATTCAGTTATGTATTGTTAAAGTATGCATATATACATTTAATTATACGATCTGACCATAATTATTTTTTCGGTTCATATTTGGAAACGTAACAACATAATGAACATTTGTAAAATGTAAGGCATTTTCAATATAGTAATTCATATGGGAGAATGTCACATTATTTGTAACAAAAACTTAAATCATCACTCAAGTGACATTAATTTGAAACTTTATTAATAAAAAACCCCATGAGTACAGGGCTAAGTCTGGCGGTTGCCAAATTCATCAATTGCGACAACAAACAACAACTGGCGAATTTTATTTTAATTTGACAAAATAATTTCATGAAATAATTGATATTTTGTTATAAAACAACTGGGTTTCTGCAGTTTTTGAAGTTTAGTAGACAATTTGGCGAAATGTTTTGCTGACCCAGAGCCAGCCCTGCAATTACCACCCCCCCCCCCAAAAACACAGAATTTGCCAAAATGAGAAAAAGGACTGGCCAAAATGTGAAACGGAAAGTCATCACCTCTTATTACTGATTTGACTTGTACTGTTTTTACATGATGCTACTGGATAAAGTTATTGTTTGATTTGTTTAACAACACCACTAAAGCACATTGACTTATTAATCATCAGATATTGGATGTAAAACATATATGGTAAATTTTACTCATCTAGTCTTAAGAGGAAACCTTCTACATTTTTTCCTTAGCAGCAACGGATCTTTTAACAGGGAACATTTTGTTTTCAAAATCATGACTAGAGATATTTCTAGTCAATTAAAAATTGATTAGCAAGTTCTACTGTTTAATGTGATCTCTGAAACTTGCATAATGATCACCAAATAACCATGTGTGATAAATCATTATTACTATGGTTCTTTTCAGAGGTATAATTAAGTTTAATACCAGGTGAGCAATTCAGGCCTGAGGGCCTGTTGTTATATAATCAATTTTAGCATGTTGTTTGTTCAGTTAATCACTGACAAAACAATTGCATAACATCATCAAATGAATTTTTTCTTTTTGTGCACGTACAACCTGAGTCTTAAGCTTATTTTCATTGAGACATAATTAATGTTCTGCTATTGTTGTCAACGGTGTGTACCGTTTTATGGCAAATATTGAAACATTTTTTACAGTGTGTTAGTGACGGTTAGACCTAATAAAAAATATGTGTTTCCCGACCTACCCTAATATTTATGTAGCAACCCTGAATTTTTTTGAAGCAAAAACAAAATCCAAAAAAATCATGATCTCTGATGTTTTTGCTATCAACAAACTAGATCTGAAACACCTTGACTAATTACGGTTTCTCAGTTTGATTCGATATTAAAAAAAAGAGAGAAAAAAATTCTTACCTACCTACCCTCTTTTTTTTTTTCAAGAATGAAACATGAAACACAGATGTATATCTATATTTTTAGATCTTACATGTATACTACTACTAGTAAATGTGTCTATATTTCAGACTACCATTCTGAATCCTTACTTTTGAACAAATTGTGAATGCATAACTGACTAAAATGTTCCAACCCAAAACTAAAATATTCTTGTCTTCCAAGTTCTAACAATTAGTAACATACATGTAGATCTGTTCATCACAGGATGGGACTAGAGAATGCACCACTATCGACACTGAATCAAAAGGGTCCTAAAACCATTGAAAGGTCCTCCGGTAGGTATTGTAAGAGGGAAATTAACATACAATGAACGAAAGGTGAAAATTGTTCAGTACATGTATCCAATTAAAAAAGGAAATGCCAAAGTGACCAAATTTGTTTCAAGTGCACATGTATGTACATACTGAAAAATATTTCAGAAAGTACTGTAAGAAAACATGAAATATGTCTACTTAAAAGTGAAAAAGGTTAATCCAGCAGGTGGAATTGTCAAGATTTTACTGGGGACAGTTATCAACGCTTTCTAACCATCAGAGACCAATCTATATAAATTCTGCACAATCTGTGTTTACAAAATGGTAGTCAGACTCAAAGATTCCTGTTTTTCCTGTAGTGTGTATTAGTGATTAATAATAATATGTGGGAAAAAACACGTTATCAGGAAGCTTCAATATTATCGATTATATAGAGATAAACAAAATATAGGAACAGTGTAAAACATCTAGGAAAGTTGTATTAGAGTGGGAACCTTCGACTATTCTTTGATAGGCAGAGATTGTGCAGAATTTATATAGATCGGACTCTGACTGTTAGAGAGCATTGACAACAGGCCATAGGTCTGTCTAGCCCTCTTATCGTCAGAGTAGTACTCGGGCTAGTGTCAGTATTCAATGTATTATTCCCGTATCGAACTAGCTAGCTGGTGGTCAAAACAAGTTGAAATTATTGGAATTGAAAACAAAAACCAAATCAGTTGTTTTAGATGGTTAATTGCCCCCTCCCCCCTAGATGCTGTTCCAGCAGATAAAATAGAGATATCATCTAAATTTAAATCTTATTGATCAATATAATACAGAAAACTGTGATTGATCCCTACTTAAGAAAAACAAACAAACTGGGATTGGCTGTCGATTACCCAGCATTTTAGATTTTTGATGTGTTCAAAGTAAACTGACAATGACAGGGTAAGTGAAATTAACAAAGTCCCATTTTCATTGTGGCTAGGTGTACAGGTGAATTACAGTCGCTTCATCTCTGGAAATGGCGTTTTATTAATTCTAACATTACACATTTGTTATTTTTTATTAAACTGTCTGTATGTGTTGGTGGTCCAGGTATGCTTCTTTCGAACACATATTGAGTCAATTGACATAACTTCATAAGACTCATATTTGACCTGACTGTACCTTTAATTCTGGTTAAAACTGTTAAAGGGATACAATATTAATTTAATAAAGCAAAGCCCTGATCCTATTTTCTAAAAACAAATCTCAACAAAAACCAATAACAAAAAAGTGATAATTATAATGAGATCAATATTAACAAAGAGGAAATGACACACTGTCACAGAGTCTGACCTGCTGTTCAGCCAGATTTGCTCCCCAGCCAAAACACACAAACAAGGGGGAAAATAAAGTACGAATTACACAAATTAAATAACAATTTATAAATTAAGAGCATAATACTCACCCACAATAACACCGAGAACAGTACAAGAAAGCATTTCACCATGAAAAACTGCCTCATTTTGATGAATTCTTGATATCCGTCATCGATTCATGATTCTCTACAACTTGTTTTCTGTCTCACTTTTTCTCCATAGAGGGCGCTCGCCACTGCGGTGGTATTTTCCTCCAAAAAACCACAAAGCACTTGAATTAAGTAAGCGAGTGCTGTCAAAGATCTAATCAGACATATTTTATGCACATTTTTCTAAAACTATATATATTTTTTAATTTATTTATTTGTATCTACGAAGACGCAGTCCTTGGTGCACCTGTGGAGAGGTGGTTTAATAGGAAGACAGGATCTAGCGTTTTATTATTGAAATTAATGTGTATAGTGGGGCAGATAAGTGAAAAATCGTTCTCTTTGTGATAAAAGCATCAGTTTTGACATGTGCAACGCTCTTGAGACACGAAATAGAAAAACACCTCGTTAGCCACTTAACAATTTAAAATGGTCGCCGTTTTACGCACACAAAAATGTCGTAACCAGCACAAAAGTTGATCCTGTGGACCGATTTGGATGATTTTTTGTATCAAACCACATGTTCTTTAACATGCTGAAATAAACAATGCAACTTTAAAATATCCCAGAAGCTACTTTTGTTTGTTTCTTGTAGATTATATTAAAAATGTATACCAAAAATGAAAAGAGAGGAGAAATCTCCACTTATCAGCAAAATTGTATTAATCACTGATTACCTTACAATTGGAATAGTAATGCCAATATGTAATAAAAATCAGTTCATCATAATCGTCAGTTCTATAATTAGAATATTGGCATCATTTGCTGTTCGGCGGCATCGACACCTGCAGCTGTGCAGGACCTATCATACAAAGTTAATACAAATTGCTCGAGCATCTTCAGGTCACAGTCCTCCACTGTCGATGGGTATTTGATAATCTTGGCAAAGACATCAACGGCCTATGGACACCTCCCAGGTCTACCATACAGTCTTCTTTCCCTTTTCACGAAGGCACAGATGACATCACAACCAATGAAAGCACGGAAGAAAAGAATCCCTTTGGTCTTCTCTGGACCTACTGAGGAATTGATGACATGCACAGGAATCCACCTCAAGGTGTGCCCTTGGCCGAAGACAACTCACAGCTGCTGCTGGTCAATCTTCTGTAAGGAAAAGAAAGAAATGTTTTATTTAACGACGTACTCAACACATTTTATTTACGGTTATATGGCGTCAAACATATGGTTATAGACCACACAGATAATGAGAGAGGAAACCCGCTGTCGCCACTTGATGGGCTACTCTTTTTGATTAGCAGCAAGGGATCTTGTATATGCACCATCCCACAGACAGGGTAGTAGATATCCTAAATCGACCGCGCATTAAGCGAACGCTTTACCACTGGGTTACGTCCCGCCCCACTTCATGAATAAGAAACCTTCTCCTCCACAAGTTCAAGGCTTGGCTATGCATGTCGTCGACGTTCTTAGATCACAACTCACTCTGGAGTACGAATGGCTAGTTCTCGTTCCAACTAATGCACCACAACTGGACAACGGTGACACATATGTTCTGGTTATATTAATTAGTGTATTGCTATCCTTACAGAAGATAGGGGCGGGACGTAGCCCAGTGGTACAGCGCTCGCTCGATGCGCAGTCGGTCTGGGATCGATCCCCGTCGGTGGGCACATTGGGCTATTTCTCGTTCCAGCCAGTGCACCACGACTGGTATATCAAAGGCCGTGTTATGTACTATCCTGTCGTTGGGATGGTGCATATAAAAGATCCCTTGCTGCTAATCAAAAAGAGTAGCCCATGAAGTGGCGACAGCTGGTTTCCTCTCTCAATACCTTTGTGGTCCTTAACCATATGTCTGACGCCATATAACAGTAAATAAAATGTGTTGAGTGCATCGTTAAATAAAAAAACATTTCTTTCTTTCCGTATTCATGAATTATACTGGGCGGACGTTAGTGAAAGACCTGGAGAGTTTCTTGGTCTAGCTCTGCTCAGGTTGTATTGGTTGACGCGTTTCTCCTTCATTATCAGATGTTGGTTGCTGGAATACCAAAATACTGGTACCATGACAAGATATCACTGTAGTCGCATTTCGGTTGTTATATTACTGATATGCACATTCTGTAATGGATAATTTTCTGGAATCTACACTTCCGAATGTATTCTCCAACTTAATCCATTATTCATTAAAAAAAAAAATACGTGACTGCTAAATTAACTTCTATTTCATCTTTTATTTAATGAAAATATTGATTAAAATGACAAAACAAATATTTACAAAACTAATAACCAAAAACGGTAGAATACTTTTGTACCTAACCTGAACGATTCGGTCAAGAAAACATCAGCTGTGGATAGCGTGATGCACGTAGGCTAAAGCGTTGTATTTGTTTACAACGTAGAAGTCCTGTCAGTAGTGAGTTCGAATCTCTCTGATTTCCAATTGCACTGTATTACAGGTGTTGATTCTTGAAAAGTAATCTTCACCTTGAACAATAGTGTGACATCGTAGAATATTCTGTAAATAAATGTTTTGTAAAATTATGTTGTTGGTTGTTTGTTTGTTTGTTTTTTGTTTTTTGAGGTGGTTGGGTTTTGTTGGGGGTTTTTTGGTTTGTTTCTGTACACATTTGATGCGTGGATCTTTCTAACAAATGACTCTCTCTCTCTCTCTCTCTCTCTCTCTCTCTCTCTCTCTCTCTCTCTCTCTCTCTCTCTCTCTCTCTCTCTTTAATTATTTAACAGCACCATTAGAACACAGACAGGACAGCACATGCAACGACCTTTGACCCACCAGTCGTAAACAAAGTGTCGCATCTGCCATATGTAAGATACATAATAACAATGGGAATGTGCATATAACAGATCCCTTGAGGTTTTCTACGAAAGTCAAAATTTTAAAAACAACTCATTTTGAGATAAATAAAAGTGAATACATCTATCCATCCATTCATCCATCCATCCATTAAAGCTGCTGGGTAAATCAACCATCGTTTTTAGTACTCACTGTAGCTGTTCACTAGCTTCTAAATGATATAGCTTTCTTTCTTTTTTTGGCTTATAAAGCCTTGAAATAAATTTGGATATTAAATAGAGAATAATACATGAGTTGCCGTTAGATACCATTGTTTTAAAATGTATATATCGAGAGAAAGCGAGTTTGATACGTTTTTAGACAACGAGTTGTGAGATAAATGGTATCTAACAGAAACGAATGTATTATTTTATTTCTTACATATCCTCAAAACCCAGGTTTTAAGCATATTTTAACATCTTTTTTTACTAAAAGTTATTTACAGCCATTGCACTTGTAGCTAACTTACGCGTCACAGACACATGATTGTCAGGTTAACTATACGTCACAGTGTAATTGATTTCCACTGTGTTGATTTTCATTTGATGTATGGCACTGGTGACCTGGTCATCACGTATGAGCAGCCAGTCGTATGTCTTGAAATTGTAAATGCAGGTACTTTTGTGTTATCAAAAATAACGCATGACGTTCTCACCAACGGGTGTGTAAGCAAATGATTTTGACTACCCGTGAAATGGTAGAGGGAGATAAGTCATGTCAGTTCATGAGAGTTGAATTTAAATATTTTTCTGCATTAGAACAGTTTAATAGAAGATAACATCTCTGACGCTGATGTTTGGGAGGAATCATATATTTCTATTAATACTGGTCACGGAAGTTAATTAGTTAAATGAGGGGTCGGATGATGTTGAATGTTTTTAAAAATTATTATATATTTTATTTATATTTATATTTTATTTAATTTAACCACATACTCAGCTCATTTTGTTTATTATGATATGCCGTCGGACATATGGTTGAGAACCACACAGATAATAAGAGTGGAAACCCGCTGCCGCCACGTTAATCGTTCCGATTAGCAGCAAATGATCTTTTATATGCAACATCCAACAGACAGGATAGTACATACCACAGCCTTTGTTACACCTGTTGTGGAGCTTGGCTGGAACGAGAAATAGCCCAATGGGCTCACCAACAGGGATCGATACTAGACCGACTTCGCACCAGGAGAGCGCTTCCTTGTTTTGCTTAATAACACCTCTAAAACACATTGATTTATTAATCATCGGCTTTTGATTGTAAAACATTAGGTAATTCTGACACGTAGTTTTCGTAGGTAACCTAGGGGGCGGAACTTAGTACACTGGTAAAGCGCTCGCCTGATGCGCAGTCGGTCTAATGTCGATCTCCGTCGGTGGGCCAACAAAACACTTTCGTTCCCTGCAAGTGCACCATGACTGGTATATCAAGTGCAGTGGTATCCTGTCTGTGGGATCGTGCATATAAAAGATCTTTTGCTGCTAATGGAATTATTTTTTTTAGCGGATTTCCTCTCTAAGAATATAATTATGTAAAAATTACCAAATGTTTGACATCCAATAGCCGATGATTAATAAAGTAATGTGCTGCAGTGGTGTCGTTAAACAAAGCACACTTAAACTTTTTGTTAAAATAATTCCACCTTGGCTTGACGTAAAAAGAAATATTTTATGCAATGAATATAATTATAAGTGAATACATCCATCCATCCATCAATCCATGGTGGGTAAATCGACCATCGTTGTTAGTACTCAGTAAAGATGTTCACTAGCTTCTAAATAATATAGTTTTTTTTCTCTCTCTCTCTCTCACTTATAAAACATTGAAATAAATTGGGTTATAAAATTGATTTTGATTACTCGTGAAATGGTAGAGGGAAATAATGACTTCAGTTTTAGAACAGTCCAATAGAAGAGAACATCTCTGAAGCTTATGTTTGAGTGGAATCATATATTTCTACAAAATACTAATCACGGAAGGTCATTAGTTAAATGAGGGGTCGGATAATGTTAATGTTTTTAAAATTTATTATATATTTTATTTATATTTTATTTTATTTAACCGCATAATCAACTCATTTTGTTTATGATGATATGCCGTCGGACATATGGTTAAGAACCACACAGATAGTAAGAGTGGAAACCCGCTGCCGGCACGATAATCTTTCCGATTAGCAGATGATCTTTTATATGCAGCAACCCACAGGCAGGATAGTACATTTAACGGCCTTTGTTGCACCAGTTGTGGACCATTGGCTGAAACGAGAAATTTCTACCAACAGGGATCGATCCTAGACCGACTCCGCATCAGGAGAGCGGTTGAACACGAGGCTACGTCTCGCTTACCTCCACCCATCCCTTTTGTTTTGTTTAACAACACCACTAGAACACGTTGATTTATTAAAATCGGGTTTTGATTGTAAAACATTAGATAATTGTGACACGTAGTCTTCGTAGGAAACCTAGAGGGCGGGACGTAGTCCAGTGGTAAAACGCTCGCCTGATGCGCAGTCGCTCCAGGATCGATCTCCGTCTGTGGGCCCATTGGGCTATTTCTCGTGCCAGCCAGTGCACTATGACTGGTATATCAAAGGCTGTGGCATCCTGTCTGTAGGATGGTGCATATAAAAGATCCCTTGCTACTAATGGAAAAAATGTAGCGGGATTCCTCTCTAAGACTATATCATATGTCACAATTACCAAATGTTTGACATCCATTAAATAAATTTTGACTTTCGTAGAAAACCCCAAGGGATCTGTTATATGCACATTTCCACTGTCGTTCCACTGTCAAAGGTCGTTGCATGTGCTGTCCTGTCTGTGTTCTAATGGTGCTGTTAAATAAATAAAAACGTTTGTCCAGATGGGGTGCAACTCAATGATGGAGAGATAGAGAGAGCTTCAATTGATAATAGACAGAGCCACGCATCAAATGTGTACAGAAACAAACAAACAAACAAAAAAACAAACAAAAAACAAAAACAACCCAACCCCCCAAAACAAAACAAACCACCAAAAACTTAATGTTATTTGCTATATCACATATGGTAGATGCGACACTTTGTCTTTAAAATAACGATTGCCCGGCTTACGACTGGTGGGTCAAAAGTCGTTGCATATGCTGTTCTGTCTGTGTTCACGAGAGAGAGAGTGAGAGAGAGAGAGAGAGAGAGAGAGAGAGAGAGAGAGAGAGAGAGAGAGAGAGAGAGAGAGAGAGAGAGAGAGAGAGAGAGAGAGAGAGAGAGTGAGTCAATTGCTAGTAAACAGATCCACGCATCAAACGTGCATAAAAACAAACAAACCAAAACAAAACAACCAACCAACATACTTTTACAAAAAAATTTTATTTACAAAATATATACTTAATCCATGCCTATGACGTCAGGGTATAGATTACTTTTCAAGAATCAACACCTATGAAACAATGCAGATAAAGATTCGAACCCACTACTGACAGAACTTGTACGTTGTAAACAAATACAACGCTTTAGCCCACGTGCATCACGCTCAATGCCAGCTATCGACAGCTGAGGTTTTCTTGACCGAATCGTTCAGGTTAGGTACAAAAGTATCCTACCGTTTTTGGTTATTAGTTTTGTAAATATTTGTTTTGCCATTTTAACCAATATTTTCATTTAAAAAAAAAATGAAATAGAAGTTAATTTATCAATCACGTAATTGGAAAATACACTCGGAAGTGTAGATTCCAGAAATTTCTCCATTACACAATGTGCATATCAGTAATATACTGAAGTTATATCCCACGAGAAAAGAATACAAAGTTTATCTTGCAAACACAAACGCTACTATATTTGATATCGACCGGTTATATAATACATGTAATGATCGTATACAATAGCAGACATAAACTGCTACTGTAGTCCTGTTCAATTGTTTAGACCCTTAGTTTTTGGCAAATGCTACGTTTAATTCCAATTCAATCCTTGTGGTCTTTACATTTGCATGAAAACAAACTCAAACCCCGACAGGTTTTATATACAATTAATCATCTAAAATGCACAAAGTTGACTTACTGTAAATCATGAAATTAATGCGTCATGATATTATTGCGTCCGTACATGAGTGAACAAAAATGCGTATTTTTATTAATGCGTCGGGCAAAAGTCCACATCACATAAAAACCACAGTTGTATTCTTATTATATTGTTTGGGCTTCATCTTTCATGTTAAAAGAAGTCAGTAGTTGTTTTGACAGCTACTACATAATCTGAAGCTAATCGCATGGTGGGTCGACCAGGCAGCCCTAATTACTTAAAGTAGTGTAATTAGTATAACTAGGCCCTACACCTTATTGTTAAGGTTATGCCTCGCACTTTTGTGTGGTGATTGCTTCTAATTAATCCACCAGTAGGAATAAAAGGTAAACGGGTCGCTATTGCAGGGCACAATATTTCACGCGAACGCAGACGTATTATTCTAACAAATGTTTTAGACTGATTTTATACAATTGATGCGCAGCACAGGAATAGACGTTAACAAATGCGATATATTGCAACAGTGACAACTTGCGACCAGTCTAACTTAAAATGCCATGTATAGAGTCGAGCCAAATGGTTTGAAGAAATATGCACGGATTGTTGGTTGCGGTTATATAATTTTCTACTGTTTCATTTTTGAAGGAATATATTTAGTAATAAAATTTGTTGATGATAATTTCACAAATGTTCAAAACAGTTTAAATGTATACAGTAATCCAGAAGTGTAAGAACATTTGAAAAATACTCACATCGCAAAATGAACTTTTTAAAAACAAAACATTTGGAACATCACTGTATTATATAACCGCTATGATATTCCAGGAAAGTGAAAATAGAATGGCAACATCGAAACGAAAGAAAGATTCTTGAAGTATTCACAAAACGACATTTAACAAAAATAGTTTTTTGTATTTTGTTTCATCTTTATATTATAAAAGTTTTATTTTATTTAGAAGTATTATAGTAAAATCCTGCAAATTTTTTGTATTGGGAATGAGACTAAACAAAATGCGTCAAGTTATTATTGCGTCGATGTGTTCGCCGCATTTTTCGCATTAATTACTTGCTCGCATTAATTTCATGATTTACAGTATTTCCATTTTACAAAAATCTCTGTATATTTTGAATGCACGTTCATCCTCCTATAAATAACTACGGCTATTTGCATAACAAAAGATTAGAATACGAGGCTACGTGTAGGCGTTATAGCTTGTTTCATTCAGTCAGGGTTATAAATGTTTTGAAATGTAAAATGTGTGACAGCTTTGTCCAACCTTTTCTTTAAACATATACGTAAAAATACATGTAACCATTCCATATACATGAATCAATTTTGCCAATACATGATTTAGTTGAATTTTTACATTCCGTATTTTACCTAACACAACTACATACGAAGCCAGCGGTGGGTGTGCGGTTGGGCAGAGGGCCACGCTTCCACCACTATTCGCGGCTATACAATATTATTGCCACGTGTGTGTGCAATATGTCACAATGAACATCACGAGATTAAGACCTCACCCCACCCCTCAATAAAAGGAAACGTGGCCTTCAGCTCAACACTTGCCCGTGCATTAGTACATATTAGTGCACATTATTCATGGGCATACAACCTGTTAGTTATAATGTATCAACCTATCTTATAGTTACATTACAGTGTTTTATCCCCAATAGCACCCAAACATATTTATTTTTTATATCAGTACATTACATTAATGAAATAGGCGCGGATCCAGAAGTTTTTTAATAGTGGGGGCCCAAAACCCGTTGTTGCTTTTGAACAGGTGGATGGGATAAGTTTTCATTTTTTGTGTATTCTGTAATATATATTGTTTGACAAAAATTTAGTGGGCGTGTCACCTGGACTCACCGCCTGAATCCGCGCCTGAATTGTTTATTGACTTATGTTTCCAAATTGTTTCTTAAATATAGGTCATACTACAATATATTCCGCTAGGAAGGTGGAAAAGAACATTAGTTTGAAACACATTATAGAGTGATGCTTTTGTTATGCAAATAACCGTAGTTATTTATAGGACAAACAACCTGCATTCAAAACATACAGAGAATTTTGTAAAATGGAAATAGTCAACTTTGTGCATTTTAAATTTGAGGGTAAACTGGTGGAAACACATGGTAAAAAGGTCTCAGGTTAGCACATTTTGCCCGAATATCTGTATATTTTTACCCGAATATGAGATTTTGCTCCAGCACTCGGAGCAAAACCTACCTCCTGCCCCATGTCTCGTACGCTTATGGTGATCTTAGCTATTAAAGCACCGTGTGGGTTGTTCTGATTATGCGATTAGTCGCCCCGACTTGTCACATGCGATCTACTGTGAGAACACGTAAATCGGAACGACTTTAGTCTTATACGTTCCGGTATCTGTAGGGCCAACAGATCGGAAGTGACAAGTCGGTGCGACCAATCGCATAATGAGAACGCCCCTTTAAGTGCATAAGATAGTTAGGCACTTCAGGTGATTTTAAAAGCGTTAAGATCGCTTCATTCCCCATTCTTCCCCACCGCCACAAGATAAAACCGATATCCAAGCTACGTCACTGAACACTTTGTCATTATAGGCATTTATAGGCCACTGCACAAATCACTAGTATACGAGAAACTACTAAGCAAAACCAATATATATTACAGAAACAAACACAGTTTAGTAGGCTACATATTTACAATTAATGTCATACCTGCTTAATTATACTGTCATAGGAAAACTGTTATAGAAATGACCATGAGGGTTGAGAGTGGGGTGTATGACCACGAGGGATGGGGTGAGGCTTAACCACAGGGGATGCGGGAAATGATCACGTGGAGAACTTTAGTAGATAAGATATCACAACAAGGGTGGGGTTGGGAGGTACGACCACAAGGGATGGGGTGCTAGGTATGACCACGAAGGGTGAGGATGACAGAAAACTTGAATGAGAGGAAACTGGAATGAGAATGCGAAGCGGAGATATGATTACGTTGAGTGAGTGCTTAATGTATGACATCAAGGGGTGGGGTGGAAGGTATGGCCACATGAAGTGAGTACATACGCTATGACAGCAATAGGTGGGGGATGGAAAGTACATGTGTATGTCCACGAGGAGTAGAAAAACAGAACAGAAATAAAACTTTATTTACACTCGGATCACCATATGGCGATACAAAGAGATGATTTTAGAAACATTTTATTCAGCTGCAGTAAAACAACATGACAAATGCCAAAAAACAGTATAATATAACGGGGTGAAGGAAGGAAATGTTTTATTTAACGACGCACTCAACACATTTCATTTACGGTTATATGGCGTCAGACATATGGTTACAACGGGGGTGAAGGTAGCAGGCATGACATGGGGTAGGAGACACGACAATGTGTAGGGTAGGAGGTATGATCACGATGGGTGTAGTTAAGAAGCATGGTACATAATGGATGAGTAGTTGTACTACTAATAAGTAATTTTACACTTTGAAACCTAGGGCTTTATCGTGTTTACACAAATATGGTGGCCTGAAACTACCCCAGGACAGGCGCGTTTAGCAGGAATATATGCAGGGGAGGGTCTAGATTGGGGCGAGGGAAGTTTATAGGGAGTCTAATAATGCTCCTCTGGAAAATATATTGAAAAAAAGAGGAAAATCTGCTTGAGAAGGTAGGAGTTTCGACCCCCAAACCCTCCCCTGCACATGCGCGTAAGGAGTACAAGTTCAAAACCAACGGATGTCATTAAAATATAGTTAATTAATGCCAAATACAACTGTAGCAATAACATGGTAGCAATAATACAACATAATATACATACAAAACACACACACACACACACACACACACACACACACACTATATATATATATATATATATACATACATATACATACATACATACATACAACCAACGGATGTCATTAAAATATAGTTAATTTATGCCAAATACAACTCTAGCAATAACATGGTAGCAATAATACAGCATAATATACATACAAAACACACACACACACATACACAGTATATACACACACATACACACACACAGTATATATATATATATATATATATATATATATATATAGTGTGTGTACACAGTATATACACACACATACACACACACAGTATATATATATATATATATATATATATATATATATATAGTGTGTGTGTGTGTGTATATATATATATATATATATACACACACACACACATGCATACATACACACACACACACACACACACACACACACACGCATACACACGTATATATATTTTAGTTGTACATTTGTACATAAGTATTTTAAGTACTGATGGGGCAGACGCTATAACGAATCGATTATAACGTACACAAACTTCAAACAAAGTCAGTTATCTCTTCCACACGATGCTCGCCATCTTTCTAACGTCTTCCCTATAAACACTCAGGATGTAGGTTCGTTTTCGTTCCTTGTCTTAGTTGTTTGTTGTTTGTATTTCCTTTGTTTTTGGGATAGCGAGCTTGCCATTTGAATGTAGACAGACACAGGTTACTTTCATTTACACGATTTCAACCTTTTCGGAATGGTTTAGGAACCTGGTGCCAGTTGAACTTGTACATTAGTCTGGACCCTCCCACTCGCTCCATCAAACCTGACTTGTAGTAGTGTCTACAAATACATAAACATGTATTCATAGACATATTGTGAAGCAAAAAAAAAAAAAAAAAAAAAAAAACAAGAAAAGAAAAAGAAGACATCTATGATCGAAATAATAATAAGGCCACATACACAGCATTAAATACATATTTGGCAAACTTTGAATCTATATTCATCATGAACCCTTTTATTTGTGTATCTGTTGATCCAATCTAATTAAAATTAGCTCCACTATCTAACAGCACCCCGTTGGAGCTCATGTCCAGTTGACCTTCCATTCGACCAATCAAAACCTTACTTGCAAAATCATGCCAGTGATTTGAAAAGAATTTGAAAACATGCGGGATTATGCCGAGGGTATACAAAATGATTCGGGTGAATTACAAAGTATGCCGAAAAATAATTGCAATATAAAATATTATATAAAATTCGTTTCTAGACGGAAAAATAAACCCCGTGATGGTATAGCCATAAAATCTGTTTATACTTGTATACAATCCAGAGTTTATTACTGCACTTTTCCCCCTGTGTTTTCAATGTTGAAACAGACCAACAAGTTCGCCTATTGCATAAATAGTATCGCCCGATATTTTTAGAATTTGTATGCTCCCGAATAATGCTATAAAAGGCGAAGTGTAATTGATCGATATTTAAATTGTTATTTATAGATGAAATGTCACCTGAACATGGGAGTCCACGCAATGCTGTTAGATCTACTGGTGGTAGACCCAGTAGAGCTAATTTTAATCAGATTGCTGTTGACCAAGCCTTTAACAAGTGGGGATCCAGAAATGTTTGTAGGAGGGGTATACACACAACTACTTAAATGGAAATTGTATATTAGCGGTGATGCACTTTAATATAAGTGGAATGTTTTTCTTTTATATTTAAATTTTATTACAATTGTAGTTGTTTATATTCCAAGTTTAAGTCAGCTGGTGTGAGTTGATATAAAATATATATTCAACAAAATTCATTAAGGGCCAGTAGACGTTTTGGTCAATTTATGCTAATGTGTTAATTACATTACATTACATTAATACGTTGCATTACATTGCATTACATTATTACATTGCATTACATTACATTATATTAGCAATTTGTGATCACACTCAATTTCTTAACGTTGTTTGACTAAATTTTAACCAGTGGTGCATGTTTTGTATATAAATGCTAATGTAAACACTAAAAGCAAATGTACTTTGAAGTTTGTATCACATATAAAGAACATTGTATATGTAAGTACTGGCTCCTAATTAATTTTCTTGAATATATTCTGCTTTATTTACCTGATCCCACGACTAAGCTTCTCAAAGGTCATGTCTCCCTTTCTCTTTTGCTGACCCCACAATCTGCTCACTGCAGTCGTGTCTACAAATTTGAACACTCCGTCGCTTCGACTGGTCCATTTGAGCAGGTCTGGCCGTCTTTCTAGTTGATGAAGGAGGAATTTCCACAACAGAATATTCTTCGCCCCTGCAATGAGGAAGATGAAAAACAAATCGTACATAAAATTCTATTCTAGTTTCCTCTTAAAGACAGCTCAACTCAGTTCTACCTCTGTATATGTGATCGTTTGATATATTCCAGATGTCCTGTTGGAGTATGATTGCTAAAGACAGGTTGTCCTTACATTTGACCCATGTTTAGCCCCCCAACCCCCCTCCCCCCAAAAAAACAACCCCACACCAAAAAACCCCACACACCAACCCTCCTAAAAAACAATAAACCCCCCCCCCAACCCCCAACAACAACCCCAAAACAAATAAAACTTGTTTTTAAAAACTTTAAAAATCTGGACTTTAGCAACGCCAGGTGCCACAATGTGTATATGTCAGATTCAGTAGTCTAATTTACAAGCACATGACATGGCCACTATAAGTTGTATTTTGACTTGGTCGCTATAAACATGTTACTTATACACTACTCACCCTATCTACGTTAATGTATTCTTTCTGGTATACAATGTGTTGCACTATAGTCACGTTGTGTATATATAACAATATATTCAGTTCGCCTACTTCGGGTCGCTTAAGACAGGTTTTTTTTTCGAATATGGTCGACAGTTCACAGGAAAGACGTGAATATCGAGGAGTATAGGCCCAATGTAAGACCAGAGATTGCAGACCGTTGGCAGTAAATTCATTTGAAAAGAAAATTATTTTACTTACATCATTAACATTTAAACGATCATTGACATCCGAGGTTTAAAGACATTTAATTACACTTTTATATGGTTTAGACAGATGCGTGCTCACTTCAGGATTGATCCCCGTCGGTGGGCCCAGTATTGGGCTATTTCTTACTCAAAGCCAGTGCACCACGACTGGTATACCAAAGGCCATGGCATACGCTATCCTGTCTGTGGGATGGTACATATAAAAGATCACTTGCTACTAATAGAAAATGTAGCGGGTTTCCTCTCTAAGACTATATGTAAAAACATTACCAAATGTTTGACATCCAATAGCCGATGGTTACTAAATCCTGTGTGCTCTAGTGGTGTTGTTAAACAAAACAAACTTTAACTTTTTATTTCTACCCATCTAATAACTAAGAACATTATTTGACTTAGATTGCCATGAAACAAGCAGGCACCACTGTCAGGATATCAAATAGCATATTCTTTACAGAAGGGTAAACTTCAATAGTGTTTATATAAAGTGGCCAGCAGTGGTGGACTTGTCATAACACTGCCTGAACATTTTAATAGGTTTCGTGGGGTCCCGGCATGTGTCTTTAAGTGCCGTAAAGATCGCTATACGCCTCTGTGAAACTGACTGCTCCTTGACCTGGTCGCTATATACATGTACTCATCTATTCTTGTTCCGTGATTTCAGGTATAGAACTTACGGTCGTTATGTAGAGGTATAAAGAGGTTATCTTAGTCCTGATTATAAAAAGATTGTTTTTGACATACCTAGTCTCTTTAAACAGGTTGTCTTAGTGCTGGTCGCTTAATAGGTTGTCTCAGTGCTGGTCGCAATAAACAGGTTGTATTTTTTGCTAGCCGTTATAAACCGGTTGTCTTAGTACTGGCCACTACAAAAGCTGATCTTGGTGCTGATCGCTATACGCAGGTTGACCTAGTGGTAGTGCATAGGTTGTCATTTACCTGGTCGCTATAGACAGTTTGTGTTAGAACTAGTCGCTGTAACCATGATTTATTGCTGGTCGTTATAAACAGGCTGTCTTATTGCTGATCGTTATAAACAGGTCGTCTTAGTGCTGGTCGCTATAGCCAGGTACTCACCGCGTCTGCTCTTGCAGTACGGTTTGTCGTAGTTCTCATCGTCTGTCGTCGCCGACGATTCTGATTCACAAAAATCAATGAGTCTCGGTATGTTCGAAGAGGGTCCTGGAAAACAACAACATCTGTTTTACACAAGTGAACAACACCAGATCATGATAGATAACAATAAACAATGTGTCTTGGTTGTTCGGAGAGGGTTCTGGAAAACAACAACATCTATTTTACACAAGTGAACAACACCAGATCATGGTAGATAACAATAAACAATGTGTCATGGTTGTTCGGAGAGGGTTCTGGAAAACAACAACATCTATTTTACACATCTGATACAACACCAGAAGTATCCTTCATCCTAGCAGGATGGTGGTGGTGGTGGTGGTGGTGGTGGTGGTGGTGTGTGTGTGTGTGTGTGTGTGTGTGTGTGTGTGTGTGTGTGTGTGTTCTAAACTACAACATCTGTTAATGTGGCTGGTTAGCCCAGTGGCCGATCACAAAAAGCAACGTGTCTCGATGTTTCCGAGGGGGTTCTGGAAGACAACAAAACAACAACAACTGTTTTACACACCTGATACAGTAGATGTACCCCTCGTCTTAGGAAGGGGGTGACGGTAAGGTGGTTAATGAGCTCAATGGTAGATAATAATAAACAATATGTCTTTGTATGTTCAGGGAGGGTTCTGAAAACAACAACATCTGTTTTATACAACTGATACAACACCAGAAGTATCCCTCATCCTAGCGGGGTGGGGGTGGGTGGCTGGGGTGTGTGTGTGTGTGTGTGTGTGTGTGTGTGTGTGTGTGTGTGTTCTGAAATACAACATATGTTGATGTGGTTGATTAACTTAGGAAGGGTGTGGTGGTGAGATGATGAGGTGGTGGATTAGCCCAGTGATAGATCACAAAAAGCAACGTGTCTCCGTATGTTCAGAGAGGTTCTGAAAAACAACAACATCTGCTTTATACAAATGATACAGCACCAGATGCATCCCTCACCCTAGCAGGGGTTGGTGGGTGGGCGGGGGGTGTTCTGAAATACAACACCTGTTGATGTGGTTGATTAACCTTAGGAAGGGTGTGGCGGTGAGGTGGTTGATTAGCCCAGTGATAGATCACAAAAAGCAACGTATATTCAGAGCGGGTTTTGAAAAGCAACAATATCTGTTTTACACATCTGATACAACACCAGATGAATCCCTCACCTTAGCAGGAGGATGTGTAGATGGCCAGAGCATTCTTGAGGAGTGCAAATTAAATGCTACACCGGTTTAAGGATCCACGGAGCCGAGGGCGGAGGAAGGGGAGGGTTTAGGTGAGCATGACCCGACCCTCCTAAAAACTTCACTTGCCACCATCTGGAGACCCCTGCCTGTAACGCCAAGCGAAAGATCGTGTAACTCGTTTTGTTATACCCCTAAACTTACCTTGTTTAATAACTACGCCACTGGTTGACACGTTGTCACTTTCATTACCGGAACAGCTTGTGTCGCTGTCGCTGGTGTCGTCATCCAGAAACGAGAGGTCGTCGTAGTCAAGCATTACTGAAATAACCCACGTGATCGTAAACTAAGTTAGGTGTCTTAAAATATAAAATATATCACGTAGTCTTAAGTACCGTATGTCACCTGATTACATGATTTACTTTTAAATAGCATCACATGGTTTTAACGCAAAACGTGGTCTTAAAATTTATCACATGATCTTATGTCACCTTAAATTATTTCCTATGAAAAGTATCATATCTCAGTACCAGCTACATCCACAGTGAATGTTCACTCTCACTAACCATTAACCACTAACTATTAATCTCTGACCTGTACTGGACAACCCTACAACTAACGTGTAGCCTACATTGAAAAATGTTAATTTTTGTAAGATTTTGAAAAAGGTGTTCGTACAATTTTATGGTAAATGACTTTTTTTTAAATCAAAGAACTGCAAACAACACAACCCCCAACCCCCCCAAACCAAACAAACCCAAAAACAAATCTTCGAAAGGGGGTTCGTTCAACCCCCTAATGTGTGTCCGGAACAACGTACTTAAACCGTAATTGGATTAAACTCAAGAATATATATTGAAATGAATGAATGAATGAATGTGTAACGACACCCCAGCACGAAAACTACATCGGCTATTTGGTGTCAAACTATGGTAATGCAAATCTAAAGTGATGATCAACATCAATATAAAAATTCAAGTTAGATAAAAACACAGTGTAAATGACTGTGCAAAAATAAAAATATCACAGATAGATAAAATTAAAATTTACAAACACGTAAAAATTGTAATATAAGTTCTGGATGGAATCGAAATGATTCCATCATATTTCTCTGACCAAATATATCTTTTCGATTTTCTTTAAGATGCTTACACTCCACCAAAATGTGGTGCACCGTCAGAGTACACTGACAGTGCTCACATTGAGGTGGAGGATCTTTCTTCAAAATAAATGAATGGGTCAAATAAGTATGACCGATGTGGGCACGACACAAGACTACCTCATCGTTCCTGCACTGTCGATAGGAGGACTGCCACTCTCCCAAGACCGGCTTGATGGTATGAAGCTTGTTCGCAACCGGACCGTCCCAATCATGTTGCCAAGTCGAAAAGATAAATTGGTTAACACTATATTTAAAATCAGTATACGGTACACCAACCCTGGCATGAGGCAAATCCAAAGCAGACTTGGCAGCAGAATCTGCCTTTTCATTACCCCTGATACCAACATGGCTGGGTACCCAACAAAATACAACATCTTTATTGGCAATAGATAAAAAGACACACTTTCGTATCACCATCCCGATTGAGGGATGGTCCAGCTTCATATTGCGCAAAGCTTGGAGACACGAAAGTGAGTCGGTAAAAATAATAAATCAGGATGCACTATAATCCTTTATTTCTACCAAGGCTTTAATGACTTCCCAAACTTCAGCATTAAAAATTGATGCTGAGTCAGGCAATCTCATGGAAAATATTGTGTCTGATGGAAAAATTGTAGCTCAAGCCACAGAATTCCCATTCCGTGATCCATCTGTATAAACAGGAATGTAATCACGGTACTTGTCTTGAATTTCCATGAAAAATTGCTTATAAACAACAGCATCTGTGCGATCTTTCTTCAGATGCGCCAGATCAAACACAATTTTAAGTGGTGTAATACACCAAGGTGGTAAAATAAAATATGATGGAGTTTCCAAAGTGTCAATTAAATCAATGTTGGAAAGCGACAAAAAGCGCTTAATACGAAGACTAAAGTTACGAATAGCATTTGGCCTTGCATCAAACAACTTCATAGATTTGTTATCAAACACCGCATCATGTGTTGGTAAAGATTTAATCTTGGTAGCATACTGCAGAGAAAGCTTTGCACGTCTAGCACCCAAACAAGGTTCGTGTGCATCAACGTACAGGCTCTCTACAGGAGATGTTCTAAATGCACCAAGACAAAGCCTAAGTCCCTGGTTGTATATACGATCTAGCATCTGCAAGTAAAACTTGCGTGCCGACCCATATACAATGCATCGAAAATCAAGTTTTGCTCTAACTAAAGATCAATACAAACGGATCATAACCTTCAGGTCTGCTCCCCATTCCGTATTACCAATAACTTTTAAAATATTGAGAGCTTTTAAGCCCTTCTTTTTAACATACTAGTATTTGAGATGGGGCACAAAAGATAGCTTCCTGTCAAATATAACCCCCAGAAATTTAGTCTCTTCCACAACTGGAATTGGGTTTTTGTCCAAAAACAACTTTGGATTTAAGTGGAGACCTCTTTTCTGGCAGATATGCATACAAACCGTTTTTGCCTTTGAGAATCGAAAACCATTGTCAGTTGCCCATTGATGAAGTTTATTCCAAAACAAAGCTGCAACTTATATGATACTCATATTGGACGATCGATAGCAAATCTGAAAATCATCGACATATAACGAGCAATCCACACCAGGTGTTAAACACCGGGTGATGCTGTTAATTTTCACAGAAAATAAAGTTACAGACAGGATACTACCTATCTCCTGTGGGTGAATGTCGGACAAAGTTGACCCCACATGGACTTTAAAAGATCTATCCTTTAAAAATTGAGAGATAAAAACAGGAAGTCGACCTCTTAGGCCCATGCCATGGAGGTCGTTTAAAATCCCATACTTCCACGTGGTATCGTAAGCTTTCTCCAAATAAAAAACCCACTGAAACCAAGTGCTGATGATGGATGAAAGCTTCCCTACAAAACGTTTCAAATCTAACAAGATGATCAACTGTACTACGTCTAGATCTGAACCCACATTGCACGTTAGTGAGCAATTTGTGGGATTCAAGATACTAGACGAGTCTACGATTGATCATTCGTTTCATGGTTTTACAAATGAAACTTGTCAAAGCGACAGGGCGATAACTAGTAGGATTAGTTGGATCCTTACCAGGTTTGGGAATAGGAATGATAATTGCTTTCCTCCAATCAGAAGAAAAGTCACCAGAAATCCAGATGTTATTAATAATATTCAAAAGAACCATCAAAGATGATTCAGGTAAATGTTTTAATAACTGATAATGAATTTCATCTGGTCCTACTCAACTATCATGGAATCTACGAAGAGCATCCTACAATTTCTCAATAGAGAAACGCCTGTTGTATACTTCAGCATTTTCAGATGAAAAATTAATGGACTGCTTTTCAGCTTTAGTTCTGACAGATGTAAAAGCATCTGTACCGAAAGCAGAAGATGAATTGTGAGAAAAGTTGTCTGCCAATGCATTGGCAATGTCACGATGAGACGTGACATCCGTATTATTGACAGACAAATGATGAACTGTATTACTGGATTCTTTACCTTTGATTTTACAGATTCTATTCCAGACAGATTTCACTGGCGTTTGTGAATTCAACTTGGAGACAAAAGTTCTCCAAGATGTTTTCTTACTCTGTCTAATCTCTCTGCGAGCCTTGGCCCTAGCAATACGAAATGCATCCAGCTTATCCCCAATAGGTTCACGTTTGAACCTCTCAAGTAACCTGTTTCGCTCTTTGAATGCATCCTTGCACGTATCATTAAACCATGGTTTATTGAAACGCTTTGGCACTGCCGAAGTCTTAGGAATAGTTTCATCTGCAATGTCCTTCAAGATGGAAGTGAATAAAGACATGGGATCATCAGCATCAGTAATGGCAAATTGTTGCAGACGAGTGCTGCACATATGCTGAAACTGACCCAAATTTGCCCTCGCCAACTTCCACCTTGGAACCCTTTCAAGCGATGGAGGTCCATCCTTCTCCACAATAATGGGAAAGTGGTCACTACCACAAGGGTCTGAACCAACTTTCCAGGAGAAATCAAGAAAAAGTGAAGGACTACAAAGGGTAAAGTCTATAGAAGTGAAAGAACCATTTGCAGAATGAAAATATGTATGACTTTTATCATTAAATAAAAGTAAGTCATTTTTGAGAATTAAGTCTTCCAATTGTTTTCCTCTATTTACATCCTCACACTCCCACAAAGTGTGGTGACCATTAAACTCTCCCATGATAATAAAGGGAGTAGGGAGCTGGTTAATGAGATCTTGAAGATCCCTTGGATTACAATTAAAATGGTTTCGAGGAGGTAAATAAACTGAAAATAGAGTAATAGTTTTATGAGCCGTGACTTTTACAGCCACAGCTTGTAAATTTGTAGTTAATGCTACTATACTCTGAGGAGTGTTTTCATTAACAAGAATGGAAACACCCCCAGATGCTCTATTTTCAGTTTCATGAAACTTATGATAGAGGTTAAATCCTCTCATAGTAATATGATCAGTGTCCTTCAAGAGGATTATGTGATGTAATTAAAAGACTTAATTCATCAAATATTGGGCCTAAGACCACGGCAGTTCCACTGTAGGAATTTATTTGCCATTGGGTGGAAGTATGGACGCTATCTTAGGCTTTGGTGGTTGTCTTTTTGTTTGTGGATAATCTTGTGAGGAGATTTCCATCTCATCATCTAGATCATCCAAAGCCTCAAATGAATTACCAGTTGAAACAGATCGTTGTTCATGTTTTCCCTAGTCTACCTGACAAGTTAACTTTGTGCTGTTTTGTGGTGTCCCTTTTGGTCACAGGTTTGCTATAACCCGGTTGTCCAGCTGATGAAACTGCTGGTGAATTCTTAGAATCAGAGGACACCTGGGACAGAGTAGTCTGCTTCTGAACAGCCTTTGCTGCCTTTTTTGAGCCTTCTCAACATCCGAAATTTTCTGAAACCGATCAACACCATTAGGCTAGGTTAAATCCGTCTGAACTGAAGCACTTGTAGTAGAGACCTTAAGTGCTGCAGCATTGGATTTCCCAACTGCAACAGTTGACTTGGTCTCCACCAACTTTCTGGCTTCAGGAAACGACAGACGGCCTTCAACTCTAACCTATTGTATCCGTTTCTCCAATTGCCATCTTGGGCACTCTTGAGAGTACATAAAATGGTTTCCCTTGCAGTTAATACATTCCAATAACTATATTTTTCATTAATCACAACAAAATATTGAAAAATATCTGTTTTGCGTTTTTATTGTGTGTCAGTATACTTGGGCAATAAACAACAATAAATCACCCAACTGACCCTAGCCACCGCTTCAAGAGAAAAAGAAAGAAAAAAAGAAATGTTTTATTTAACGACGCACTCAACACATTTTATTTACGGTTATATGGCGTCAGACATATGGTTAAGGACCACACAGATTTTGAGAGGAAACCCGCTGTCGCCACTACATGGGCTACTAGCAGCAAGGGATCTTTTATTTGCGCTTCCCACAGGCAGGATAGCACAAACCATGGCCTTTATTGGACCAGTTATGGATCACTGGTCGGTACAAGTACACCTACCCATTGAGCCTTGCGGAACACTCACTCAGAGTTTGGTGTCGGTATCTGGATTAAAAATCCCATGCCTCGACTGGGATCCGAACCCATTACCTACGAGCCTGTAGACCGATGGCCTAACCACGACGCCACCGAGACCGGTAAACCGCTTCAAGAACAACACATACACATGATAATGCAAACAATGTTTGTTCTTGACTGTATAAACAAAACACAGGTCGTTTGCTCTAGAGCATGGCGTGACCAGACGATTGATCTGGTTGGGCCTCACTGACCACCCGTCTGGCTGAAATCCAGGCCAAAGTGGTGTGTTGTCAGAAAACATACCCGCAGATATGTCCCCAACTCAACCACCAGGATCCCATCATCCAGCATTACGAGATGCACCTCACGGCCAACAAGGTGCCCCAAAAGGGGAGTTGTGCTGTATTGGCCATTCTCAAAGAGAATGTTTCACCCCTGCACCACGGTGAGGTTACAGCACGCGCAGGGGTGAAATGAATGAAGTTTGTTTGTTTAAGTTTGTTTTGATTAACGACACCAGTAGAGCACATTGATTTATTAATCATCGGCTATTGGATGTCAAACATTTGGTAATTTTGACATTTAGTCTTAGAGAGTAAAGCCCTACATTTTTGCATTAATAGCAAGGGGTCTTTTATATGCATCACCCCACAGACAGGATTGCACATACCACGGCCTTTGATATACCAGTCGTGGTGCACTGGCTAGAACGATGAAATAAATGAATGCATAAACAACGGCCATGCTGACTGGATTCCGTTGCTTAGCCAAAAAGTGGACGGAATAAAAAAATTTTAATAAAAGCAAAAAAAAAGAAGAAAAAAAAAGAAAAAGAAAAAAGAAGAAAAAAAAGAAGCAAACCAAGAAATCCCCAAACATGTTGATATGGGAGACACAATAATGATCGGACTATACCGCCTAATACTGCTCAGTCATAGTTAGAAACAACGCACTTGACAACTATTGGATGTGCCCAAGGACTGGGTAGAAAAACGTTTATCCGCTTCACGGTAAGCGAAATGGTCACATCGGAAACCAATCAAATGGAATGAATGAATTAATGATCAAATGGTCTAGTGGTATGATCAAACGCTCTAGTGGTATCGTTGCTAAACAAAACAAACCTTTGCTATTATAAAATGAATGACCTACATTTATTATCAGTGGCGGATCCAGAAAATCCATTGGGGTTGGGGGGGGGGCAGATACATGAGGTGGAATACCAAGGGAACATTGGGGGAGGTTTGGAGGGGGATCGTAAAAAAAATGAAAATTAATATATAATAAAATTATAACTATCGCAAAATTTAGGGGGGGGGCCCGGGCTCCTGCCAAATCCCCCCCCCCCCCCCCCCCCCCCCCCCCCCCCCAATGATCCGCCTCTGATTATAAAGCGGTATTTTACAGTATCACTGCTGTGAATAGATAACATTGATCATTACTGGGGAAAACTTGCTCTTCATAAATAAACGTACACAGTCAGCATACAACACGGATAATACACTTTTCCCGAGAATATATCCGTGACATGTCACAGGCATTCGATATTTCCCGAAACGCCTGCGCGTTCCCCCGTCAGGTTCTCGACGAAATCCATTCTTGAGAATTGACAGTTACTTCAAGGAGATTTAATCGTGGCCAAGTGTAGCCTGACCATTCAAAAGTAATTCTATAGTCGATTTTGTATCGCGTACACTGGAGTGAACGGTCTTAGCAATATATACATAACATTTGTTTTGTTCTTTCCGTTTTCTTTTCATTCTTTCTTCTTTGCTTTAATTCGAAAACTTTTTCTTTGTTTAAAAGATTAATACAAAAACATATTATTATACATTCGACGATAACTGCAGTGATCGAACCGGGGTCATCAGCCTAGGCTGTCTGGTATACAAACCAAGGTAAGTATTATTTTTTAAAAAACCTGAAATATTTTCTTAGGAATTAACCTCAGGGTTATTTACTTTTGTTAGAAATAGAATGTAATGTTCAGTTAAATTAACATTTCTTAGGAATTACTAATATATTCAGAATTACCGTATCTTCTAAGTAAGTAAGTAAGTAAGTAGTAAGTAAGACGTTCAATATCTTAATCATAAAATATTAGCGATCTTAAAATTTGGCGAAATCCAAATCAGTGACATATAATTAATTAAGTGACATAGAACTTCAGCAAGATCGGCATTAACTCAGTCACCTCAAATTGTAGGATCGGTTGAAAAGAATACTTTTAAAGGCATATTGTCACAGACCACAGACCTATTAAATAGCCTAAGAAAGTATTTGTCCCTAAATGTACTTTATTCAACCATCTACGTAGCAACCATACTCCACGTATTAATGATATTTCGTAAAAATAATTGAATTATGGCAATGGTCTATAATTCAAAAACTAATATTGTCAACAGGGTTGACATGGATTTCACTCCATTGTGGTTCAGTTAAGGTGATGTGATAGCTAGATTAGTTTCCAAATAATAATGTAATTTTTATTTATTATAAATTTTTAGAGAAATAAGTGGAATATTACAGTAATATACATGCTAACTGATTAATGTTATCATCAATAGCATGTAACCATATTCAGTTAATCACCAACAAACAATCGCACAGAAGCTTTCAGAACAGTCTCTTTTGGGTCTCGTTAAATTTAGCGTCACGAAATAGTGTTTTGTATGGCCTCGCTAAATTCGCTAATATTTTATTACCCGATTTATAGTATTTCTATTCCATTCGTTAGTGTCTATTTCTGTTTAATTCATTTTTAAATGTCCTTTATGAACCATTTTTTTATTTTTAAAATGTGTTTTATATCTATTTGTTTTAATTAAAGTTTTACATATTTAAATGTGCCATATTTGCCTCCCCTCAGAAATACACATATATATCTGTATAAACTGTACAAGCTTTTTTTTATAAAATTATGCTCTTGTCAAAATTTGAAAATCCAAGGCGACCCTCTATTCCTATGCATATTTATACTGTTTTCTTAACTACTAGAAATGTTAATTCAAAATTTACAAACTTAAAATCATAAGAATACCTTACATACTTAATATACTTTTATTTTGGACGGATGACCCAAATCCTGGAACAATGTTAGATGAGTTACAAATTTTAAAACACTTTTTTGGTTTAAAAATAAATTATTACGTTATTTGTATATAGGGCAAAAAGTGTTCAGAACATACTTTTCATCCCATTTGAAAGGGATAAAGAAGTACTATGTTTGAATGTATAACATCATGTTAAATGACCACAAGCCTATATTATCCGAAATGTATCTTCATGTGGAGTTATATTTATACAGGACCTACTGGATTGTGATGGTTAACTCATGAACTATTTTGTCTCTTTTTGTAACCAAATATAATATAAGAAACAACTTTTTAGAATACACCACACACCTCATCGTTTAGATCTATTACGCATTTACGAAATGTGCAAAATCTCGGTACTTCCATTTACAATAGCACTTTTTTTTGTTAATGAACGACCATTTTTCATGTCATGTGTCAATGTGTTTTCGAGCGTCTCGTTTCTAGATTATCAATAACTAGTGACGATTCGTCTGTCTCAAACCAAGCCACTTGCCATGCCAGAGACAGGGCTTGGGATGGACGAGACTGAACCTTAAATAGGACCTGGTCACGTTAATAGAGCACAGGACAGGGCAGGGCAGTGACGATTCAAATCAACTTCTTGACAAAATACATCTATAGCGAGAATTTTACTTTTAGTCAAACTAAATATATTTTATATAATGTTCAGCATTAACAATTAGAATGATTTATTTGTCTGGAACAACAAATATTTTTAAAATACTCCCCTCCCACTAACATTCCTAATAAATATATAACTTTGTAATATGGTCCTCCCTCTTTCTAACTAAACTTTACAAATCAGTTAAAATATGTTTTATTTCGGAATCTTTTAGCGTACATATATTAGTTTAAAATGGTGACCATAGTATAATTTCCGTCATATTTAAAACATATTCCTAGATAACTATAATGATCAACAATTTCCAATCGTTCACCTTGTAACATAAACTCAGCATGTGACCTCGACTTTCTCTTGCTAAAAATGACAGCTTTAGTTTTATTCACGTTACTGCTACGATTCCCAGTGATAGTCATCAAACATATTTAGCGTATTTTGCATACCTTCATTATAAGAAATGGCACAGATTAACTGATTATAGAAATAGAAAAATAAAGATTCTAATATGTCTTCAAACGTAAATTTAATTATTAATTAATTTTAGGTTGCGCTTCAAACATGTTTTTGGTAAAGTCCTGCCCATCAGAGTAATTATTCAAAATTGGCCCTATTTTGTATTTCTGTCCCGGGTCGGATCACTGGCTATCCAGAGACCGGACCCGAGATGGACACGCCTGAAACCTTAGTAGTACAGGGGCATGTAAAAATACTCTAAGTTCAAACTTAAATGAGAAAGTTTACACAAATTAATGTTGTACTTTAATAGAAATTGCACATTATAATTGATTTTAGATATAACAAGTATAAGCTGGGATATACATTATTAATATTATCCCACATACATGAATATTCGTATGTCTTGAAACCCAAAAAGGTCAACATTTACACACATTCTTCTTAATGAGATTTTCGACCCTTTGGAAAAGCAGAACCATGACGTTGTCGTTGTACTTACCACTTAAATTGTCGTCATCATCACAGTCTTCCTTCATGGCGTCGTTCACGCGATGCGCTCGTAACAGATGCAGCAAAGTTGTTCCGTCGTCACCTGAAATTAAAAAAAATTCATGTAATTTTTGTGTCAGTTACACAAGCATGATCAGAATATTATATTTCCGATAATTTTACTACATGAAAGTACTTCTCCCCACATAAAATAATGTTCAAAACCAATTTCTGACAAATCAGGACGTAAAGGTTTTATAACATAATTAAGTGTTTACATGGTAATTTATTCACCACATTGCCAGGGTAATTAAATGTGCTTATTTCAACATAAAGTATTGTTAAGAAATAAACGAGAACTTTGTTTTTTATTTTCAAATGAAAACAAGACACTCTCCTAATTACAAATACACATCATATAATATTACAATATTTACAATGGTAATTTGTACACAACCCCCCAAAAAACCCCAACAACAAAATACCAAATACAAAACCCCATTAATTTTTTTGTTTTATTATCAGACAGTGGGAAATTAATAAAAAGAAATAATTTATTATTAATAAAGATTCTACACAATAATCTATAATTTTATCTTAAAACCGTTTTATTAGTCAGTGGGTTGACTGTTCGCTTGAGATGATTGGGTCGTATGATCGATCCTCCTCGGAGGAACCATGACTGGTATAGAGGTCGTGTAAGTGCTGTCCTGTCTGTTGGAAGTGCATATAAAATATCTCATGCTACTAATAAGAAAATGTAGCGGGTTTCCTCTGAAGACTACCTGTCAGAATTACGAAATGTTTGACATCCAATAGTCGATGATTAATTAACCACTTGTGTTAACTTTTAACTTGTGAGCATGTTACAATATTGATTTATTATTAGTATGGTCATTTAGCATGGTTCTCACTGGTTGGGTCAAAATTGTTTAAAATAATTAAGTCTTTGTTGCTTATATAATGTTCATTGAAAGATATACTAAGAAACGCTTTCAAAATGATATTGACAATTACACGAGGGATCTATATGTCCACAACAGTGATATTCCTGACATGACAAACATTTAATTCAATTACAAAAATTTCATTTGTCAGATACAGAAATATATTCAGTAGAAATATAAATTTACTTAGAAAATGTAATATTCTTACATATTTAATTTAATTTAAATGATATACTAGTATAGCAAATGTAAAACGAATTAATGGTAGCAATTTATCAGTTTAAAAGCTTTATTTATAAATAAAATTTTATTAACAACTTCCGTATTGTTTTAAAAATAATACCTTCATTACAGTAAACTCAAAAGTTAGTATTTTATAATTATCAAATTAACATATCAATGAACACGACTATATATTTTTCAACAAATCGTGTTTATTTATACGTTTCTGTTATCATTTAACTTATTTATACCGATAATATAAAGTAACTGGTTTTTAAAACATATGAATTGATAGAACCTGTTTGTTTCACTGCTTGTTAGAAATTTAATTTATTTACTATTACTACAAACGAATGTTTTTGTTTTATTTATTAAAAAATAATAATATAGTAATTAAACAAATTTGGACGATTGGACAGTGTCATTATTTTTTTTTAAAGTGAATATATATATATTTTTTCCAACAATAAAGGCTAGAAGAATTAATTTGATCATAGTAGACAAATATAACAATTTAACCTGTTTCACAATGAAACCACACTGGATTAGGATAGTGGATAGTGAAGCATCTCCATTTTTCACAAAAAAAGAAAATGTGACTTTGACTATGTGACTATATATATATAGACACACAAAAAATATTTTATATACTATTTCTGTATACTCAGATTTCAAATAAATATTAAAACCTATACTCACTATCGATTCCACAAGTATACGTACTGGACTCTAAAGTTTGGTACTCAGGAGATTCCGGATATGCTGGAAATTCGTTTGAGGAATTCACTTCCACAGTTTCTAATAATAGCAGCTGATCAACTAAAATGTACAAGTACGCATAACACTGTTATGAATTTACTCAGGGGTGCAGATATGGAACCTATTTCACTAGCCCGCCGAAAAAGAACCAACTAAAATTTACTAGCCCGCAATAATTTCTACTAGTCCGCCAATCTATATAATAATATATTATTAAGATGTTATAATATACAGTGTCTTCACTTCAAATGGTATATATATATATATGAATATATTGACAAAACATTATTAAGAACACTTGGTAAGTGATCAACATCACGTGGCAAACAAAATAAAAAAGACAGATCACCCGTCGGACTGGTAGTTGCATTTTTTAACTCGTCCGTCAGAATTTTTACTCGCATTTGGCGAGCGGGCGAGTACTTTCTGCACCCCTGTTACTTTATAAACGGATCGATGTTTTTAATTTATATTAGAACGCATAGTTTAATAGCTCCCAATATTATTTATACGACGATACATGTTGGTGATTTACAAACATTCTGTGAGTGAATAAGAAGATGTTGCCACGTGACATATAACTGAACACAGTTGAATATTTAACATACTCCAGCATAAACAATAATTAACTAAATAGATAAATACCTAAAATATGTTTAATTTTTATTTTTGAGGTACACTAAGTACACTACAGTAATATAAATTTAGAAAAAAGCCCAACAAATGTGAAACGACTGTTGTAAAAATTTAAAAGTACACTTATAATAATTATATTTTTATTTTTGTAATATGTTAGTATATGATGACAGTGATGATACAACATTAATACTACTAATATTACTACTACTACTACTACTAATAATAATAATAATAATACTAATAATAATACCAATAACAATAATAAAAAAAACTAGCATGTAAAGTGTAAAAAAACATTGTCTTACGTGATGAACACATCGGGAAACTTAATTCTTGGTTCACTATATCACTGAGGTCTTGAAGCACGACTTCCGAGGAAAATATTCCAAAAGGAGGTAATGTTTGAGGCTGAAATATTTTATTCATGATTCGTTTACTGTAAATCATAACATTAATGCCAGCATTAATGGGTGCAATAATTACTTGACATATTATATTATATTTTAAACAAATAACACCAACAGGAATGAAAAACAAAGCAAAAAGACAAACTGTAAAACAAACACCAACACAACAGCCATGTGCAACTTTTTATGTCAATAGAAAGTAATGACGTATCATAAAAAAAAACATTCATTCTGGACAAGCGAATTCTAATTGATATAAACCCAATAAAATTTGAAATGATGAAAGATCTAAACAATTAATAAAATTAATAAATAATAATAATAATAATAATAATAATAATAATAATTATTATTATTATTAATATTATTTTATTTTATTTTACATGTTTTAAGTGTTAAAAGTGAATTTTTTTATTATTGTTAGAAGAAATTCTTAATAAAAAATATTGAAGTGATTTATGTATTATGCGATAAACTGTATACAATTTAAAAAGATTTTAAAAATATAAAGACAATGTTATTTATTTAACATATACGCAATATTAACAAAAACAATTATAATGACAAAATAAAATGCATTTAAATGCTTGGATTTTATTACGATCAAAACTTTTATATTTATTTATATATTTTTAAAATTTATTATATATTTATTATAAAGAATTTAAATGTAATGGATAATCATAACATACTTACTTGATTTGCATGGATAATTGCGGTCATTGTGGATATTACTGAAATTATTAAACATAATTTAACTACATATACATACATATACATATATTATATATATATATATATATATATATATATATATATATATATATATATATATATATATATATATATATATATATATATATATATATATATATATGTATATGTATACATACATACATATATATATATATGTATATATATACATACATATATATATATATATATATATATATATATATATATATACACACCACACACACACTCACGCACGCACACGCACACACACAACATATGTATACACACATACAATCATTAAATAAGTCTACTATATATGAACAATACAATATTTTTTAAAGCACATTAAGTTAAAATAATTACACAACTCTGTTTCAAGTTTCGAAACTTAATTTGAAGGCCTTGGCACTTAATCTATACGAAATCTGCAACACTATACAAACGACATTCAACAATTCTTACGTTACTAAAATCTAGACTACAAACGTTTTAGAGACACGAACCTTGTAGTGTTTGTATCAGATAGGCTAACGCATTAATATTATCATTCATAAAACTTAATTGCACACACAAAAAAGCAAGTGATCAGCAATTTAAACGGACTACCTTCATTTCAGTAGTTTTAAGCTGGACTTCCCAAAACAAGTAATGTAGGCGTTTGTCCAAAGAAGGTTTTGTTATTCAGACAGATGAACAGGTGACTGTCTTCCTACGCCGTCTAAGACATAGGTCTATGTAAATCGTCAATAGTTGCATAGTGATAGGTAAACACGGGGTGGGGATGGGGCTGAACGACAGCGCCGGGTGCATGTGCGTTTGTGTGTTTCGGGGGAGGAGGCACATATTATTATTATTATTATTATTATTATTTATTAAGATTTATTACAATAAACAGTACCGACCAAGAAAAGCTTTAAAGATAAACTTGTTATTTAATGTTTGTTTTAAATATAAACGTCAACCAATGACAAGGTAGGTGTGTGTATGTGTGTGTGTGTGTGTGTGTGTGTGTGGGGGGGGGGTCATTAAGAAACGGCGTGTATGAACGTGTGGCTCTACAGTTAGAGTAGTTGTTTCAAGGAACGACAACAATCCGTGAACTTGCCTTTTTATTTCTGATGCCAACCAGTGTTCAACAACTGGACGGCCTCGGTGGTGTCGTGGTTAAGCCATCAGACTACAGGATGGTAGGTACAGGGTTCGTAGCCCGGTATCGGCTCCCACCCAAAGCGAGTTCTTAAGGGCTAAATGGGTAGGTGTAAGGCCACTACACCCTCTTTTTTCTCACTAACCACTAACCAACTAACAACTAACCCACTGTCCTGGACAGACAGCCGAGATAGCTGAGGTATGTGCCCAGGACAGCGTGCTTGAACCTTAATATAAGCACGAAAATAAGTTGAAATGAAATGAGGGAGAAATAATTCATTGGCGGCCATTTTAAATTGTGACGTCACCTGGCCAATAGGGAACACTGCCAGGTTGGTCCTATATCACCTTTTACTCTACACATGATATCCTAACTTCATGCAACGTGGCATGTTAGTATCACAGTTTGCACTATTATACAAAACATTATTTCGAGGAACAAAGGAATCTGAACGAAACAGCCGTTATCCATAATCAAAGGAATATTTTATTTAACCGCCAACTCAACACATTTTAATTACGGCTATATGGCGTCGCATATATGGGTAAGGAGCGCAGATGATGAGAAAGGAAACCTGTTGTCGCCACGCAATGGGCTTCTCTTTCTGATTAGCAGCAAGAGATCTTTTATATTCAGTATCCTGCAGACAGGATAGTGCATACCATGGCATTTACTACACCAGTTGTTTTTATATGTAGAATATCACTGTGTACATTCAATGTGTTTCTGATCATCCTAATGTTTGTAAGTAGCCTAAACTGGATTTCCATTCCCAGTAATTTTGTACAAACGAAAAAGTGCATATTAGGAAATAAAATGAAGTTAGAGCTAATACAAACACTAGGACGATCAGAAACACGATTAATATACAGTCACTGATATATGTTACATAGAAGCATTTACTTAATATGTAATTATAGTAACTATAGTTAGTCGACAACATCTTAACAACGGCAAAACATCCAGAACAGTTTCTTTAAAATAGTCCTAGACAAAGATTTATATTAACAGGCATAGGAAACATTCCCTTCTTCTCACCGAGATGACTGTTACTAGGATGTATATATAGTCTATTTTTGTTACTTTAGTGTATTTTACAATATTCAGCAATAACAAATACTAACTCTGTCCATCCATATCAAGGTTTTTGTTCTCTGTTTTTTTCCTGCCAAATTATTTTATTATGTAACGTTATAATTATTTCCACCATGTTTCAATTGTACAAACATTGTGTACGCCTATAAGCAGAGGTTTTTGGCTAATAAACAACAATAGTCATTGCCCCTCTTCAACTGACATTAGAATTAATAACTGCCAAATCCTCTGATATTGAAACATGTTTTGCTTGTGACTAAGGTTGTCATGGAACGATAATAATTATGTACTCTGATACTATCCTAAGTTGCACCTTTTGTCTTTATTATAATATAATGTTTTGTCAACTTCTTAATTGAAGCCCTGGGCCTAATTTCAGATAAAAATGTATCTTGTCTGAGGTGGTATTTTCCGTATTTATGTGTCTGTCTCTGTCTGTCTGTGTCTGTGTCTCTCTCTGTCTCTCTCTGTCTCTCTCTGTCTCTCTCTCTCTCTCTCTCTCTCTCTCTCTCTCTCTCTCTCTCTCTCTCTCTCTCTCTCTCTCTCTCTCTCTCTCTCTCTGTGTGTGTGTGTGTGTGTGTGTGTGTGTGTGTGTGTGAAGGCATTCACATTATTTTTATTGTGGTTTTTGGTACAAATATGTGTCCAATAAACAGAACATTAAAACCAGATTTTTCTTTTTTAAAATTAGTTAATTAACTTATTTATTTATTTATTTTAATTAATATTATTATTAATAATAATAATAATAATAATAATAATTATTATTATTATTATTATAAATTTGTATGTGGTACTTCAGCATCAATGTTGGTTCTTAGGGAATAGTTCGCCCACGTTTTGTTTTTCTGATTAAATTCCTGTCACGTTTCCCGTTTCCTGAAAAAGGGGAAATTTCCATTATTTATTAATAAACCCAGTCATGACAGCACAGCTCTTAGCTCACTGATGCTGAACACGGTTGCCGGAAAGTCCGTACTGAAATAAACGCAGATTTACTGGGGAAACACTGCAGCGCTTGTACGCCAAGCTATATCTATAAATAGAAACACCGGTAATCCCTCACATTCCCACCCAAGGAAAAAACCCACTGACAAAATCAGAGGTTAAAGTTTGTTTTATTTAACGACACCACTAGAGCACATTGATTTATTAATCATCTGCTATTAGATGTCAAACATTTGGTAATTCCGACATACAGTCTTAGAGAGGAAACCCGCTACATGTTTCCATTAGTAGCAAGAGATCTTTTATATGCACCATCCCACAGACAGTATGGCACATACCACGGCCTTTGATGTACCAGTCGTGGTGCACTGGCTAGAACGAGAAATAGCCCAATAGGCCCACCGACGGGGATCAACACTAGACCGACCGCGCATCAAACGAGCGCTTTACCACTGGGCTATGTCCCCTCCCCCTATATCAGAGGTTGTGTCCAGGAGAGACGTGCCTGGACCTTTTGAGGATAGGACACGGTAAATGGTATCTCACTCACTCAATTCCCGACACTGTTCGGCCCTACCACTGGGCTACGCCCCGCCCCTCGACCAAGTGCGAGGGGCGAGGCGTAGCCCAGTGGTACAGCGCTCGCTCGATGCGCGGTCGGTTTGGGATCGATCCCCATCAGTGGGCCCATTGCGCTATTTCTCGCTCCAGCCAGAGCACCACGACTGGTACACCACGACTGGTACACAACTGGTACATAAAACAAGTAATGCTGGTTCAATGTTTAAAGTGGTGAAACATTATGGAAATGTTATGTTATAGTCCTAGCTATATTATACGTGTAAATTCACACGATTCCACAGTCTTTTGAAACTGTTTCTTATATATTCGCAAAATTTTATTAACATATCCTTACTATTAAACAATACATTCATTTTAATTACGCTATGATTTCTACAATTGTTCCAAAGTAACTTTGGTTAGAAATATTACATAATCTTTCATCTCTTGGTATACTTAGGTGTCTTCCTGGTCTGTGATTATATATTCTAAATCAAGTAAATATAATTCTACGTTTCATACACATGTTCAGGTTTTAATAATCTATAAATAATTGATTTTGGCCACGCTACAAGAAAACTGTTCCACTCTTGTATATGCATATAACTGTAACACCGTCCAATTATTTCATTCATTCATTCACTCATTCATTCATTCATTCACTCACTCACTCACTCACTCACTCACTCACTCACTCACTCACTCACTCACTCACTCACTCATTCATTCATCCATTCATTCATACTTATATTTGTGCTTATGTCCAATTAAGATTCAAGTACACTGTCCTGGGTTCACACCTCAGCTATCTGTTGTGTCGGTCCAGGCCAGTGGGTTAATGGTTAGTGATTAGTGAGAGAGAAGTCGATGTAGTCTTACGCCTACCAACTTAGTCGTTAAAACTAAATCTGGGTAGGAGCCGGTACCAGGATGTGAACCCAGTACGTACCAGCCTTATGCCTGATGGCTGAGGTCGGTTCCACTCATTTTGCGATAGCCACTTTATTTTGTTCTCAAACTGCCACAACAAAAATGTCCCGCAATCACGTGTTCATGCTGGGTTCTGTCAGCGGTGACATAATTAATACGCAACACCCACGAAGTTTGTCAGCGCGTGACAGTAATGACGCCATTATCCAAATGATGGAACAGTTGCGCATTGCATGCGAAAGCGAAACGAGGATGTTATACGGAAAGCAGAGGAGCGTGGCGGCATATATCCCAGGGAATCCACTGACTGAACAATCTAATTAAAATTAGCTCCACTATTATAGTGGATCTAAAGACAGCCAGTTGGAGCTCATGTCCACCAATCAAAACCTTACTTGCAGAATCCTGCCAGTAATTTAAAAATAATTTGAAAATATTCCGAATTATCCTGAGGGTATACGACATGTTTCGTGTGAATTACGAATGCCTTAAAACATGTTTTATTTTATAAAATAAATAATTTGTAATGTAAAACTGAAGACGATTTTTTATTTTTTTTTATTTTATAAATAAATAAATAATTTTTAATGTAAAATTGAAGACTGATAACGTATTGGTATGGTTCGCTGTACTGCGGCCACTAAAATAGACTCGCCCGATATTTTTAGAATTTGTATGCTCCCAAATAACGTTATAAAAGGCGAAGTGTGATTGGTCAATATTTAAATTATTATTTACAGACGAAATGTTACCTGGACATTAGGGACTACGCAGTGTTGTTAGTTTTAAATCACTGGCAGGATTCTGCAAGTAAGGTTTTGATTGGTGGACATGAGCTCCAACTGGCTGTCTTTAGATCCACTATAATAGTGGAGCTAATTTTAATTAGATTGCTGACTGAAGTGAATCGACCATAAAAACGTGTCAGTATTATTATGACATGTTACAGTATTCAAACAACCGGTACAAAAAATGACAATAAATGACCTGTTATAGATAAAAATATGAGATGTATTTACAATTGTACTGCAAAATTTATGTAATTTGAAACCGACTATAACACCCAGGTTGATACTGATTACCCTGACAGGTGAAATCACAAATACTAAGCTTATTTAAAGTTATAAGCAATTTCCCTCTCTTATTCTCCAGATGGAACAAGGAATAAACTGCTTTCACAAGTATACTAACTGTAACCGAGACTACAGGTCCTCGTACAATATTGATACCAGAAATAATACACCTGTCCCCAATACAACGAAGTTCAATAAACTGCTTTGTGAGATTAAGATTTTAAAATATTATTTATTCTGGATAATTAGGAATGTTTTCAAATTATTTTTAAATCACTGGCATGATTCTGCAAGTAAGGTTTTGATTGGTGGACATGAGCTCCAACTGGCTGCTGTCAGGTGTAATCAATATCAACCTGGGTGTTATAGTCTGTTTCAAATTACATAAATAATTTTCATAACTAATATATAAGACTGGAAAATCACCTGGGTATAATGTTGATTAGTAGTATTATCGATGATCAGGTAGTTCATATATAACATAGTGCCTATATCTCGGCGTATTATCAGTGTAAATTGTATGGACGTCAGTGAGAACACATAACCTAATTTAGGCCTCAAGTTATCAACAATAGGGTGACCTGAAACTGTCAAATAATTCAATGTCTTATCTCAAGCGCGACCTTAGTCTATAACTAGAGCGTAGTTCTTTTATAGCTACTGCTATGGGCGGGGGTGTGTGTGTGTGTGTGTGTGTGTGCGCGCGTGCGCGCGCGTGTGCGTGCGTGCATGTGTGTAAATAGTTCGCGGGTAGAGACGTAGCCCAGTGGTAAAGTGCTCGTCTGACGCGCGGTCGATCTGGGATCGATCCTCGTCGGTGGACCCATTGGATTATTTCTCGTTTCAGCCAGTGCACCACGACTAGTATATCAAAGGCCGTGGTATGTGCTATCCTGTCTGTGGGATGGTGCATATAAAGGATTACTAAATCATTGTTCTCATGGTGACGTTAAACAAAACAAACTTTAACTTTATAAACTAGCTCGAGTGTCATCTAGCATAACATAATAGAGCTAGAACAAAGGTTTCGAAAGATGTCAGCAAATGAAGAGACCAGTAATAGCCTATGTTAATTCACCTTTCAACTGTGGAGGGGGAGGGGGCACAATGTGCGAAGTTTTGGGCAAGTGCACCGCTTTCGACGCCTATGTCTAAGACATGCAAGCTGATTATAAAACTTCCATTCTAGCCTCGACTCGTTCACTGCTGAAGTCCTAGTGCGAGGCACATATTAAGTCAGCGCTAAAGAACCACCCACACTTTCTACGTCCGTTCGGACTAAGGTTGAACCCAGTATAGATATGCTTGATCCTCAATTTGATGTTAGCAGGTAAATATGGTTTAACTTTGTGAATTATAAAACTAATCTCTCGTATCAGTATTTTTACTGGTATATGCATTTTTTAAATTAATGAAAACAACTTAAACTAATTTAATAAACAATGAGAGACAAATAACAAACAGACTTACGATCAATGTCGACTTGAAAAAAACAGCAATCAAACTGCGTGTGGACTGTTAGGAGCTTTCGTCCTGTAGTTGAATCTTAAACTGAGCTGTTTTCTCGACCAAGTCAGTTTATGTATAATTAAAACACACTGCTAGTATATGTCATTCTCCAGAAGCGCTGGTTTTCCCTGAATTGACTTTTATAAATAGATTTCCCATTTCCAGAGAGCCGCTTTGTCGATATGCTGGGAATTCCCCTTTTTCCTGGAGAACGCGAGTCACAAATTAGGTCACGATGTCGGGTTGTCCTTGACATCGATGCGCTCATTTACCCGGTATCCTCCCGTTTGTTACACATCACATCTCAATTCGCTTGATGCGCGGTCGGTCTTAGATCGATCCTCGTCAGTGGGCTCATTGAGATATTTCTCGTTCTAGCCAGTGCACCACGACTGGTATATCAAAGGCCGTGGTATGTGCTATATTGTCTGTGGGATGGTGCATATAAAAGATCTCTTGCTACTAATGGAACAATGTAGCGGGTTTCCTCTCTGTGACTGTGTCAAAATGATAATATGTTTGACATCCAATAGCCGATGATTAATAAATCAATGTGCTCTAGTGGTGTATATAGTACATGTGCAGTCAAACCATTAGATTCCTTTTAATGAAAACCACACAACTAAATACAATTTTTTGTTGTAAATTTATTCATTGTACATGTTGTAACACGTTACAAAGAACATGCGCCTGTTGGTCATATTGTTTACATTGAAATAAATAGTGGATACTGGTTTTTGATTTCCACAGTTACACGAAGGATCTGTAGTAGACCTATGTCTGTAAAGATCTTTATTTAAGGCGCTACACCTATGTCGTAGTCTTGTGTATAATATATTTTGTCTTTTTTTTTTGTCTTTTTTTTTTTACACAAGCAAGTACGATTGAACCAAAAATCAATTTTAAATAAATAAAAGAAGATTTTAATAAAAAAATGTTTTCTGGAAAACAGTGTTAGTATGTTTTCCCGACTTTTTAACCTGTAAGGAACTCTGCTTTCACTTTCTGGAGTACAATCAGTTTAGAAATCGGAGACCATTCTATTCATTATTATAAACATTGAGCACATTGTGTTTGCTTTTTTATCTTTAAAATAGTCTAACCTGTTTCAATATATAACGAATTACGTGCGGCAAATGGGCTTGCCAGTGATTATACTAGCATTAAAGGGGCATTTCTGAGTTTGCTGCAATTTTTAAGATGTTATCGACTAACAGAGACTTTTTAACGACTGTAATTTTATATCAAATATATTTCTGCATAAAATATTAGCGTTTGTATATTAAACGTGTTTCTGATCGTTCTAATATTTGTATTAGGCTAAATTTCATTTTATTTCCTAAAATACGAAATTATTTCAAGACAAAATCCAGTTTGGGTTTCTTACAAATATTAATACGACCAGAAACACTCTGAATATACAGACACTGATATTCTAAACAAGAAAATATATGTAATCGTAGAAATATTTTATTAGTCGGAAACATCTTACAATGCAGCAAACTCAGGAATGTCCCTTTAATATGATTTAATAAGGGTTTGTATTTCCTTAATATCAAAATCATTACTGACGCTGATTCACACAGGCTCAATGGATTTTTTTTTAATAATAGATACAAGATTCAACATGTCTGTTTACAGTAACACAATACATATCGATCCATCCTCGATATTGTACTATAACTCATTCTAGTGACATACAAACAGAATAATTCACGAACAGGCAGCCGTAGCTAATATTCTTTTAACAACTCCACTAGAGCACATTGATTTATTAATAATCGGCTACTGGATGTCAAAGAACTAAGGACCGAATTTACGAAGCCTGTTTTTTACACGCGTGTAAGACATCAACAGGTGTTTAAGCATTGTAAATGTATATAGTTACACGCGTGTAAGACATCAACAGGTGTTTAAGCATTGTAAATGTATATAGTTACACGCGTGTAAGACATCAACAGGCTTTGTAAATTCGGTCCTTAATAATTTGAACACATGGTCTTAGAGGAAAGCCGCTACATTTTTCCATTAGCGGCAAGGAATATTTTATATGCGCTTTCCGACAGACATACCACGGCCTTGATATACCAATTGTCGGACACTGGCATGGAAGGAAAATAACCCAATGAGAGAATAGCTCCACTAAGGTGATTCGATCCTACGACGCAAGCACCTCAGGGGAACGATCCACCGACTGAGCGAAATACCGCCCCTCTTGAATGCATGTACATACACACCAGATTCACGGACGCTCGGTCGCATATACACATACTCAATCACACACACACAAACACACACACACACACACACACACACACACACACACACACACACACACACACACACACACACACACACACACACACACACACACACACACACACACACACACAAACACACACACACACATATTACACATCACACCACACACACACACATTATGCACACACAAACACACACACACACACACATTACACACACCATATACACACATACACACACACACGCGCATACACACATATATACACACACACTACACACCACACCACGCACACACACACACATACAGACACACACACACACACACACACACATACATTACACACCACACCACACACACATTACACACAACACCATACACACACACACCACACCACGCACACACACATGCACACACACATACACACACCACACCACGCACACACACACACACCACACCACGCACACATACACATACACACACACACACACACACACACACACACAGCAGTGGCGGATCCAAAACATCCAGTTAGGGGGTCCCAATGACATAAGGCAAAATGCCAAAGGAAGTTTGGGGAAGTTTTGGAAGAGAATCATAAAAAAGAATGAAAATTAATATATAATAAAATTACAACTGTCGCAAAATTTAGGGGGGAGGCGGGCCCCTGCCCCCTAGACCCGCCTCTGCACAGACACACACACACTAAAGTTCTAAACAAGAATTATAAGTCATTAAGGATATAAATGAAAAATGTAGAGGGTTTCCTCAAAGCCATCGTGTCACAAATCATCAAATGTTTGACACCCAATAGCCGATGATTAATAAATTAATGTGTTCTAGTGGTGTCGTTAAACAAAACAAACTTTTAAGTGGTAGTGGTTTGGTGAAAACGGGCTCTCCGCTGTTTACGAACGCAGTTTTGAATATACACGGTCAGTGTCAACCATTGGATTTTTCTTTCTATAATCCAGCGTTTAAAGTAGGTCTACAAATTTTATCGGAATGCAAGAGTGAATGAATGAATGCTAGAAATACCCCAGCACAACGAAAAGCCGGTTATTGGGGGACCGGAGGGTGCCTCGAACCCCCGTCCCCCACACACATACACATCACATATAATACCACAGCACAACGAAAAGCCGGTTATTGGGGGACCGGAGGGTGCCTCGAACCCCCGTCCCCCACACACATACACATCACATATAATACCACAGCACAACGAAAAGCCGGTTATTGGGGGACCGGAGGGTGCCTCGAACCCCCGTCCCCCACACACATACACATCACATATAATACCCCAGCACAACGAAAAGCCGGTTATTGGGGGACCGGAGGGTGCCTCGAACCCCCGTCCCCCACACACATACACATCACATATAATACCACAGCACAACGAAAAGCCGGTTATTGGGGGACCGGAGGGTGCCTCGAACCCCCGTCCCCCACACACATACACATCACATATAATACCACAGCACAACGAAAAGCCGGTTATTGGGGGACCGGAGGGTGCCTCGAACCCCCGTCCCCCACACACATACACATCACATATAATACCACAGCACAACGAAAAGCCGGTTATTGGGGGACCGGAGGGTGCCTCGAACCCCCGTCCCCCACACACATACACATCACATATAATACCCCAGCCTAGACCACCTGCTAAAATCCCTTCACACGCGCATGCAAACAAAGTTGTTGTGTTTTTAAATATATGAACGATATAAAAATTGTGTCAAATTTTTTTCAGAAGACTGTTGTAACCATAGATCCACGGGCTCCCATTTTTGTAAGGAGACGGGGGAGGCAAGCTGGGTTTTGGCTGAATTAAACGAAAATGCCCGAATCTGGATAACGTGTTATTAGCATTACTCCCTGCCCCACCCCACCCCCCACCCCACCCCACCCCACCCCGTCTCGTACGCTTATGGTTGTAAGTGATAAAGCAGTTCTTGTTTTCCTGTGAAAAGTTCTGATTCACACGTTTATGTGCTCATACCGGAAACAATGTGTCCATAATCCACTATATAAATGGTGTGACTCGATCCTATTATATTCGCTGAGCTGGCTGTCATATAAACCCACATACCCGTATATAGACAGCTGAGGAGGAAATGACTCACAACATTTGTACCATTGACCTACTGACAAACTCATACGGAAATAGACTGGTCCCTAGATGTTTGTTTTGTTTAACGACGCCACTAGAGTACGTTAAAATATTAATAATCGGCTATTTGATGTCAAACAATTGATAGTAGAGGGGCTTCAGTGTTTATTTGTTTGTTTTGTTTAACGACACCACTAGAGCACATTGATTTATTAATCATCGGCTATTGGATGTCAAACATTTGGTAATTTTGATATTAGTCTTGGGGAAAAAAAAATAACTAGCTAAATTTTTCCATTAATAGCAAGGGATCTTTTATATGCATCATCCCACAGACAGGATAGCACATACCACGGCATTTGATATACCAGTCGTGGTGCACTGGCTGGAAGGAGAAATAGCCCAATGGGCCCACAACGGGGATCGACACTAGACCGATCGCGCATCAAACGAGCGCTTTACCACTGGGCTATGCCCCCTCCCCCATATCAGAGGTTGTGTCCAGGACAGACGTTCCTGGACCTTTGCACTGGCTGGAAGGAGAAATAGCCGAATGGGCCCACCGACGAGGAAAGGTTTCAGTGATAACAGTGCTAATTGTTTAGCTAGTTTCACAGATCAATACGACTTGTGACTGATATAGTTTAAAGTTTGTTTTGTTTAACAACGCCACTAACGCACATCGACGCACTACTACCCGTAACAGTAACGGTGTGGTTGCCAAAACCCTCCATTTCTGACATATTCCCATTAGTATCGATCTTTTATATGAACTTTCCCACAAACAGGACAATCTATACCACGGCCTTTGATATATCAGTCGTGGGGTACTTGTTGGGGCGGGAAGAACCCCAAATGGACTCACCGATGGCATTCAATCTAGGAGACTGAAATTTATGCATACCAGCCTCTGGCAGTATAAATGCCCACCTATGTTTTAAATATAAAGAAACATACAGGTATTTTATTCTGCAGAAAATTACAAATAGTGTCATAATTATAAACAGGACTGATTTAAAATATTTTTAGAAAATATTTGTGTTATTTCCATGCATATGTCAAAAATTCCAAAATGTGTTCCCCATATGGATGAGTTTTGGTGCATTTTTGACAATCTTTACAGCCATACAAAGCACATCTCAGGCATTTGCGGATACCCTCCCCCCCTACACAAACACACACACACACACACACACACGCACACACACACACACACACACACACAACAACTGCTACTATTGATCGTGCTTTTTTTTTTTCACTGGATAGTATGGCATTCGTAATCAAACCCTATCGACGTCACACGCATACAGTTTGTATGGCGTTGCCATGATGTTCACGTCTCACACTCCATTAGTCTCGAGGTCAGGTCAGGTCATAGGGTTTTACGTGCACATTCAGAACAAGCTGTTGTAGCGCACTCCTGTCGTGGGCACAAGAGCCGGCCTTGGCCGGCTCCTCCGTCCATGACAGGAAAGGTGGGGGGAGGGGAGAGGAGGGACCGCCTGCACTGGCAGGTGCAAGGGAGCAGTTAATAATACCAGCAGCAAGTATTGGGGGTTTAGTTGAGGGAGGCCGATATTCTTTTGTTCAGCTTCCCTCGGGTGCATTGCAATTGTGTACTCGGAACCGGTATTCTTTTGTCCGGTTCCTTATTAGAGTACGTGCTAGGCCATTAAATGGGGGCGGGTGCATTGCTATCATTAGTCAATGCACCCTGTGTACTGATGCAGTGAGAGTGTAGTCTGTGTGTGAATCCTAGTTTTGTGTTAAGGTTGTACCTATTGTCCTAAGTCCCTATTCTAGTGAGTTCAACGGTCATTGATAACCACCTATCCCCTCCGTCTTTGTATAGCATTGAATACAATGACGGAAGGGGAGTTAAACAAGCCTAGCTATCTAATTTGAAGGGTTAAACCCTTATAGTGTAGGTATTGGTTTAAAAAGCCTAGTGCTTGGCATACTTAAGTTTGTTACCAATGCATACAACAATGAAATGAAACTAACGCTCTCAGGTGTCAACTATATACATGTATGTACTAATCTAGGTACTTAGTTTGAAGAATTTTGATTCCCGCCCTCTAAAGATAGTATCTTAGTAGGCTTACTTGGTTTGTCTTCAGGCTATCTGGATAGTTGGTTATCGGTTTTCCTGCATGTCTTTGCTTCTGGAACCCTAGTTGACTTACCTTAGTTAGCTAGAACTGAATGCATCAGTGATAAATACATGGCGCGGGTGCAAAGACAAATTCGTGCAGTTTATTTACAGTTAGGTGTAGTGGGGTTCATGATCCGTGATTGGCTGGATTGGACCAATGAGAGTGCTGCAAAAAATAGGCGATACTTAGTGGTGTCCTATCTTGGTTGATTGTCTAACGATGTTGATTGGCTGGTTAAGAGAGAGAGAAAAAAGAAAAAAAAGAAAAAAAAGAGGCTAATGTTTCGCTAATGGAAGTGATATATACCAATTGCCAATCACGAGTTTCAGAACATGAATATATATTTACAATAAAGTTAATAAAGTTATCGTGGTTAGGTCTGGCTGGTACCCCCCCCCCCCCCCCCCCCCGTCGTCCCCCCAGCATGGAATGTCTATTAGGTCGCGATGCTTAGGGTCGCTATTCCATTTGGGGGTCCGTCCATGCGGAGCACTCTTCCAGCTATTTGGTTAGATATAAGCCCGCTTTAGTCATTTCACCGTTCTCTCCCCGGTTTGGAATGCGTGGTCTGGTCGAATGCGTAAGGTCGCTTTTCCACCAAGGGAGTCACATGTGCAACGATTCAAACATTGTCTTATCTAACAGTTATTAAATCATTCGCTACCGTCCCGCCGTTGATCCCCGGGTTGGAGTGTTTGTTTGGTCGAGTGCTTAAGGTCGCTCTTCCATCCAAGGGATGTACAGGCGGGTGGTTTTGAGTAATTGTTAGTTTATATTATTAAATTTATGCCAGCTAATTTGGCTACGTATATGCTTTTACTTTTGTCATTTCACCGTTCTCTCCCCGGGTTGGAGTGCATGGTCGTGGTCGAATGCGTAAGGTCGCTCTTCCATCCGGGGAGTCACAGGTGTAACGAGTTAAGTAGTGTCTTATCTAATAGTTATTAAATTATTCGCTACCTCCCCGCCGTTGATTCCCGGGTTGGAATGCTTGTTTGGCCGAGTGCTTAAGGTCGCTCTTCCATCCAAGGGATGTACAGGCAGATGGTTTTGAGCAATTGTTAGTTTATATTATTATATTTATGCCAGCTAATTTGGCTACGTATATGCTTTTATTTTTGTCATTTCACCGTTCTCTCCCCGGGTTGGAGTGCATGTTTGTGGTCGAATGCATAAGGTCGCTCTTCCATCCGGGGAACGAGTTAAGCAGCATATTGGTTACTTATCTTAGTTATAGATCGCCACCTTCCCTCCGTTGGTCCCCGGATTGGAGTGCATGTCTGGTCGAGTGCATAAGGTCGCTCTTCCATCCAGGAGACGTACAGGCGGGTGGTTTGTGATCAATTTCTAGTTTTAGTTTTAAATTTATGTCTATCAGGAGCCCAGTGAGTGTGCTACGGTTTTCCATCCTGCTTGCGATCAATCGGGTTGGGGGTCCGCGTTGATTGAACGCTGGCAAGGCGGGTAGTACGTGGCACTTATAGTTTTGGTTTGGTGGACTGGACGAATTGATTTTTTAAAGGTTTTATGTTTTTGATATTTATCAGGGTAAAGTAGAACGTTAGGCGTAATTGGTTTGTTATGGTTGGCTTCAGTTATTGATTCTATCATTAGTTTTCTCTGACTGTTGTGTTGTGTAGCATGCAATCCAGGAGATAGTGTTTCATGTCTTCCCGGGTGCCACACTCACAGTCAGGGTTTTTATTGGTGAAAGAGCAGCTGTTGAGCTGCGAAGATTTACCTATGCGCAATTTAGTAATTATTTTATCCACATAAGTGTTTAAGTGTTTAGGTCGGATAGAACTGACTAGTGGTTTGATATTATAGTGCCATGTATTGGGTGTCAGATCCCAGCTAGCTTGCCATTGATTAATGTAATGTTTTCTTGCTTTTGACATGAGTTCTGAAATTCCTAAAGGTAGTTTTGTAATTTTACTAGTGATTGAAAGTGCAGTTTTGGCTCCATAGTCAGCAATTTCATTGCCAATTATCCCTACGTGAGCTGGGACCCATTCGAATACTACTGTTAAATTGAAATGATTTAGTTCATGAAGTTTATTGTGGATAGCTGCGAGAATGTCTGGTCTGGGAGAAAATAACGCTTTTTGAGTATTTTTGGGTTTTGATCCAGATTAGAGCTTCATGGAGGGCTGTCAGTTCTGCTGTATAGACTGATAGGTTATCTGACAGCCTGGAGTATTTAACTAATTTAGAGTGTTTAGATATTTTTTCGTCAACTATTGCGAAGCCAACCCTACCGTTATCTGGATTTTTTTAGCCATCCGTGTAGATATGGATGTGCTCAGGGTAATTTTCGTTGGCTGCGGCTTCGAACGAGATTTTCTTAAATGATGGAAATGGGGTTGAATCCGTAGCTTGTTTAATTAGATATGGTGTGTGGCACTCAACTGGCTGATTGATATGGTATAGTGCCACTGGCGTGTTATCTATACCTACTTCTATTTCTATTTTACTAGCTTTAGTGGCGAAAGAATCATTAAGATTTTGATTGGTTTTGAATACTATTCCTGGTTTAGCTATGATAGGAGTGAGTTCCTGAACTGGATGATCTAGTTTAAGAGAGTGGATTTTTAGATGATAATTAAGATGTTGAAGATTGCGACGGTATTTCAGTGGCTAGTCTCGAGTCTTGACTAAAAGTCTTATAAGCACCAGGCCTGGTAATCACCTAGAGCAACCAGTCGTAATAATAAATTCAAGGGTTTCCCCAGGGCCGTTAAGCGTAGCGGCTTTGAATGCTAAAGCAAGGCTTTTGGACTGGTGTGCATATTCAACGATACATAATGCACATTATTGCTTAATATCAACAAGTATAATCGTATAGTTAATTAATAAAACGGTTAAATGTGACGGCTATTATATATAACGGGCGCAGCCATTTTGTACCATCCCAGTGAATACGCCCTCTGGCGAGCTGGTGGTTACGTAATACCTAAGGTGTCACGTCAGGAATTAGTCTTTGAACTGAAGAAACAAAACATACCTGTGTTGAAATAACTATTATATTTTGTATGTAAATTAACCCACGTACTGCAATAATAGTCGGAGTGTTTTCTTGCTTACTTGGTTTTTTCTTTCCTTGGCCTGTACCTGTGGTTCTTGATAGGCAGGTGTATATTTAGACGGCCCGCAGACACTGTGTCTAGACACACTAAAAAGACGTGCCTCTTTTATTAAGTTCACAGGGTATTGTGTGATAACCTCAAATCGTAATGGACTTTACCAGCTTTATTATTGTAAGTAATTCTGTAAAACCCTTGATTAAGCAGACTTTCCCATCTAAAATCACAAAACTGACCAATTACGTAGTCCCAGAGAAAAGAAAATTATCACTTGGGTATCGTGAGTGGTCGTTTTTGCTCGAACGTATCCTACCAATAGGCCTAATAATATGCATTTTTTCTCTGGATTTTTTAAAAGAAAAAAAATATACTATAACTCCATTTCGTTATATTGATGCAAACTGAAATATATTTAGTTAAATAGTTTATTATACTATCAAGTCATTTATGTTGTTTTACAAGTCAGGTTGATGAAAGCGAAGCGCCTTGTCGTAAATTAGAGCATTTGTTTACACTGTGCATAATAGAGAAGTTGGACCTGAGCCGACGTCACTTCGCTCGAAGCTATACCACCGGACGTCACAAAAACGAAACAAAATGGCTGCCCTCAATTAGCAGGAATAATCACGGTTTTTTTTATTAATTCTAAAATTACGCGTTTTTCATTTGTTAAAGTGTCCGTATGTGTTGGTGGTCCGGATATGCATCTTTCCAACACATAACGCTCTTGCTGGAGTTTAGTCTACCTTTAAATCAATTGCCGCTACGCCTTGATTTGAAGTGCTTCAGAAAAAACAATTATCACAAGTACGAGCGTGGCAGTCGACTACCTCTTGCAACCAACTTGTGTACCAGTATATCAAGCACACCTTATCACTATGATAAGGAGAACATGTCCTAAATACCAAGTTCAAGTTCATTATTGCTTTACGTTATCACAACTTATCAGCATAATACAATGTACAACAAAATAATAAATATATACAGGATATGTACAGGATTATGGCGGAGAGTGATTTAGTAAACAACAACAACAACAACAACAACAACAATAATTATTAATTAATTAATTAATTAAGGTTCTATTGACTTATATTATTTAATACATATAAGTCATTATTAAGTATACTGAGAGATAAATTTATTATTGGTTTAAAGCCGCACGCCCTAGTTCCATCCAGCGAAAATAAATTATAATTTTGGTTAATCTACAAACCTGTAACACACTTAGATCACGTTTTTATAAAATGGAGTGAAAAAGCAGGTTTTATATCGATAAATACCATGGGAATCCCCATGTCCCAATTGCTTTAAATAATTTTGAAAGTTAGTATTCTGATGTCACCGTTAGATGTCGCTCGAAGCATAAAAATGCCTACGTTATGACAAAGTTCACAGAGTGCGCACAGACTTGGGGTGCGTTCCTTTCACCTACTCCTGGACATGTTCCAACTGTTCTGTCCTGGACAGCGAACGGAATGAGTTTGGAACAGGAAGTTACTTTACGAACATGGGTGCTTCTGTTTAGGAAGTAGCTGCTGCAGCAATCATGATACTTGAATGGGAATAAGACGACACTGACCATGTTGACTATACTACAGTGTTTGAAATAATAAATTTTATATATTTTGTATAAACCGCAATTAGCCTACATTCGCTATTCGGAACCGGGTACTAGTGCCTAACCTATTGTTATTAGCAATTAGATGCACCGTTTATTATTGGTGGTGGTGGGTGGTAGTGGTAGTGGTAGTAGGTTTTTTTGTGTGTTTTTGTTGTTGTATTTTTTTTTTTTTTTGGGGTGGTGGTGGTAGTAGTAGTAGTAGTAGTAGTAGTAGTAGTAGTAGTAGCAGTAGTAGTAGTCGTCGTCGTCGTCGTCAGGGGTGGAGAGGCACTTCCCCTCCTCAGGACGGAAATGTAAGATTCCCCCCCCCCACTCTATTTAAATAAAGATAACAATATAACTTGTGTCCCCCACCCCCACCCCTTAAGGTTGTATCCCCTCTCCAGATATCGTAAGACTTAGCAAAATTATTAGTTTTAAGGGTTTGTAACGTTTTGTATTTAAATACTTACTTGTCTTAACTTTATTGTTAATTAAAATGTTCACGAACTGTGAAGACAAACCTCACAAATGAACAACAAGCAAACGACAACAAATCGGATGTTGATTGCGCGAACCGTGCTCGAGAAAATAAACCGAACCAAAATGATAACGGTCACGTGGTATACCAACGTCTGTGACATTGAAATGGGAATATCCCCTCTAAAAATAGATTAGACCTTGTCTGCTCAACGTTTTTTTTCTCAGAGGCACGTGGCTTTTTAAGAAATAAAAAAAATGCACCAGGATTACCAAAAAACACTTCAGGTGAATGGAAATGTATATTCTAAATAATAAACGGTAAGTAAAGTGCAATTTTATTTGTGAAAAAATGGGTTTAATAGCGAAAAACAACGGCGTAATGGTTAACAACTAGGGCATGTCCCTTTAATATACATGTAATCGAATAGTACTATACTGAATAAATAGAAGTAATGTTAATATTACCGTAACCAATTTGCTCCAATAGCTGATCTCTAACGGCATTTGCTCTAAATAAATATTTTCCGAGATTATTAAAGGTCTACATTTATCAAAACGTAATTCACTATTGTTTGTTATCTACGTATACCTTTTACAATATATATGAAGTATTAATAAAAGATTTTTTTTTTTTTTTTTACCCGTTTTTAATATATTCGCAATAAAAAGTCGCGTTTTCCCCATCGCTTGCCAAAAAGCCTATGAACTCAAAGAGTTAAATCACGTGACCCCGTGACGCGCTAACCGGCATAACATGAAGGCGTGATTCGCAGCCTTTCAGTCATTTTACATGGAAGTGGAACACGTGTATTTTTAAAACGCGAAAATGTTATTCTATTGAATTGAATTGTATGTATGGAATATTATTTTGAAGATATCTTTCAAATGTGAAACATGGTGAACCATTGTTCGGAATGAATGAATGAATGAATGTTTAACGACACCTCAGCACGTAAAATACATCGGCTATTGGGTGTCAAACTATGGTAACCATTGTTCGGTGTATGGATTTACAAAAGCTGCAGTTAAAGGCAAACTGACATTGTTTGCATGGAAGCGGTTCTTAAACCGAACACATGCGTATTGGAAAGGACCGTCAAGATGGGATACGAATTGCAGTGACCACTTCACACCTGGGGATTACGACAATTATCTAAGATGGTCAATGGGAATGGCACTGTGATGGAACATGCTCTTATTTTTTTTCGCCTGTGGCGATGTTAATGGTTTTAAAGGGCTATGTGCAGCGTGGTTACGTAAAACCACCGCGCGACGGTGGTCGAGCTGTTCCCAATATGCACTTAGACTAGGTGGGCACCTTGTTACGTAATACCTCCGCGCGACCGTACCCCCCTAATACACACTTAGATCAGGTGTGGAGGCCATGTGGCCAGTAGTTACGTAATACCTACGATAGTGCGGTTTTACGACCATGATTTTTGGCGAACTAGGCGACAGTAAGTCTGGCCATCTAAGGAAAAATACCGTCTCTGGGAGTTGGCGCAAATTCACATGATAGGTGAGGTGCCGCGTTGTGCCCCCAGGCGATATTCGCTGTCTCTCAGATTTTTGAATAAATAGATAGGATTTTAGAGATATCGGAGAGAACCAAAAGGAAGGTTCTAGGGGAACGTTGTCCGTCCGGACTGGTAAATATATATATTTCTGCTCTATTGATGTGACTTTAAATATTTTAATACTGTATTATACCAATATTATTTAGACAGTGTTTCCGGTAACTGACGAAGTAAATTGTAGGCTCACTGTTCTAAAATTATTAAAGCTTAGCCAGTCATCCTAAAGGACCTAGGTAAACTGTAGGTTATTGTCTTTATTGTGATAGGTACCAGTATTAAGTCTGTATTACAAGGTTACTGAATGAGTAGTTAAGGGTTAATTAAGAATTAACCAGTTAGGAATAGAGTTGTAATTCCTTTATTAATTAAGTTCCCCTGGAAGCGTTTCTCAATTATCACACGTGTGTGTGTTGTATCACGGTGCAGTGATTAGAATATTGTGTAAACTAGACACCTAGTGATTAACTAATTAAGTGATTCGTTCTGGGTTGTTATTATTATTGTTGTTGTTAATTAATTAACTGCGGCAAATATATTTGTCAGCTTAAGGTTAATACAGATTCCAAAGTGTATTGTGTTTTGTTGTGTTTTCTAGTGAACTAACGTGCTATATTATATATACTTTATATAAGATCTTATCTCTGATCATACCTAGAGACGAGCCACTCGGGTATACACTGTCCGATACAGAGAGATCTAATAGATATACAGTTAGGAGAGATATTTGGATAATCGTGTTTTATTCAGTTACGGGTATTATAGGATCCCCGACCGGCCTCGGTGGCGTCGTGGCAGGCCATCGGTCTACAGGCTGGTAGGTACTGGGTTCGGATCCCAGTCGAGGCATGGGGTTTTTAATCCAGATACCGACTCCAAACCCTGAGTGAGTGCTCCGCAAGGCTCAATGGGTAGGTGTAAACCACTTGCACCGACCAGTGATCCATAACTGGTTCAACAAAGGCCATGGTTTGTGCTATCCTGCCTATGGGAAGCGCAAATAAAAGATCCCTTGCTGCCAATCGGAAGAGTAGCCCATGTAGTGGCGACAGCGGGTTTCCTCTCAAAATCTGTGTGGTCCTTAACCATATGTCTGACGCCATATAACCGTAAATAAAATGTGTTGAGTGCGTCGTTAAATAAAACATTTCTTTCTTTTTTTATAGGATCCCCGTGACAGGCACCAAAACCTTTGTTAAAGAACTTGTCTGTTCCAAGCCTGTATTCCCCCGATTCAGCCTATTTGCTGCCCGGAGCCCGAACGTCGCCCGGAGACAAAAACAAAGCCCGAATGTTAATGCCGAGGTGTACGTTGTTCATATTTGGCACAAAGATACACGTCAACACGATGCATTTATATATGTTAAAAAAATAAATGTAGGAATTGTTTTTAGAAAAAATCGTATTTTTCATGTTCGGGCTGTACATATCGAAATCCCGAACATCGCCCGAAGACAAAAACAGATAGGCCTACCGAATGTTAAAGCGATTTTTTCTAAAAAAATATTTTTCCTACATTTATCCGTGTGCAAAATATGAACTATGTACACCTCGGCACTAACATTCGGGCTTTGTTTTTGTACTCGGGCGACGTCCGGGCTCCGGGCTGCAAATAGGCTGACCGCATTTGGCTCGCCGGATCATCGTCGGTGTACTCCGGTTCAAACTGATAGGGAAGTACCCCTAACGGAGTTTCTCCTTCTTCCTCACCAATCGAGGTAACATTAGAATAAATAGACAAATGCGACAAATCAGAAATGTCCAAACTAACGTCCGATAAGAATGAGCTATTTTCCGAAGAATCATTACATGATGTCGCCATGCTAAACTACTAATCAATGAGTGGAATTCATCGGATGCTACGTCACAGGTCAGATGCGGGTCAAATCGACCGGATCAGTGTTTTTTCCCCAAGCGTTTTACAAAAAAGTCGCTTTATTAATAATTGGGGTGGTATTTTTGTTTTTTATGTTTAATAATGTAATCTTTATGTATTTTTTTATATACTGTATATTAATAATGTGCCATGATTGTGGACCTTTAAGTTATTTAGCATTGTCAGACGCTAATAGCTGGGTAAGTTTAAAAACGCTATTTAGGCTATTTTTCGTCTCAGCCAGTGCTCCACAACTGGTGTAACAAAGGCCATGGTATGTATTATCCTGTCTATGGGATGGTGCATACAAAAGATCCCTTGCTGCTAATCGAAAAGAGTAGCCCATGAAGTGGCAACAGCGAGTTTCCTCTCTCAATATCGGTGTGGTCCTTAACCATATGTCTGACGCCATATAACGATCAATAAAATGTGTTCAGTGCATCGTTAAATAAAATATTTCCTTCCTTACATTAATAGGAGATGGTATAAATATTAAACAAACAACCAGAATTACAGGTAGTGAAATGTTTAAGCAACACTTTGGCAGCAAATTAGAATTTACATTGTCAAACCATTAACAAACATAACTGTTTATTCTGACTGAGCACATTGAGTTTGCATCTTTTAATGTCAGGATACCAACTTTTAAATACGTAAATACTGTCTGAGTTTCCAATAACAATTACATTGTATCTAATCACATTAAATATTTATCATAAGCAATTCGTTATTTTCATAAACCATAGTCAAACATGTTAAACAGAACATGTCGAGTAGATTTGGATTTATGTCCAAAGATATGTATTTCAAAATATCCGTTAACTGTTACACACATAGATATTAATGCACTGACACAGGGGATAATTAAATCCTTTCTGGCCTCACAAATTGTCCCATGCCGTTGCTGGGACTCGAACCTGTGGCACCGAATTGCCTGCAAATTGCGAGACTAACCATGATGCGCTCTGAGCTATCCATAAAAAGAGGATGCTCTTTATGATGTATGTATGTATGTATGTATGTATGTATGTACATATGTATGTATGTCCAACTGTGTGTGTGTGTGTGTGTATTTCATTCTTCTCTACACTGTAAGCCTACAGTTTATGAGAATAAAGGTCATTGTCATTGTCTTTATGATAGTCTCGAAGAATTACCACTTGGGTGTGCAAAATGTGACACATAGTTGTTATCTATGGATTCTGACGCTGTTGAGGGTTCACATTGATAATCCACTGGGTGTCATCCTTGAGAAATTTGAAAAATCCAAGATGGCGGCCAAGATAGTTAACAAAGAACAACAATTCTTATATCTACCCCATGGTTTTAGGAGCCAGAAAAGACGCTGGTGCCATCATAGTTCAGATTTCATAAATGGGTCACCTGAATACAAGATGGTTGCCAATATGGTGGTTCAAATGGAGAAAATGGCAATAAATTGCTTATTGTTTGATACAGAAAAGTAATTCTTGCATTTAACCCATGGTTTTAGGGATCAGTGAACACAATGAAAGTAGTTCAGTTCGTCTATACCTGTTAATTTTAATTTATTCAAGATGGCCACCAATATAAGTAATGAACCGAGGAAGATGGAACTGTTAAAAGTAACAGTCACACAAAAGACTTTAAAGAGGATGACCTATATGTAATAATGAAACACTATATTAAAGTGACTCTTTATTGTTTTGTTTTGTTTTGTCTCGGGTACTGTGTGTGTTGTTTAGTGAGCATGATGCAGTTTTGCCAGTTTGCAATGGAATTCAGTTTTAGCTGGTCTATTTTTTTTTTTTTTTTAACAATAATGGTATTTAATACTGGGAATAAAAAGCAAGTACTAGGCCACCTAAAATAACATTACATTGCAAATTAACAAAATTATATCATGCATACTACACCACGCACAACACTACCAGAGATTTTACATTCTATTTGGAGTTTTAAAATTGGCCAAGAAAAGGTTACTGTAAAATAATGTTACAATGCAATCCATTCAATTGATAGGGTTCTTTCTCGTTTCAACAAGTGCACCACAACTGGTCAAAGTCAATGGTATGTGCTTTCCTGTCTGTGGGAAAGTGCATATAAAAGATCCCTTGCTGCATTAAGACAAATGTAGCAGGTTTCCTCTGATGACTATGAGTCAGAATTACCAAATGTTTGACATCCAGTAGCCGATGATTAATTAATCAATGTGCTCTAGTGGTGTCGTTAAACAAAACAAACTTCTTCTTTACATCTGTCAAATTATTTTATTATTATTAATTGATTATCTTAAACCCACATGGGTTGTTTTAATGACTGTGTTAATCATTTTACAAATATACAGTGGCACTTTATTTTTAAAAATTCCATCTCCTCAGGTACATTGCCTGTATTGGTTGACATCTTGAATTAATTAAAATTAACTTGTATAGAAGAATTGAACTACTTTCATCGTATTCCATGACCCTTAAAACCATGGGTTAGATGCAAGAACTAGTCGGATCAATATATGAAAAATAATGGCTGAACCCCAAACAAATTTATACAAAAGGTTTTTTGATTTTAATGTTATCCATGGGTCATCAGTTATTGCAGAAAAAAAGTCTCCCAGAATCTGACCCCAGGAACATGGTTAATGTGCATAATTTCAAGATGGCGACCCCCTCAAATTTCAATGTACTACAAACTTTTTATTGGTTCAGTTTAGACCCTATAAATGTATTACCAACAGATAGAAACATGATACCAAACAAACAAAAAAACAACAAAAAAGTCTATCGAAATTGTTTTGTGACGTCATAGTTACTTCAAATTGACGTCACGTGACATAATAGGTGAGATTTGTTGCAAATAATGCCCTAAAACATAAAACAGACCACTATTTGAGATATTTCTGAGCATGAACTATGTTATATACACTAGTTTACAATATCCGGAATGATGCAATGCCGTCGTTGACGTAATAGGTTTGTGCACAGTTGGTAATCACTGTAGACAAAATTAAAAATAAGATTTTGCCACATACCAATGTTAAATTTCACCATCGTCACTATCCTAATCTATTGAGATGTGATTGTAAGGGTTTTCACACGATTCTAGTTGGCATGGTCCACAGGCACTTGTACACGGTAACCCATACCCCCTACAAGTACAGCGTTGCGTAGTGCAGCCTGTAGTGCAGTTGCAGTGCACCACCTTCAGCAGATTGTCCGGTGCAGCGTTCTTTGTACACATGATTGGCTTGAATTGGTTGTTCTCACATTTCCACCCCCAGTCATTTGCATCAAGTACAGTCTCTTTTCCTAGCCATGTCATAATTTGGAAATAAACACGCAAGGAATGGAATTTCGTGGCAGATGCAGTTGGCGGAAGTCGTTCAGGAGTCACAAAGGATGTTGCAGAAACTACTTTCTTTTTCAATACAGAATTCCGCAAAGATGAAAGAGACTCTGAATCTGATAGTTTTCCTCCAAAGATCAGAGCCATGGCTTGATTCCCACACTTTTGTATAGTGTCACATATTTGACCAGGTGTTATGAAATCAAGTGCGCAAGAGTAAATGTTTATCACCTTTCACACATTTTTCAAAGAATGTCTTGTTTCCAACCCCAAAAATGCGAGATGTGGTATCACACCCAGTAAATGCATGTATGAAAAGCAGCTGAGAACACAATTGATCACCTAACAGGCGTTTTAGAACATTTATGTTATAAACTCGAAGTTGGGTTCTTGATTTGTTGTCAGAACGAAAGTATAGAGTCTTCCTATCAGGAGCCATGTGGTACAATAGGAGAATCAATAGGTCCGTGTCTTCCCCAGTAAGAGTTGTGGTTTGGTATTGTGAAGCGGCAGTAGCAGCTTGGACTATCTGACAGTCAGCATCTCCTTCAGTGTTTATAACATTGCACCCCTTCTCCCTTAACTTCTCACTAATTAGATTGATTAGCTTTTGCTTGTTATGTCCATTTGACAAGAATTCTTCTTTTTTCCCACTAAACACTGTTTCAGGTGTGACGCTCACTTTTGAGTGATGTTTCTCCTGTCGTCTCGCATGTGTGTTGTCCTTTATTGATGGTGTTTTAAGATAGCCATCGAATACGACAGTTGCCTTGCCATAATTTCGTACAGTGAAGTCCACACAGGCATCTGCTATTACACCATATGTGCTGCCTTTTGTCCACTGAACACGGTGAATCAGTGAACCACCATCTAGCACATAATTCTCAGTTGTTGGTACTTTGTTGGTGACAGCCTCATCTGACAGGCTACAGGCATGGTCATCTATTGCTTTGGCAAGCTGTGCTTTATCGGGTTTCCTGAATACGTTTGCTTGCCTCAAAAAGCGCTGGCGGAAATGGACTTAGCTCATACTCAAGAACCTCATCCATGGAAATGTGTCCTCGCCTGGATATGACCAATAGCCTCTGGAAAAGTAATGCAGGATCGATAGTTCTCTCAGTGGTAACTTGGACAGCAGATACGTCCCCTAGTGTCCTTGCTTTGTATTTTCCTTTACATGTGTAAGTAAAAACTGGCTGCCCCATCATTTTCTCAATGATCTGCTTTCCTGCTGCTACATAACCATCAACGTTAACATTATCCTGAGCAACAACTCCAGTTATAATATTTCTCAAGGTAGGATCCGTAGAGAATGGGTTATGCAATTCAAGTTTTTCTCTGATTTTGGCCAGGTCCACTTGATCCCTTTTCAGCCTAGCTTCAGTCCCTTCCTTGTGCTATTCGGTTTTTGTAAATGTACGTTTATTGAAATCCTGCATGGCAACGTTGTATTCAGAGCAGACTGGAGATGACATTGTCCACAGGGTACGTTGCTCCTCGGTCATCCCACTGCCTCGTGTAAGACCTCCAGCACACTTCAAAGATCTCATTAATGTCTGTTCTACGACAAGGTCACAACCAAGACCAGCCCAGAATTTGTCTGCCCGGCGAATTGCGTGGTACCCCTCTTTGGAGGAAAACTATCAGATTCAGAGTCTCTTTCATCTTTGCGGAATTCTGTATTGAAAAAGAAAGTAGTTTCTGCAACATCCTTTGTGACTCCTGAACGACTTCCGCCACGAAATTCCATTCCTTGCGTGTTTATTTCCAAATTATGACATGGCTAGGAAAAGAGACTGTACTTGATGCAAATGACTGGGGGTGGAAATGTGAGAACAACCAATTCAAGCCAATCATGTGTACAAAGAATGCTGCACCGGACAATCTGCTGAAGGTGGTGCACTACAGGCTGCACTACGCAACGCTGTACTTGTAGGGGGTATGGGTTACCGTGTACAAGTGCCTGTGGACCATTACAACTAGAATCGTGTGAAAACCCTTACAATCACATCTCAATAGATCAGGATAATGATGATAGTGATGATAGTGACGATGGTGAAATTTAACATTGGTATGTGGCAAAATTAAATTTTTAATTTTGTCTACAGTGATTACCAACTGTGCACAAACCTATTACGTCAACTTGACGTCATTGCATCATTCAGGATATTGTAAACTAGTGTATATAACATAGTTCATGCTCAGAAATATCTCAAATAGTGGTCTGTTTTATGTTTTAGGGCATTATTTGCAACAAATCTCACCTATGATGTCACGTGACGTCAATTTGACGTAACTATGACGTCACAAAACAATTTCGATAGACTTTTTTTTTGTTTTTTTTTGTTTGGTATAATGTTTCTATCTGTTGGTAATACATTTATAAGGTCTAAATTGAACCAGTAAAAACGTTTAAGGTACATTGAAATTTGAGGGGGTCGCCATCTTGAAATTATGCAAATTAACCATGTTCCCGGGATCAGATTTTGGGAGACTTTTTTTCTGCAATAACTGATGACCCATGGATAACATTAAAATCAAAAAACCTTTTGTATAAATTTGTTGGGGTCAAACCGTATATTGACACGACTAAACTACATTTTAGTACCGAATAATAAGGAAGTTATTGTCATTTCTCAATTTGGACCACCATATTGGTGACCATCATGCATTTACATGGCCCATTTATTTAAATCTGAATTTTGATAGCACCAGTGCCGTCCTTGGCTCCTAAAACCATAGGGTAGATGCAATAATTGTTGTTTATATGTCAATTTATAAGCAAGCTATAGCCATTTCCCTGATTTGGCCACCATCTTGGATTTTTCTTCAAGGGTGCCCGGGTGGCAACCGGTAGATTATTGATGTGCACCAAATTGTGCACACTTTGAACCCAATTTGGCATTTGGCTATTCACAGATATATATTTTTTTAAGTTATAATAATAAATAATGCAACCTCTATGCGACCAATGCGAACCTAGAGACAGCCGTACGATAATTTTTAACATTTGAAAAATGTCGCACCGGCATGCGACATGTCCGAAATACACACGACACCCCTACAACGTGTGCGAATCATCAGCATACTGCCGTGCGACTCCCGCACGCCCTGTACGATTTTGTGGTCGCACGGAATTCGCGTAAAAAATCGTTCAAGTGAGAACGGGGTTTAACTCGAAGCAGTTGTAAATATTTTTGTGTTACGTGTTCGTCACGACAGCACTTCGACAGTCGTGGAGAAAGTTTAGTTGTATAACCCGAAACACACGTAGCATTTGGCTATTCACATATATATTTTTTTAAATTATAATAATAAATAATAATGATAATAATTTCTTACATTTTGGAAATCTGATCATTTAGATAATGGATTAATCCATCATATACTTATTTAGTTGTTAGTGTCTATATAAGAAGGTGTTTACCGAGCTGAAATATATATTGGCTAACAAATAAGTAAATTAATATACCATATTTTGGGAAAAGTACCCTCGGTGGATGATCTTGTACTCCCGGTAGTTATAGATACTATAAAATTCACCCTAATGAAATCTTAAGTGTCTCATTTTCCTAGAACTATCCCTAGCACTGATAGTAAACATACCGTAAGTTTATTCACATATATTTAAAAAAAAAAAAAAAAATATTGGATTAATCCACCATATACATATTTAATTATTAGTGTCTACATAAGAAGGTGTTTACTTAGATAAAATATACAATTGCTAACAAAGAAAGGAAATGTTTTATTTAACAATGCACTCAGCACATTTTATTTATGGTTATATAGCAACAGACATATGGTTAAGGACCACACAGGTATATAGAGAGATGAAACCTGCTGTCGCTACTTCATGGGCTACTCTTTTCGATTGGCAGCAAGGGATCTTTTATATGCAGCATGTTTTAATTAATGCAGTGAAATGTTTCATAGGAATATATGGAAAACATAATGATGAAATAAACGAGTCAATTATAAACGAAAAACCAGCGTACCCCCACAAGCTAAAACAACTTCTTAAAGACAAAACGGGATGTAGAGAAATATATAAATTGTTATGCTACACAAAAACCATTCCAAAGTCTCCATTAAAATATAAAAATAAAGGTTTTTGTTATTCACCAGCAGAATGGAATATATTTTACAATATACCAGTTAAATGCGTTAGAGATACAACTTACGTTGGTTTCAATATAAAATTCTACACAGATTTCTCGCTACACAAATTTCTATATACAATACATTATATTAACTTCAAATAATTTACTTTTGTAATCGTATGCCAGAGACAATTGACATTTATTTTATGAGTGTTGCTATGATAACGATTTTTGGAAAGATATTACAAAACTGGATATTCAATACTATGAAGAAGAGTGCATAATTATAGAAAACATATTGCCATTTTGGGTCTGCTTAAAAAAACAAATACACATTGCAATAAATTGGTTAATTATTTAACATAAAATATTATATTTATTCCATGAAAAATACAAAACAAAAATTAAACTTCTCTGCCTTAATTAAAGAAAGGGCTGGAAAAAAATGAACTTATAATAAAAAGTAAAGCTGGACAACTGAAAAATGTATCTTATATAAAAATGGTTTAATTAGTGAAGATTTCAATGACAATATGCCTAATCCTTAGCAGTGGTATAATTTATTTCAAACATCATAAAAATTTATCTAAATCTATCACTGTATATGGAGATATATTTATTTCTAAAAATACCTTCTTCCTTTTTTGTTTTTCCACTTTATACTCCTTCACACATCTTTTTATAATACTTTCTTGTATCAATACTAATTCCGTACATAACATCTCCTTTTTCTTTTTCCTTCTTGGACCCAGAAAATAATAATAAAAAAAAAATTAATAAAAAAACCAAACAAAAAAAATATCAACAACAACAATATACATGAATTTTATCTATTCGTGTGTATATATTTTGCCATTTATATGTATGTATATAAAACTGTGTATATCATATGAAATTTAAAAAATATTGTGAGACAGTGAGCTCAGGGCACCCCAACCCTGACACTGCCTTTTTATATTCTGGGGACAATAAAATTTAAAAAAAAAAAAAAAAAAAAAATCTACCGAGGGTACTTTTCTCAAAATATGGTATATTAATTTACTTATTTGTTAGCTAATATATACTTCAGCTAAGTAAACACCTTCTTATATAAACACTAATAATTAAATATGTATATGATGGAGTAATCAATTATCTAAATGATCAGGGTAGATTTCCAAATTATAAGATATTATTATTGTTATTATTATTATTTTTTATTATTATTTAAAAAAAAAATATATGTGAATAACCTTACTGTCAGTGCTAGGGATAGTTCTAGTAAATTGAGACACTTAAGATTTCAATAGGGTGGATTTTATAGTACCTAACTACCGAGGGTACATTATCATCCACCGAGGGTATTTTTTCCTTAATATGGTATATTAATTTATGTATTTGTTAACTATTGATTTCTCGTTCCAGCCAGTGCACCACGACTGGCATATCAAAGGCCATGGTATGTACTACTGTGTATGGAATGCTGCATATAAAAGATCCCTTGCTGCTAATCGAAAAAAGTAGCCCATGAAGTAGCGACAGCAGGTTTCATCTCTCTATATACCTGTGTGGTCCTTAACCATGTCTGTTGCTATATAACCATAAATAAAATGTGCTGAGTGCATTGTTAAATAAAACATTTCCTTTCTTTGTTAGCAATTGTATATTTTATCTAAGTAAACATCCTTCTTATGTAGACACTAATAATTAAATATGTATATGGTGGATTAATCCAATATCTAAATAATAAGCATAGATTTCCAGATTAAAAGATTTTTTTTTTTTTTAATTTTTTAAAAATATATGTGAATAAACTTACGGTATGTTTACTATCAGTGCTAGGGATAGTTCTAGGAAAATGAGACACTTAAGATTTCATTAGGGTGGATTTTATAGTATCTATAACTACCGGGAGTACAAGATCATCCACCGAGGGTACTTTTCCCAAAATATGGTATATTAATTTACTTATTTGTTAGCCAATATATATTTCAGCTCGGTAAACACCTTCTTATATAGACACTAACAACTAAATAAGTATATGATGGATTAATCCATTATCTAAATGATCAGGGTAGATTTCCAAATTTTAAGAAATTATTATCATTATTATGTTTTATTATAATTAAAAAAAATATATATGTGAATAGCCAAATGCTACGTGTGTTTCGGGTTATACAACTAAACTTTCCCCACTACTGTCGAAGTGCTGTCGTGACGAACACGTAACACAAAAATATTTACAACTGCTTCGAGTTGAACCCCGTTCTCACTTGAACAATTTTTTACGCGAATTCCGTGCGACCACAAAATCGTACAGGGCGTGCGGGAGTCGCACGGCAGTATGTTGATGATTCGCACACGTTGTAGGGGTGTCGTGTGTATTTCGGACATGTCGCATGCCGGTGCGACATTTTTCAAATGTTAAAAATTATCGTACGGCTGTCTCTAGGTTCGCATTGGTCGCATAGAGGTTGCATTATTTATTATTATAACTTTAAAAAATATATATGTGAATAGCCAAATGCCAATATTGGGTTCAAAGTGTGCACAATTTGGTGCACATCAATAATCTACCGGTTGCCACCCGGGCACCCTTGAAAAAAAATCCAAGATGGTGGCCAAATCAGGGAAATGGCTATAGCTTGCTTATAAATTGACATATAAACAACAATTATTGCATCTACCCTATGGTTTTAGGAGCCAAGGACGGCACTAGTGCTATCAAAATTCAGATTTAAATAAATGGGCCATGTAAATGCACGATGGTCACCAATATGGTGGTCCAAATTGAGAAATGACAATAACTTCCTTATTATTCGGTACTAAAATGTAGTTTAGTCGTGTCAATATACGGTTTGACCCCAACAAATTTATACAAAAGGTTTTTTGATTTTAATGTTATCCATGGGTCATCAGTTATTGCAGAAAAAACAGTCTCCCAAAATCTGATCCCGGGAACATGGTTAATTTGCATAATTTCAAGATGGCGACCCCCTCAAATTTCAATGTACCTTAAACTTTTTACTGGTTCAATTTAGACCTTATAAATGTATTACCAACAGATAAAAACATGATACCAAAAAAAAAAAGAAAGAAAAAGAAAAAGTCTATCGAAATTGTTTTGTGACGTCATAGTTACGTCAAATTGACGTCACGTGACATCTTAGGTGAGATTTGCTGCAAATAATGCCCTAAAACATAAAACAGACCACTATTTGAGATATTTCTGAGCATGAACTATGTTATATACACTAGTTTACAATATCCTGAATGATGCAATGACGTCAAGTTGACGTAATAGGGCACAGTTGGTAATCACTGTAGACAAAATTCTAAATTCAAAATTAAATTTTGCCACATACCAATGTTAAATTTCACCATCGTTGTCAGAACGAAAGATACACGCTTGGAACAGACAAGTTCTTTAACAAAGGTTTTGGTGCCTGTCACGGGGATCCTATAATACCCGTAACTGAATAAAACACGATTATCCAAATATCTCTCCTAACTGTATATCTATTAGATCTCTCTGTATCGGGCAGTGTATACCCAAGTGGCTCGTCTCTAGGTATGATCAGAGATAAGATCTTACATTAAGGTTATACAACAGAGCAGAAATATATATATTTACCAGTCCGGACGGACAACGTTCCCCTGGAACCTTCCTTTTTGGTTCTCCCCGATATTTCTAATATCCTATCTATTTATTCAAAAATCTGAGAGACAGCGAATATCGCCTGGGGGCACAACGCGGCACCTCACCTATCATGTGAATTTGCCCCAACTCCCAGAGACGGTATTTTTCCTTAGATGGCCAGACTTACTGTCGCCTAGTTCGCCAAAAATCTTTTATAAACATTTTATAAATCCAGTTTGATCTTTTTCAATAATTTTATCTAAAATGTTTTTTATCCTGTTTGCAATACAGCCTGATACTACTTTATAGGTGCAGTTTAAAAGTGTTAACGGTCTCCAATTTTTAAGAAATTGCTTAGATTTATTTAGTTTTGGAATACTTGTTATAATACCTAACTTTTGCACATTAGACAATTCTTCGATACTGTAACTGAAATTAATAGATCTACCTATAAAATATCCTAGGTGTATCCAACATTTAAAAAAAATTTCAGCTGAGAAACCATCTGAACCCAACAAAAACACAATACACTTTGGAATCTGTATTAATCTACGCTGACAAATGTACTGCCGCAGTAGTTAATTAACAACGACAAATAGTAACAACCCAGAACTGATCACTTAATTAGTTAATCACTAGGTGTCTAGTTTATACAATATTCTAATCACTTCACCGTGGCACAACACCCACACGTGTGATAATTGAGAAACGCTTCCAGAGGAACTTAATTAATAAAGGAATTACAACTCTATTCCTAACTGGTTAATTTTTAATTAACCCTTAACTACTCATTCAGTAACCTTGTAATACAGAATTAATACTGGTACCTATCACAATAAAGACAATAACCTACAGTTTACCTAGGTCCTCTAGGATGACTGGTTAAGCTTTATATATATTAGAACAGTGAGCCTACAGTCTACTGCGTCAGATTACCGGCAGCACCGTCTAAATAATATTGGTATAATACAGTATTAAAATATTTAAAGTCACATCAATCACATCAAGGTTATACAACAGAGCAGAAATAATATTTACCAAGTCCAAACGGATGCGTTCCCTGGAAGCCTTCCAGTATGTTTCTCCCTGATATCTATAAAACCCTAGCTATTTATTATAAAAGCCCAGTATTGCCTGGGGGTACATCATGCACCGAATACCTGCAAGTGATATTTCCACAGTGACCAAGACGACAATTTTCCTTAGATGGCCAGACTTGCTGACGCCTAGTCGCCAAAATCACCGTCGTAAAAACCGCACTCGCGGAGGTATTACGTAACTACTGGCCACATGGCCTCCGCACCTGGGCTGGATGTGTAATAGGCACAGCTCGACCACGGTCGCGCGAAGGTATTACGTAACAAAGTGCCCATCTGGGCTTAAGTGCATATTGGAACTGCACACGGCCCTCTAAAACAATTAATATCGCCACAGGCGAAAACAAAATTAAGAGCATGTTCCGTCACACACCCCCACCTCAAAAAGGATATTTCCTCTACTCTAGGAATAGGGAAATATACTACATTAAAACAAAAAGCGCGTTAACCGACGCATCCGGGCATTTATAACACATAGTAATAAGGTGACTACCAGTAAAGACACTGAGTCTCTGAGTCCCTGGTATACAAATAAAATATATAAAAACAAAACAGAAATCAAGAATGTCAACACATTATCATAACGTTCAACTTCGGGACAGGGCATCAGCGATTACATTGGATGTGACCTTGATATGTTCAATGGTAATTCCTGCAGAAGAAGGCTCCATCTCAAAACTCTCTGGTTGGTGGCTTTCATTCTGTGAATGAAAGTAAGCGGATTATGATCAGTAAAGACCACCACTTGATGCACTGCCGATTTCACGTAGATCTGAAAATGCTTCAGAGCTTGTACCATGGCCAAAGCTTCCTTCTCTATAGTGGAATAGTTCACCTGGTGTTTGTCAAACTTTTTGGGGAAGAAACTTACAGGATGGTCCAGTCCATTTTCGTCTTCTTGGAACAGCACAGCTCCAGCTCCCACGTCACTGGCATCCACAGCCAGCTTGAAAGGCAATCGGTAGTCTGGTGCTGCCATCACGGGAGACGAGGAGAGCATCTGCTTAGGACGGTTGAATGACTTCTTGCATTCATCTGACCACTGGAACTTTGTTTCCTTCTTTTTCAGTGTCACACGTTTTCCAGGTTTCTCCGATAGGCATGCTGTCGAATCGGTGTAGCGTTGGGTTCCAAGCGCACATCCTGGCTTAAGGTATTGGTAACCGTTGGAAGGTCCTGACAAATGGAAACATTGTCTTGTATCAATGTAGTCAGCTTTGCTCGCTGGGGGCTCAAGTCTGCTAGAATCTGGCTGTTGGTTAATTTGATCTCTGCAGTCTTGACGTCATCACAGGAAATTGAGTGACTCTCAATTTGGACAGGTAATACTGGAACTATCGGCAGTCTGTCAAAATAACCTTTTAGCAAATTGATGTAAGAATACCTACTTTTCCTAACCCTATCAGGAGTGTTTATCACATTCTCTGTCTCATTAACCCGTTTGTGCACAACATATGGCCCGAAATACCTGTTCTACAATGAACCCCGTTTAATGGGAAGGTACAGCAGCACCTTATCCCCTGGTTTAAATTCCCGTCTCCTAGCCTTCCTATCAAACACTGATTTTATTTTTCTCTGAGCATGGCTCAGTTGCTTCCTAGCTAGTTCGGTCGCCTGCCACCTCCTATCTCTAACTCTCTTATTCATTAATACTCCCTTGTCCATATCATAACCTGACTTCTGATCCTCCATCTCACCCTCAGTTAACAAGGTAGTGCGAGCTGCCAACAAACTTGGATCAGCCCCCTGCTCTAGGATTAACTCTTGTCTATTACAAGGTAAGTCCCCTCTATCAAACACAACTGGTTCATTTCCCCTCTGCGGGAGATCAACAGGTTCCACCACATTTAATTCCTCAGTTGACTTATCTACCATTTTACTGATAACCTCATCCACTCCAATTTCATGGCTCACACACGTATCAGACAAATCACAAATATCCTCTGGGTCTCGTGTTACCCTTCTGGCCATAGCCCTAGTCTTTACACACGCAGGATATTTGATCTCATCAACCTCACTCTCTTCTATTGGTAAACGGCTGTCTTTATTTAACAATTGGTCACATTTCGGCTGACAACACTGACTAGTCAAATCGTTACCCAACAAAACTCCTATGTTTTCAACAGGCAAGTCCTTCACAACACCCATAATGACTGGTCCCGTCACAAACTTCGAACACAAGAAAACGTTATGTAACTGGACAACCATTTTTTCTCCAGTAACTGAGGTTATGGCCAAACTACGTCCTGTATCTGAATTTTCAATACCAGCTAAACACTTTGACGTTATAAGCGACAGGTTACACCCAGTATCTCGATAGACTGATATTGCCTTAGGACTCAATTCTTGTTTCACATCACAAACCATACCAGTGGACACATACGGGTTTACTTTCTCTGCCATGGGACTAACCATTAACTTTCTCGCTAACGGAGCTGACCTCACTAAACCGACCACTTGCGCATTATCGCGTTTCCTTTTAAAACAGTCCCCGACAAGATGGTTATCCTTTTTACAGTAACTGCAATGTAGACGAAAAGTTCGTGCATTGGCTGATAATGCAGATTTATCCTTACTTTGCCCACCAGGTACATTCCTTGCCTGACTAGCTGACCAACTAGAAGACTCTCCCCGATAGTTACTTTCCCGGGAAAAACCTGGCTGAAATTTCTTCTTATCACCCTGTTGTAAAGAGCTACCCTGTACTGCCTGAGCTTTGTGTATTAACACGTAATCATCTGCCACTATGCCTGCCTCCTCTCTTTTTGACATCACGATCCTCTAAATGAATACGTAAGCTAACTGGTAATCCATTTTTTAATGTCCTGTAAGATCAACAACTCCCGTAACTCGGTATATGACTCTACCTGATGAGACACCACCCATTTATCAAACATCCCTGCCTTCTTAGCCACAAACTCACTATAAGACTGACCCTGCGTTTTTCTCAACTCGCTATACCGTAAACGATAATCCTCAGGTCGTAATTCATACGCCCTCAACACTGCCGCCTTAACTAGGTCGTACTGACTTGCTCGCTCATCACTCATTGAATTATAAGCTACACTAGCCTTCCCCTTAAACTTAGACACGGCTAACAATGTCCACTTAGACTGCGGCCAATTTAGCTGCTTAGCGGCCCGTTCAAAAAGTTGGAAGAACATATCTACCTCCTGGTCATCAAATACAGGCACTGATCTATAAGCCTCCGACATGTTAAACCCATTTCCTGCTTCTCGTCTAACTTCTTCAGTATTCAATTTTAACTCATGTTCCACTTTTAATTTTGCTAACTGGAATTCTCTATCCCTCTCTTCTCTCTCTCTCTCTCTCTCTCTCTCTCTCTCTCTCTCTCTCTCTCTCTCTCTCTATCTTCTCTATCTCTCTCTTCTCTATCCCTCTCTTCTCTCTCTCTCTCTCTTTCTTCTTTTTCTCTCTCCCTCTCTTCTCTTTCTCTTTCTCTCTCTCTATCTAATGCACGTTCTTCTCTTTCCTACTCAAGTTTTTAAAAAGCCAATTGTTGTTCCACACTTAACTCATTTATCTCTATCTCTGGAACAATCTCACTGTCTTCCATAACAGGCCTATCACCAAAAACTTCCTGGATAATAATTGTCTTGATATCACCTAAGGTTTTAGCTGATGTTAAATCAATTTCTCGCTCACCCGCGATTTCAACTAATTCGGCCTTACGTGCTCGCTTAATCTCCACTACACTGAGCGTAGGCCTATCCAGCAAATTCTTATCCATGTTTAGATATGACGCACTTATTATTAATTAATTTTCTAGTGAACAACGTTGCTACTTCTGGTTAATTTATAAAAATAATTTATAAAGCCCCCATTTACAAACAATACTTTTTTAAATATGCATGTCCCGTTTCAGATCCGGGACGAGCGCCCCAATTTTCACTCCTGTCACGGGGATCCTATAATACCCGTAACTGAATGAAACACGATTATCCAAATATCTCTCCTAACTGTATATCTATTAGATCTCTCTGTATCGGGCAGTATATACCCGCTTGGCTCGTCTCTAGGTATGAACAGAGATAAGATCTTATATAAAGTATATATAATATAGCACGTTTAGTTCACTAGAAAACACAACAAAAACACAATACACTTTGGAATCTGTATTAATCTACGCTGACAAATGTACTGCTGCAGTAGTTAATTAACAACGACAAATAGTAACAACCCGGAACTGATCACGTAATTAGTTAATCACTAGGTGTCTAGTTTATACAATATTCTAATCACTTCACCGTGGCACAACACCCACACGTGTGATAATTGAGAAACGCTTCCAGGGGAACTTAATTAATAAAGGAATTACAACTCTATTCCTAACTGGTTAATTTTTAATTAACCCTTAACTACTCATTCAGTAACCTTGTAATACAGAATTAATACTGGTACCTATCACAATAAAGACAATAACCTACAGTTTACCTAGGTCCTCTAGGATGACTGGTTAAGCTTTATATATATTAGAACAGTGAACCTACAGTCTACTGCGTCAGATTACCGGCAGCACCGTCTATATAATATTGGTATAATACAGTATTAAAATATTTAAAGTTACATTAATCACATCAAGGTTATACAACAGAGCAGAAATAATATTTACCAAGTCCAAACGGACGCGTTCCCTGGAAGCCTTCTAATATGTTTCTCCCTGATATCTATAAAACCCTAGCTATTTATTATAAAACCCCAGTATCGCCTGGGGGTACATCGCGGCACCGAATACCTACAAGTGATATTTCCACAGAGACCAAGACGACAATTTTCCTTACATGGTCAGACTTGCTGACGCCTAGTCGCCAAAATCACGGTCGTAAAAACCGCACTCGCGGAGGTATCACGTAACTACTGGCCACATGGCCTCCGCAACTGGGCTGGGTGTGTATTAGGCACAGCTCGACCACGGTCGCGCGGAGGTATTACGTAACAAAGTGCCCACCTGGGCTTAAGTGCATATTGGAACTGCACACGGCCCTCTAAAACAATTAATATCGCCACAGGCGAAAACAGAATTAAGAGCATGTTCCGTCACAGTACCATAAAATCCACCCTATTGAAATCTTAAGTGTCTCATTTTCCTAGAACTATCCCTAGCACTGATAGTAAACATAAAGTACCGTACGGTTATTCACAAATATTAAAAAATAATAAGAAAAATAGAAGAAAAAAAAATTCTGATAATTTGAAAATCTACCCTTATTAGTTAGATAATGGATATACATGTTTAATTATTAAAGTGTACATAAGAAGGTGTTTACTTAGCTGAAATATTACGGAAAAAGTACCCTCTGTGGATGATCTTGTACCGTCGGTGGTTAAGGTACTCTAAAATCCAGCCTATAAAATTCTTAAGTGTCTCATTTTCGTAGAACTATTTCTAGCATGGATAGTAAACATAAAGTACGGTTATTCACAAATATGAAAAAATAATAATAAAAATAGAGAAAAAAAAATCTTATTATCTGAAAATCTTCCCTTATTAGTTAGATAATGGAAATACATATTTAATTATTAGTGTCTACATAAGAAGGTATTTACTTAGCTGAAATATACAATAGCTAACAAAAGTAAAGTTTGTTTTATTTAACGACGCCACTAGAGCACATTGATTATTTATCTTATCATCGGCTATTGGACGTCAAACATATGGTCATTCTGACACTGTTTTGTAGAGGAAACCCGCTGTCGCCACATAGGCTACACTTTTACGATAGGCAGCAAGGGATATTTTATTTACCCTTCCCACAGGCAGGATAGCACAAGCCATGGCCTTTGTTGAACCAGTTATGGATCACTGGTCTGGGCAAATGGTTTACACCTACCCATTGACCCTTGCGGAGGACTCACTCAGGGTTTGAAGTTGGTATCTAGATTAAAAATCCCATGTCTTGACTAGGATCCAAACCCAGTACCTTCCAGCATGTAGACCGATGGTCTAACCATGACGCCACCGAGGCCGGTCAATAGCTAACAAATACATAAATTAATATACCATATTAAGGAAAAAGTACCCTCAGTGGATGATCTTGTACCGTCGGTTGTTAAGGTACTCTAAAATCCAGCCTATTACATTCTTAAGTATCTCATTTTCCTAAAACTACTCCTAGCATGGATAGGAAACATACAGTAAGGTTATTCACATACCCGGTATATTTTTACAAAATAAAGGAAGGAAGGAAATGTTTTATTTAACGATGCACTCAACACATTTTTTTCTGGCTATAAGGAAGGATGGAAGCAATGTTTTATTTAACGACGCACTCAACACATTTTATTTATGGTTATATGGCATCTGACATATGGTTAAGGACCACACAGACATTGAGGAGGAAAACTGCTGTTGCCATTTCATGGGCTACTCTTTTTGATTAGCAGCAAGGGATCTTTTATATGCACCATCCCATAGACATGATAGTACACACCACAGCTTTTGTTACACCAGTTGTGGAGCACTGGCTGGAACGAGAAATAGTCCAATGGGTCCACCAATGGGGATTGACCCCAGACCGACCTCACATCAAGCAAATGCTTAATCTACTGGGCTACATCCCACCCCACTTTTACAAAAATAGAAAATGCAAATTGTAAATATACCCTGATCATTTAGATAATGGATTAATCCATCATATTCATATTTAATTTTCAGTGTCTGCATAAGAAGGCATTTATTTAGCTGAAATTAACATTACATATAAAATGGAAAATCTACCCTGATAAAATTGAAATCTGAAATTTATAATTTTTGCAAAAACTACCCCCAGCATATACAGTACATGTGCAGCTTTGGTGCAATCTAAAGCCCTGACATTGGCCAAATAGCATGTAATATAATATACCACATTGTTAGGTCAGTTGTTAGGTCATTTAACCCCATTCCCTCACCTTACCTGTAGGTGGTAGATAATGAATTAACCCACGATTATATATTCATTTTTACATATACTGTATATGTATTCATGTTTACATATCTGATACAGGCGTTAAAAAAACCCACAACAACTATGCGATATATTATATTATTCATGTATTATTAATATTGTATCACGTTAACAAACGATTAACTATGCAGCGTTGTTTGTAGTCCGATACATCTGTCATAAACTCAGTTGCTGAGTTGACGGCAGGTGTATCGGACTATGTAGGTACGTCAAAACATCGGAAGTACAGGGCTTGTAACTCGAAGCAGTTGTAAATATTTTTGTGTTACGTGCTCGTCACGACAGCACTTCGACAGTCGTGGGGAAAGTTTAGTTGTATAACCCGAAACACACGTAGCTTTGGCGTAAAGCATACGTTAAGCTAGAAAAACAGGACTGTAACTCGACAGTCTAAAAAACTTACGACAAGGGGATTCCCCTGCTGGCATCAATGATACCCACTGACAACAAATGGGTGGGTGTAGTTCAGTGGTAGAATCAGTGTTCTAGCTAGGATTTTGATGGGGCAGGGCGCTAATTTAATTGTAGGACATTTTTAACGCGAAAATCTGGATATGATCGAATTTTTTATTCATAAATATCATATATGTAGGAATATCTATGCTGGTTTTAATTTACCAAACGTTTTTGGAGGGAGAGGGACAATCAATTTCTAAACCCAAATTTATTATTCTTAAATTTGGATGTTTGATGAAAGAGTACATTCATCGCCGTATGCAATATTATTGTACTAATGTACTAAATATAGACACTATTAAAAAAAATCTCGTTCCAGCCAGTGCAACACGACTGGTATGTGCCGTGGTATGTGCTATCCTGTCTGTGGGATGGTGTATATAAACGATCCCTTGCTACTAATGGAAAAAAGTAGCGGGTTTTCCTCTAAGACTAAATTTAAAAATTACTAAATGTTTGACATCCAATAGCCGATTATCGATAAATCAATATGCTGTAGTGGTGCCGTTAAATAAAATCAAACTTTAACTATTAAAATGTTTTACAAAAGGTTAGATTACCTAAAAATCATATTCTTTTTTCTATTATATATAGTATTTATACCATTTAATATCATGCCCAAACGTAATTTAAAATAAATAAATTAAATAATTAAAAGAAATCAAGAAATGAAAAAACAGAGAATGATTAGAAATAAATAAAAATAAATAAATAAATAAAAGAACAAACAAATTTAAAAAATGACATAAGGATATATTTGTAACAAGTTGCTCACTGCATTTAAAAACGGCTATTATTGCATGTCAGGGTCTAGATAGATTTCATTAAATAGCTTTTGCAGACATGCTTTTAACAAAACACAGTTATGCCTTCATAGACCAAATAACCAGTGTTGCTAGTTTACTCTGTGCCATATTATAAAGATGCAATCAATATGTCATTGATAAGGACTACTGACATCAGTTAAAACTATATATGTATCTTGGTCTGGGTATTTGCAAAGGTAAAAATTACTTTCAAACATTTACTTACCAAAATAAATTTCGCATTTGACGTTCTGTCGAAGTTTATGATGATGGTCTACTTTCAACTAGGTGTTTGCTAGGTGGTGTGTGCTTATGTGCGTGACGGTGTGAGGATTACTTCGCAGGGCGCAGCGCCCCTCTATTTATTGCTAGCTAGAACACTGGTAGAATGCTCACTTGATGTTCGATGGGTGGACGCAGAATCAATCGCCATTGGTGTAGGCCTACTTGTCTTTTTTCCTTCTCAATTTGTGTCCCACGACTGATATTTTGAAGACTTGTGAAAGGCGTAGCCTGTGTGGCAGTAGCGACCCAGTGTCCCCTCTCCTACCCCCCCCCCCCCCCCCCCCCGCCTCCCATCGCGTCCATAAGTATCGAAATAACCATGTTAGACATCACATAGTAATTTATCAGATATGCTGAAGTAAATTACAAATAATCTTTAGCATCGCACACACTTCAGTAATGATTGGGCTATATAATGATGTAGGGTTTTGTTTAAAACGTTTAACCACAGAAACAAGTTTGGTAGTGTCAGGGTTAGAGGGCCCTGATATCACTACCTTACAGTCATGTTATAGGTTATAGGTTCGCACAATCACACAAACTAATGTTACGTCCATGCTACGACTGGTCTGGGGTACAACTAAATTTTGTCGTAAATCTGGAAATTTACGCCTGTCCTAGATAAGGACTAAAATTGCGAGTGGTTCGTGTTATACACCTAACCTTTTAGTATTGCTCTCCGACTACCGTAAGTTTAGTAGGCCCTTCCGACTGCTTCGAGTTACAAGCCCCAGATACGCTTGTGAGTCGATATGTACGAGAACGTGGCGCAAATATCAGTGCAGTAAAATCGTTTAATCCTATCATGTGGACATGTATGTATATGTATGTACATGTATATGTATGTGTGTGTGTGTACGTATGTATGTTTGTATATTTACAGGGCTTCTAGGTTTGGTTGTTGTTGTTTTTTTGGGTTTTGTTTTTTTAATATTCACTAGTGATGGGTTTAATAATTTTCAAAATTCATTAGCCAACACTGGAAATTCAGTGGTCTAAGCAATTACTTAATAACCCTACCATGAGAATCGCCAACACGCGAGTTGGGCTACCATTTTCTAGAAGCCCTGTAGTGTTTATGTATATATGTAATATTTATGTATGTATATGTACATGTATATCCTAAATTCAGTTATATTCATTATCAGTGCCCATGTAGATATTTAATTCCATTCTTGGATTTATGCATCACTGAATATGGGTGTCAGACGAACGATTGATATTTTAATTTATTTGGTTTAAATTAAGTTTGGATTCCTTCTGGTTATATATATAACCTATCAAACATTCTAGGGTTACACACACTTATAATTGATATATTTTTTTTTTTTTAAATTGAATTATGGGTACGGTCCATAATTCTGAGAAAAATAACGGCTATTTGGAGAGCAGAGGTGTGACGTATTATTTTGAGTCACGTGACGGGCATTCCCCGAATAACCGCAGTACCAAAACGATTTACCAAGCTCGTGTAACGAGAACGCTTAACCGTCCTCTGTGACGTAGGGTAAATAGAAAAAACAACAACAATGAAATTAAGTTGTTAAAAAATAATAAAAACATGTACTGAATGATAATAAGCTTATACATTAATTTATTTTAGAAGCATGTTAAATGTCGACAATCCCGACTAGTTAGGCCTTTGCATCTATAGGTAAATTTATCGTTAGTCGTACGCGAAAAACTCTAAACATCTGGATCACAAACACCGTAATTTTCCACCTTGTCAAATTCATTATTATACAAAATATGCCATAACAGCTGACTTGGGATAGGAATTGTTACATTTTTAAAGAATACTCTGAACTAGACGGTGTTTATATACGATATGACTATATATACGAAGGCCGTGTCTATAGCCTCCACTAACGAGGGCTGGCTATATTCACAGCAAAAATGTATACATACTAAGTACTGTACGAACAGTGCATTTTCTGAGCAGGGGAGGGAGTGGGGGAGTATATGAATTTAGCGGACCCTTTTGTGTACGTTTTCCATAGATATATGAATAGCGTCATATTGTCCCTACAGTACTAACAAAAAATTAATTATAATAAATAAATAAATAAATAAATAAATATAATAATAATAATAATAATAATAATAATAATGATGATGAATAAATAAAAATAACAATTACAAATTATCAGCGGCTGAGGTAGATTAACTGAAAGAGAAACTAACTACGTACAGTACACAAACTAACAACAGGGCTTGAACTTAATAATTTTTCACTGATTGCAATTTTGAGGCTGTTTACGTAAATTTTGTAAAAAAGTTAATTTTACCGTAAATAAATATGACGAAAAGGTTATTTTGCTGTATTTAGTCACATTTCAAATGTTCAAAATTGCAAGGGGCAATAAAACTCAAAATACATTTTTTATAGGCTACTAGTAATGTTTTTGTAACAACCGCCCCCACCCACCCCACCCCACCCCGACGTGATTTTACCAACATTATAATACATGTAATAATAATAATAATAATAATAATAATAATATACAATTATTATTCCTATTACTGTTATTACTACTACTACTGCTGCTGCTGCTGCTGCTGCTACTACTACTACTACTATTATTATTATTATTATTATTAGCCTACTTCTACCTTTTTGGGGTGGAGAGGCGGTGTTTTATCTGGAGGAGTTTTGGCTATAAAAATGCAAGATTAACGTGCATGCACACACGCACAAACGGCAGGCTGAACTTGTCTCTGCACGTAGAACTGGATTCAACTGGGTTAAGTAATAATTAGCCAACCTTTAGACGACAAAACATGCAACAATACACTGGTTTTTTACGCTGTACATTAAAACCGAAATACCACTTTGCGAAACAGTCAAAATAATTTGCACACGCGCCTAATAATAATAATAATAATAATAATAATAATAAATGGTGAGTTCATGTTCCGACTGTTTATTATTTTATTTCAGCGTATTCGCAGTTGTTTTCGTCATGAAATAATATATTTTTTTATTATTTGCCATGTATATAGCCGTACCCATAATTCAATTTTTTTTTTATAAAATATCAATAATAAGTGTGTTATGGTGGTTATGTAGATTGTTCAATAAAGTACTTTTAGGTACAAATCAAATGTATATATTGTTATATAATACCTTGTTGGGTCAATAATTAGGTCAACCATCTGTGAGAGAGGGCGTTTAAAGAAATATAAAATATCATTATTATGATATAATAATTTTAATTTAAGAATAAAATAAAACGTTGATCTGGTTGTGATTTACATATAATTATTTGTGTATCCCAGTGGTGATAAAAACCCAACAGTCTGTGTCTTTGATGTAGAAATTCACCTCATTGCCTGGCCCGATTACTTCACGAGTATGAGGAATCATGTGTCATTGTCACATCATGGCCTGCAATAGTTTTTGTTATCGTAGCGCTCAGATAGCTTCAAAAATCTGTACCCTGGTTAGTGGAAATATCTGATGTCATCTTTCATAAATATTATTGTGTTAAAAATAAATATTGCACCCATGTAACCATCTAATTGTGAATCGAAGCAAGCAGGAAATGCTTCTGTTCACTGACAATATGTGTGACAGATTAGAAGTGAATTTCTGCACTAGACACAGACTTAGTTCTTATCCTGAGAAAATCACACACACACTGATCCCACTAATTATCGGTACAGACGTAAGTTGCAACCAGATCAACATGCAACTAATTGATGATGAACTAGGTTCGGAAAGAAAATCAACATTACCAGGGTTGCATGTAGTAACTGGATGTGACACAACAGATAGATGTACTGCAATTTAGTGTAAGCAACACAACCTTCAATGTACAGAGCGTTGCAAACGTGAAACTGATGAGGACTGCTGCAATGTGCATACTATTACAGATGAAGTAGATGCCTAATATGTCATTATGCATTACAATTTACAGTTGGTATGTTCCATTATTTCATTAGTTTGTCATTAGTATTGCAATATTATAATTATTTGACCTAAAAATGTACTAATGAACACAAAAGTTGCATTTGTATATAGACTAGGAGAAAAAAGTATTTGCCAAATGATTACCTTGGTTGCTATTTGAATTTCCATATGGCTGCCATTTTGAAGTTTAAGACGTTTGCCATAATTGGATGACTATAAATCTAAAGAATTAGATTCATTGACCATTGAAATATACATCTAGACAGCAAAATTGTGCTTTTCCATTAACCATGAGTTGGGATATAAGACAAATGTATCAAAATGGCAGCCATATTGAATTTTAAGATTATTTTCATGGTTCAATGACTATATAAATGAAAACCATCCAATGCATGGAATACAGAAACGTACATGGACAAACAATTATGCGTCCACGTTAACCGGGAGTTGAGATATTTGAAAAAAATATATTAAAGTGGTAGCCATTTTGAATTTCAAGATTGCTGCCAAGATCAGACAACAACTTTCCTTTTTATAAAATAATCATCTGAGGTCATAGATGTAAACTGACACCAAAATAATTTTTCTGTGTTTAATGGGAGTAAAGGTAAAGATAAAAATATAATGGAATCCATTCTATAATATTCTGTTTTGTTGATACAACTTCCTGGATCCTGTTAACCACCTGTCCTCTGTTTCTTCCCTTGATAGAGGGTAGGCTTTGTTGTAACAGGGAAAGGTGAATAAATATATATATATATATATATATATATATATATATATATATATATATATATATATATATATATATATATATATATATATATATATATATATATAATGGAATGACGTCCATTTTGAATTTCAAGATGGTTGCCATGTGAGATGAATAATTTAAAAATATTTTAATTCACTAACATAATATGTTTAAATAGACCCCCAAAATATGTTTCTATGTTAAATGGGAGCGGAGATATATAAAGAAATTATATGACAATGGCGGCCATTTTGAAGTTCACGATGGCTGACATGATAGTGGTCAGAAAAAATGCTACCAATGGATTTCTAGTTCAGGTAGGTCATGGGAACATATGACAATTTTTTTATTAACTTAAGCAAAAATCAAATGCAACCTTAAAAAAATGAACATAACTCCCTAGACTAATATGAAGCTGTGAATAATTATACATTGTTTCAAACTTTACCATAACAAAATTTGAGCTGTGGTGAGAAAACATACTTATCGGGTCATTTTTTATTACCTACCTGTATTCAAAATAAATAATAAATAATAATAATAAACGCTTTAAAAGAAAAGCTATCACAGATTAATAATTTTAGAAGATATTTCAATATTCTCTAGTCTAAAATATATAAATTATGATAGAAAAAACCCTCTGGACATTGAAATACAGACTTATTTATGAAAAACACAATGGGGGTATAATCTGGACTTGAGAGGTATATGTCATGTCATGTCATAGGGTTTTACGTGCACATTCAGAACAAGCTGTTGTAGCGCACGCCATGACAGGAAAAGTGGGGGGAGGGGAGAGGAGGGACCGCATGCACTGGCAGGTGCAAGGGAGCACCAGCAGCCCGATCAAATCGGTAGCAGGCGGGTGGGGGTGGTGGTGGTGCTATGGAATTTGAATGGAGCAGTTAAATGCCAAAGAGAAAAGGGTGCGCAATTTTGATTGAGGGAATTTGGCGCAATTTTGAACGGTCGGTCGAAAGGTAAATGGCCGAGCTAATATAGGTTTTGATATTAGTGAATCGAGAGTAGCTCGTTAATTTTAGACCTTTACGATGCTGTGGTGTCTTCCTAGGTTGCCTATAGGGCCCTTATAAAGGGCCTGACCGCTTCTGGTTGAGGCATCACCAAGTACCAAGTTATTACCAGCAGCAAGTATTGGGGGTTTGAGTGGGGGAGGCCGATATTCTTTTGTTCAGCTTCCCCCGGGTGCATTGCAGTTGTGTACTCGGAACGGTATTCTTTTGTCCGGTTCCTTTTTAGAGTACGTGCTGGCCCATTAAATGGGGGCGGGTGCATTGTTATCATTAGTCAATGCACCCTGTGTACTGATGCAGTGAGCGTGTAGTCTGTGTGTGAATCCTAGTTTTGTGTTAAGGTTGTACCTATTGTCTTAAGTCCCTATTCTAGTGAGTTCAACGGTCATTCATGACCATCCATCCCCCTCCGTCCTTGTATAGCATTGAATACAATGACGGAGGGGGAGTTAAACTAGCCTAGCTATCTAATTTGAAGGGTTAAACCCTTATAGTGTAGGTATTGGTTTAAAAGCCTAGTGCTTGGCATACTTAACTTTATCACCAATGCAATAAAACGAAACTAACGGTGGCAAGTAGCAATTGTATACATATATGCACCAATCTAGGTACTTAGTTTGAAGAATTTTGATTCCCGCCCCCTAAATATAGGATTTTAGTAGGCTTACTTGGTTTGTCTTCAGGCTATCTGGATAGTTGGGTATCGGTTTTCCTGCATGTCTTTGCTTCTGGAACCCTAGTTGACTTATCTTAGTTAGCTAGGATGGAATGCATCAGTAATAATAAAAAAAACCATGGTGCGGGTGCAAAGCCAAATTCGTGCAGTTTATTTACAGTTAGGTGAGGTGGGGTTCTTGATCCGTAATTGGCTGGATTGGACCAATGAGAGTGCTGCCAAAAATAGGCGATAATTAGTGGTGTCCTATCTTGGTTGATTATCTAACGATGTTGATTGGCTGGTTAATTAGCCAATTGGGTTACTGCGACTTCGATCCTGTCTTAGTGAGAAAGGAAAAAAAAACAACAACAACAAACAAACAAAAAAACAAAAACAACAAAAAACACACAAAAAACAACAACAACAACAACAACTAATGTGTCGTTAGCGGGTGGTGTATGCCAGTTGTCAATCACGAGCTTCAGAACATGAACATATTTACAGTATAATAATATGGTTATCGTGGTTAGGTCTGGATGGCATTGGCATATCTAATGGTTATTAATCACTCACTACCGTCCCGCCGTTAATCCCCAGGTTGGAGTGCCTGGTCGAGTGCTTAAGGTCGCTCTTCCATCCAAGGGATGTACAGGCGGGTGGTTTTGAGTAATTGTTAATTTATATTACTAAATTTATGCCATCTAATTTGGTTGAGTATATGCTTTTACTTTTGTCGTTTCACCGTTCTACCCCTGGGTTGGAATACGTGGTCTGTTCGAGTGCGTAGGGTAGATGTTTCACCAAGGGGGTAACAGATATCACGATTCAAGCATTGTCATATCTAGCGGTTATTAAATCATTCGCTACCATCCCGCCGTTGATCCCCGGGTTGGAGTGCTTGTTTGGTCGAGTGCTTAAGGTCGCTCTTCCGTCCGAGAGATGTACAGGCTGGTGGTTTTGAGTAATTGTTAATTTATTGCTGAATTTGTGCCAGCTAATTTTGCTAGGTATATGCTTTTACTTTTGTCGTTTCACCGTTCTCATCCCGGGTTGGAATACGTGGTCTGTTCGAGTGCGTAGGGTGGATGTTCCATCCAGGGAGTCACGGGTGTCACGAGTTAAGCAGCGTATTAATTACTTATCTTAATTATAGATCGCCACCTTCCCTCCGTTGGTCCCCCGGATTGGAGTGCATGTCGGTCGAGTGCAGAAGGTCACTCTTCCCTCTGGGAGACGTACAGGCGGGTGGTTGTGATCATTTTCTAATTTTAGTTTTTAACTTTATGACTGTCAGGAGCCCGATGGGTGTGCTACGGTTTCCCATCCTGCCTGCGATCATTCGGGTTGGTGGTCCGCGTCGACCGAACGCTGGCAAGGCGGGCAGTGCGTGGCACTTATAGTTTTGGTTTGGTGGTCTGGACGAATTGATATACTGCTTTGAAGGTTTTATGTTTTAGATATTTATCAGGGTTAAGTAAAAAGTTAGGTGTAATTGGTTTATTGTGGTTGGCTTCGGTTATTGATTCTATCATTAGTTTTCTCTGGCTGTTGTGTAGCGTGCAATCCAGGAGATAGTGTTTCATGTCTTCCCGGGTGCCACACTCACAGTCAGGGTTTTTATTGGTGAAAGAGCAGCTGTTGAGCTGCGAAGATTTACCTATGCGCAATTTAGTAATTATTTTATCCACATAAGTGTTTAAGTGTTTAGGTCGGATAGAGTTGATTAGTGGTCTGATGTTATAGTGCCATGTATTGGTTGTTAGGTCACAGTTGGCCTGCCATTGATTAATGTAGTGTTTTCTTGCTTTTGACATTAGTTCTGATATTCCTAAAGGTAGTGCTGTAATTTTGCTAGTGATTGAAAGTGCAGTTTTGGCTCCATAGTCAGCCATTTCATTGCCAATTATACCTACGTGAGCTGGGACCCATTCGAATACTACTATTAAATTAAGCTGGTTTAGTTCATGAAGTTTATTGTGGATGGCTGCGAGAATATCTGGCCTGGTAGATTTATTAGTTTGAAGTGATTGGATAGTGCTAAGACTGTCTGAAAAACTAACGCTTTTAGAGTATTGTTTAGTTTTAATCCAGATTAAGGCTTCATAGATGGCTGTCAGTTCTGCTGTATAGACTGATAGGTTATCTGACAGCCTGGAGTATTTAACTAATTTAGAGTGTTTAGATATTTTTTCGTCAACTATTGCGAAGCCAACCCTACCGTTATCTGGATTGTTTTAGCCATCCAGGTAGATATGGATGTGCTCAGGGTAATTTTCGTTGGCTGCGGCTTCGAACAGGATTTTCTTAAATGGTGGAAATGGAGTTGAATCCGTAGCTTGTTTAATTAGATATGATGTGTGGCACTCGACTGGCTGATTGATATGGTATAGTGCCACTGGCGTGTTATCTATACCTACTTCTATTTCTATTTTACTAGCTTTAGTGGCGAAAGAATCATTAAGATTTTGATTGGTTTTGAATACTAGTCCTGGTTTAGCTATGATAGGAGTGAGTTCCTGAACTGGGTGATCTAGTTTAAGAGAGTGGATTTTTAGATGATAATTAAGATGTTGAAGATTGCGACGATATTTCAGTGGCATAATGTTAAACTCAACTTCTAAGATCTGTCCGCTGGTATTTGATGGAACTTTAGCTATGATTCTAAGATCTTGGTTTTGAATAACATCTAATTTATGTAACAGTTTGGGGGCGGCGCAACTGTAGGCTTGGGCTCCATAATCGATTCTGGAGAGTATGCATGCTTTGTAAACCGTAAGCATTGCCTCTGTTTGAGCTCCCCAACTGGTACCTGAGATGGCTCTTAACAAGTTTAGAGTATTTTTTGAGTTCCTGACTATGTCATTGATATGGTCACTAAAGGTTAGTTTTGAGTCAAAAGTTACACCTAGAAAGTTAAATGTTTTGTCTCTTGGAATTATTTTAGCACCTGATTATCTGATTTATTGACTTTATTAAAAAACATATAGACAGTTTTAGTTTTTGATAGTTTAATGCCCCATTCCAGGGCCCATTTGTTAAGTCTATTCATATCAGCTTGCATTAGGTGAAATAAATTAGTGGTTGTGTTGCCTGTGCGCCAGATGGCGCAATCATCGGCAAATAGTGCTGTGTTTAATGGCGTGGTCGTTTTTGTTTTTCCTTTAGCATTAAGTGCTTTAGTTATGTCATTAATAAAAATGTTGAATAAGGTTGGTGAGAGGACCGAACCTTGTGGTATGCCATTAATTATTTCAGTTCTATCTGAATAGTGACCGTTCACTCTAACTGAGATTGATCTATTATGGATGAAATTGTTGATAAAATTATACTTATTACCTTTAATACCGTTACTCTATAGTTTATTTAGTAGACCTTGACGCCATACCATATCAAAAGCTTTTTCAATATCTATGAATATTGTTAAAACCTTATGAGATTTTCGAAATGCATCATTAATACTATTTTGTAATCTAATTATTTGATCTATTGTTGAATGTTTAGTTCTAAATCCGCTCTGTACATTAGTTATTAGGTTATTTTCGAGTAGGTAATTGTTGAGTCGTTCATTGATAATAATTTCTAAGATTTTGCACATGTGGGACGTGAGTGTTATCGGTCTATAACTCCCTGGGAGGGAATGGTCTTTTCCCGCTTTAGGGAGACTAAAGCATTCTGCATGTTTCCACGCAGTGGGCATTTGACCCTCCCTCCAGATTCGGTTAAAGAGCGATAACACTACCTTTAGGGCTACATCCGGCATGTGCTTGAGTAAGGTGTAACTTATTTGATCAGGCCCGGTGGCAGTACTTTTTTTTTTAGCTTTAAGAGCTGTTTTTAATTCTAACATTGTTCTCGGTTTATTAAATTCTAAATTATCAGTAGTTGGGTGATTTGCTGTTTTAGTATCATTAGTTGGTAGAGAGTTATCTTTCTTAAGTTTCTCAAAAAATTGTTTAGGAAAATTTTCGTTGCTACTGTTTTTACTGAAAGTTTTACTGAGAAGGTCGGCCTTTTGTTTATTAGTAGTTGCTGTTTTATGTTTTTGAAGGACTGTGGAATTAGCGCGTTGTCCTTGAATAGCCTTAATTTTTTTCCACATTTCTCTAATAGATGTTCTATTGTTAATTTCACCGCACAATTTATGCCAGCTGGCTTGTTTAGCATTGATGATAAGCTTACCTACTTCGTTTTTGGCTATTTTATATTTAGTGTGATAGTCTTGTTTCCCTGGTTTTTTTTATAAAGTTTACGCATCCTGTTCCTAAAGCCGCATTTGGATTTAATTTCGTCCGTTCACCAGTTAACTGGTCTATTTTTATTGAAGGGTTTAGTTTTAGGAATATTCTTTTCAGCTATTTCTATTATTTTATTAGTAAGTTCATTAGTGGCGTCGTCAATGTTTAGGCTATTTTCTAACTTAATTTTGCTACAGTCGCTTGTAAAGCCAGCCCAGTTAGCTTTATTAAATTTAAATTTAGGTATAAATTTTTTTCTTCTGTATAAGTAGTATTACATTTATAGCTGGTTAGAATGGGGAGGTGGTCGCTATTGAGAGCTTCTAACACCCCCCATTGGGCGTTTGCACCTATATTGTTAGAGGTGATAGTTAGGTCGATGGCGGATGTGCCCAGATAGTCATGTATAAAAGTAGTACTGCCATCGTTGAGACATACTAGATTGTGTGTATTGATGAATTCCTCTAGTATGTCTCCCTGTGCGTCGGAGTGCAGACCTCCCCACAGTGTGCTATGTCAATTAAAATCTCCTACAAGAATTAAGTTATTGTTTGAGTTTATGAGTTTATTGTAATCTCTTAACGTTAGTTGATTATGGGCTGTTCCCGGTGGGCTATAAACATTGATGATATCAATAAGCATTTTATCGTTTTGTATAGTAAGTCCCAGGACTTCTAAGTTTTTATTAATAGAATCATATTTAATTTCGGTATGCCGTATGGTATTTTTAATTAGAGTGGCTATTCCACCTCTGGTACTATTTTCTCTATTTTTATAATAATTTGTATATCCTGGAATTTTAAATACTTTAGTTTTTGGTTTTTTATCTTTAGTGCCGATTCCTAGCCAAGTTTCTTGCAGGCAAATTATATCTGGCTTGATGTTGCTAGTGCTAATGAGTTGAATGAGTTCGGCACCATGTCCCATCGAATGGAGGCCTTTAGCGTTCCATTGGAGAACGCTAAGGCCCTTATTTCCTATGTTTGAATTATTAGCGGCGGCGTATTGAGACTTGTCTCCCATGACGCTGGCCCGATGTTTTTTACGTTTTTAGTTATTTTTAGATTTAATTAGGTTAATTTTTGGGGGTAATTAGGCTAGCTTTAAATGTTGATATCTCCTGTACTAGAGTTTGAATGATGGATTTGAGTTCACCAACTTCTGACGGTGAGTTGGTTTTTAGTTTTTCTGCATAGGAGCAGTTTTGATTAACTGTAGGAACCGACTTAACGCTAAAAGTTTTTTGGTTGCCTGGTTTATTTGTTTGTTCGCTAGTTTTGTTTAATTTGCGAAGCGCCTTCTGGTAATGGTGGCATCTGGTGTCGTGGGCCATGTGCCGGCTAAGGCAGTTAGGGCATTGCACAGGTCTGGTACAGAGTGAGTTGCGTGATGAAGAGGTATATTCTGGGCTAGCCTGTTTTATACCCCGGGGTATATTCTGGGCTAGTCCAGTTTATACCCCGGGGTATAAAACAGGCTAGCCCACTTTAACCCCGGGTATAGTTTGATGGGGGGTATATTTTGGGCTGTTACACCGGTAACTCAAAGCACACGTGGATCATAAGTCCCCAGATATTTCAAGGTCGTATTCAGCAAATATTTTTAGGGAAAAGGGTCATAGACTAACGACAAGAGCATTTTAACAAAACGTTTAGCATTCGTGAAATGAAAGTGTAAACAAATTGTTCACAAAAGGGCACGTGGACCTTTGTTAAAGAAGGGGACATGTCACCCTGGCCCCCTCCCTTGGATTCGCCCTTGTATTTACACCTGTAAATCCCGAACATTCGCCTCTTGTTGTTTGTTGAGTGCATGCAACGATGTCTATCATCATAACATAGATAATATCAAACGACAACATACTACAGGGCATGCATTTCGTGACAAAAGTAATCTTTTATAACATTCCACGAAGATTGTATTGACGCAAATTCAATGGGGCTGGCTCGTCCGTCCAGAACAGGAAAACGATTGGGATGGGTGGCAGAGGGGTCCGTCCGCGCTGGCAAGTGCAATGGAGCATAAGCAGCTCGATCGAGGTCGGTAGCGGGCGGGAACAATTTTGATGCTATTGAATTTTGAATATCCCGTAGGATTAAGTCAAAAAGAAAAATTACACAATTTCTTGAAGGAATTTTGGCGCATTTTTGAACGGTTCACCGAAAGTTAAAAGGGGAGCTACATATAATTTTCAACTTAGTATGCCGATAGTAGCTCGTTATTGGAACCTAGCCTATTGATGGCCGTCGTCGAATGTCTCCCTAGGTTGCCCCAAGTTTGAGCCCTTAAAAGAGCTGCTGTGATCATGTCGGTTCTGTCCTTAAAAAGACATGGCCGGTTGGCAGGGCAACCCATGGGAGACTCGTGTTTAGACCTTATAAGGCCTCAGATTACAGTTATCTTCCCATTTGATAGTCCAAAATCCGGAAATTTGACCGCGCAAGTAGTCTGCTGTTTGACTGATTATTTCATGGCAGACAGCTATGAAGTGGCAACTATTTGACTGGAGTGACAGGGGAGAGCATGTAGTTTGTAAACGTGTAACTTGTTGACATTGAAGACTTGTTTGTGGTAATTCCGGCCCATGCAAAAGTAGCACTTTTTGTGTAAAATGGGTGTACTCCGGCCTGGTTTAGAGGGTGTGTTTGTTTAAAACAATATGCTAGGAGAAAGAGCTAGACAACAGGGGTTGTCCTTTTCAGGATATGTGTCCCCCAGGCAGGCAAAAGTACATACAAAAATCCACGGGCCTGCTGATATTAATAAAAATGTTATAGCCACTAAGGCTATATAGAAACATATAGCGAAATTAATTGTGGTCTGAGGCCATAACGGCTTGCAATTTGTGTATATATACGGGAAATAAGGCCGGTAAGCTCTCGTTGTTATCCTGTAGGCCAACCAAAAGGGCACATGCTTTTAATACCTGTATTATTACAGGTGGTTGGGGGATTGCGTTATTATGCAGATGATAGAACATGTCTATCTAACATCTGTCAGGTTTGATGATATCATGTATAGTACAGTTTGTTTCAAATTGACCGTGTAAATTGTTTGTATATTACATTGTCATTATGTTCCTTTTTGGCATATAAATACCAGCTGTTAATGTTAATTATGCCAGTAATTTGTTTATTCACTGTGGTAATGGTCACTTTTTCATTGCACAGATTTTCATAAATCATATTTAATTAGCAATATGGTGGCGTATGGTTTTGATTAGTACTTTTGTTATATAGTATATTCTGCTTTAGAAGCCTCTGTGAGTGCTAAAACCAATAATTGGACTGGCGTCTAACCAAATAACTCCACCACCCTAAATTATATTTACAACTCAACCACCCTCACTGCACCCACTCACACACAAACCCACACACCTATCCAAAGCCACGCATCCACGCACTCATGTACCCACTCACTCATAAAGCCGCAGTGTTAATAGAAAACCAAACTACTATGACGCAATGGAAGTTACGCCATATCCTACTCTTTTCATTGACAGAATATGATTGGTTTCGTTTCGTTTATTCAACCGTGTGCTATACTATTTATGACGCAACCCATGTTTGTTACCCAAGCGACACTATTATACTACTGGGGCGAGACGTGGCCCAGAGGTAAAACGCTCGCCTGATGCGCGGTCGGTCTACGATCGATCCCCGTCGGTGGGCCCATTTGGTTATTTCTCGTTTTAGCCAGAGCATCACGACTGGTATATCAAAGGCCGTTGTATGTGCTATCCTGTCTGTGGGATGGTGCATATAAAAGATTCTTTGCTACTAATGGAAAAATGTAGCGGGTTTCCTCTCTAACACTATATGTCGAAATTACCAAATGTTTGACATCGAATAGCCGATGATTAATAAATTAATGTGCTCTAGTGGTATCGTTAAACAAAACAAACTTTAAGCTTTAACTGAAATACTACTAGTAGTTTTCACGATAGTCAGTCTTTGCGCACTCCACCCACTACTTCTGATGACATGTAATTTTGTGCTAGTTTCGGGCTAGATTTCGCTACAGGGTATCTTGATGGCTGACCACTAGCGGATACTACAAAGATTTCGAAGACATATTCGAGACTTCTACAAGGTATAGCATGCAATTATTCATGATGTCTGTCCCGTGTACTACGTGAATCGTAGATAACCGTTTCTTTTGTTGTAGTTTTTTTTTAAAGGTACCTTCTCTGTGTATAAAAGGGGCGAGATGTGATTCTCGCCTGGGTGCGCTGGATCTTAGGATCGAACGCCCAATGTGGATTCAGGTGTTTTTCCTTTTCCCAACCAGTGCTATGTAATTGGTACATCAAAGACCGTGGTATATGTTGTCCTGGCTGTAGAAAAGAGCATGTAAAAGTTGCTGCTTTATCGGTAAAAATAGTCTATATGGCAGAAACAGGTTTCCTATCTTTGTCTCTATCTAATCGACCAAATGTTAGACACAAAATAGTTTAAAATGTGATGACGTGTCGTTAAATAAATATTCCTTTTTCTGAATAGGAAAGAGATGCTTTATTTAACGACGTACTCAACACTTTATTATGACGGATATATGACGTCGTACATATGGTTAAGGATCACACAGATAACGAGAGAAGAAACCCGCTGCCGCTACGCCATGGGCTACTCTTTTTGATTAGCAGCAAGGTATATTTGAAATACGCTATCCCACAGACAAGGTAATATATGCAACGGCATTTGTTACACCTATAATAAAATGAATATTTTAAAGCAAGACTCTTGAAATTTTAATTAGAAGTATTATATACAGTGGTTTTGAAGGTGTTTTTGTCATCAGAGGAAACCCGCTACAGTTCTGCTAATGCTGCAAGAGATATTTTATATACACTTTCCCACATACAGGATAGCACATACCACGGCCTTTAACCACTGGCTGAAATGAGAACAAATCAAATCAGTTGATAATTATATGCACCATCTCATAGACAGGGTACCTCATAGCACTGCCTTTGATATACCAGTCGTGGTGCACTGGCTGGAACAAGAAATAGCCCAATGGGTCCACCGACGGGGATAGATCCCAGACCGACCGCGCACCAGGCGAGCGCTTTACCGCTGGGTAACGTCCGGGTCTCTCTTTAAAGGATATTGGCGGGACGTAGCCAAGTGGCTGTTGCGCAGTCGGTATAGGATCGATCCCCGTCGGTGAGGCAGTTGGGCTATTTCTCGTTCCAACCAGAGACTGGTATATAAAAGGCGGTCGTAATATCACAAAAGATCTCTTGCTACTGATGAAAAAAAAAAATGTAGTGGGTTTACTCTCTAAAATTACCAAATGTTTGACATCCAATAGTCGATAATTAATAAATATTAGTGTTGTTAAACAAAACAGTTTTACATGACATTTGTAAAAATGTTAACGTTTGTTTTGTTTGTTTTCATTATTAGCATGGGATCTTTTGTTACATTGCGACCGCCTTTTATATACCAGTCTCTGGTTGGAACGAGAAATAGCCCAACTGCCTCACTGTCTGTGGGATGGTATATATAAAAGATCTCTTGCTGCTATTCGAAAAAGAGTAGCTCAAGAAGTGGCAGCAGCGGGTTTCCTCTCTCAGTATCTGTATATCTGTGTGGTCCGTAACCATATGTCCGACGCCAAATAAGCGTCAACAAAATGTGTTGAGTGGCGTCGTTAAATAAAAATATCCTTCCTTCCTCTCTTCCTTTTCTCTAATGTCAACGAAGACGAGTTGCGCTCAATGATAAAGAGGTCACCTGAAGTGCGATGGTTTATAGGATCAATCACCGCTTAGTAATATGATCACCGCCAAGGACTGATACACCAAAGGCCTTTGTATGTAATGTCCTGTTCACGGACAAAATGCATGCCAGCAGGCGCTATAGACAACTGTTACCGTATGATAGGCCTCAGATCACAGTTATCTTCCCATCCGGAATTTTGTCAGCGCAAGTAGTCTGCTGTTTGACTGTGATTATTTCATGGCAGACAGCATTGAAGTGGCAACCATTTGAGAGAAGTTGACAGAGGAGAGCATGTAGTTTGTAAAAATGTGTAACTTGTTGACATTGAAGACTTGTTTGTGGTAATTCCGGCCCATGCAAAAGTAGTGCTTTTTGTGTAAAATGAGTGTACTCCGGCCTGGTTTACTGGGTGTGTTTGTTTAAACCAATATACTGGGAGGAAGAGCTGGACAACAGGGGTTGTCCTTTTCAGGGTATGTTTCCCCGAGGCAGGCAAAGGTACATACACAAATCCATGGGCCTGCTGATATTAATAAAAATGTTATAGCCACTAAGGCTATATGGAATCATATAGCGTAATTAATTGTGGTATGTGGCCATACTTCAAAATAACAGGCCTTACTTCACTTTTCTCTCAGCCGCGAGTTTCATTTCCTTTTAATGCGTCCTATAACAGCCGATTATATATGATTCTATTATACCGCCATTGTAATGGTCCGAATGGGCAGTAATTGTGCGGCCTGCCAATTAACACTTGGTCAGCAGTGTATCACCTGATTGAACTGGGGCAGACGATAACAATCATTCATGTCATAGCGACCCAGGATTAAGCGTGTATCAACCCACCTGTGGAATAAGCGCGCCAGTGCACTTTTTAATATAGTTGGGTGACGGCTTTACAGTGTCATGGATATCGCAAGCATTTCTGGAGTTAGAGCGATCAACTATTAATTGGTATGTTTTAGAATATTTGCACTGCTAGCTAAATATTTTGATACATCTTTTCGATTACGAACCACCCCGTATCTCAACCTATATCCACCCTTCTTTTATTTTGTGTCTAATATTCCTCCATTCTCCGCCCGCCTCACACCGACGGCACTTTTCTTTTCTAAAAGCTAGTCGTTGGTGATGTCGGAACGTATAGCAATAGTTTTGTTGCTAAACGTGTAGCAATTATTCTGTTGCTAAATATTTTACTAAGCAAGTTAAAATAATAGCCTGAGAAAGTTTAAATTTAAAATACCAGTATAATGTATCGACAACTAAATGGACATGTACAAATAATATTATTATTAACAGAAGAAACTTCGTGCCGAATTTACAAAGTCTTATTTTGACTTTTAATGTATGTATGTATGTATGTATGTATGTATTGATGTATGAATATCTATATATTGTATGTATGTCGAGGTTGACTAGTACATACATAGATATTAACGCACTGGCGCAGGGGATAATTAAATCCTTTCTGGCCTCAAAAATTGTCCCATGCCGTTGCTGGGACTCGAACCTGTGGCACCGATTCGCCCGCAAATTGCAAGACTAACCACGATACACTCTGAGCTATCGAAGCTTCCATAAAAAAGGAAGCTTCTTTAACTCAACCATATGCATGGGGCCTACAATCTACGCGGTCGATCCCGCTTACGTGCACGAAACAGTGGGCAGACCTGGCACTGGCTAGTATGTATTGATGTATGAATATCTATATATTGTATGTATGTCGAGGTTGACTAGTACATACATAGATATTAACGCACTGGCGCAGGGGATAATTAAATCCTTTCTGGCCTCAAAAATTGTCCCATGTATGTATGTATGTATGTATGTATGTATGTATGTATGTATGTATGTATGTATGTATGTATGTATGTATGCATGCATGCATGCATGCATGCATATGTGTGTATGTGTGTATGTATGTGTGTATGTGTGTATGTATGTGTGTGTGTGTATGTGTGTATGTATGTGTATGTGTGTGTGTGTATGTATGTGTGTATGTATGCCCACAAAGGTTAGCTGTCGGGAATTAATGTGCTCATATCAATTTAATGTTCAAGCACGCTCGTTGCGAGAACAATTTATGACCAGAACCAGAAACTGTACTCAGAACGGGATGGAGCGGTGGTGTGTAAACAAAAAACGTTTATGCGAAAGCTTAAAAACGTTTATATAAATGATTAGATAAAATACTGAATTGATCGTTAAATAAAACGTATTTACCAGAAGAAAAAAAAAAAAGTTAATGCAAAAGGTTAAACAAGGTTTATACAAAACTGTGTAATGACATTCGGTTTTTATAATTCTTAATTACCCGTTAATCTTTCACGAACACAATGGCTCTAATGAGGGAACACACTGACCTACCGGCGTTTCCATGGCGATTACAGTAACATGAGCAACTGGTCAGGAATGGCGACCATTGCCACCGTAAATCAATACTACGTAATACATATTACCGTAACACGGCATATACAGACTAAGTGAGTCATTGTAAGTTGGTATTATGAGGAAATACATTTCTACACGTATATAACGTACACATTAGTTTTGTGTACGTTAATAAAAAAAAGTCCATATTTTGTATTGTTGATAATAGATGTAATACTAGTACTATGATACTCGGTTAGTAGGGCTGCTGTTGACCGATTGAAGTCGATTAATCCAAATGTACATTGCTAATTAATTAATTAATTAATTACTCCCTTACCTGTCGGTTGAGTGATCGCCTGAGGTGCTTGCGTCGCAGGATCGAACTGCGTCAGTGGATCCATTCAACTGACTGTTTTTTTCTCGTTCCAATCAGTGCACCACAACTGGACAAAGACCGTGGTATGTGCTTTCCTGTCTGTGGGAAAAGTACATATAAAAGATCCGTTGCAGCATTAGACAAAAATGTAACGTTTTTATTCTGATGACTATGTGTCAGAATGACCAAATGTTTGACGTCCAACAGCTGATGGGCGGGACGTAGCCCAGTGGTAAAGCGCTCGCTTGATGCGCGATCGGTTTGGGATCGACCCCCGTTGATGGGCCCATTGGGCTATTTCTCGTTCCAGCCAGTGCGCCACGACTGGCATATCAAAGCCATGGTATGTGCTATTCTGTCTGTGGGAAAGTGCATATGCTTCTAATAGACCAAATCAATTCCTATTGCCGATAATGTTAACGTTTACTAATAAAACTGATATAAGTAGCGTTTCAACACACCCAGGAAGTACAGCAATAGAAAGTGTGGCACCTCAAATCTAATCTACCTGCAACATATATAAGTGACCCCCCCCCCCACACTTTTCAGATATTTTGCTTTATAATAGTGATAATGTAAAAGTGTGTAAATATAAAATCTTTCTAATGTCCAGTGTGCGTACACACCCCCGCCTTGCCACCTTCATACGCACTGGTATATGTACACAAATAATTTTTTCTTTCTTCAAATGTGCGTGTTAGTCTGACTTGTTTTGTAGGCTATTGTTTATTTGGGGGCAGATTTGTTGACTGGGTGTTTTTTTTTTTTTTTTTTCTTCTTCTTCTTTTTTTTTTTGGGGGGAGGAGGTAAAATTGTTCAGTGGTATTTTTTTAAATATTAAGCCTGCCACTTACGTTTATAATCATGTATAGAACTTGTTTTCATAATCGGCATGCAAGACTAACATAAATATGTTTACACAGATATTTTGAGTGGGAAGTTTTTAAGTTAAACTATATATTTAGCTGTTATTACAGCAAAATTTACACTTTTTAAAGCAATGTATATAAACCTAATAAATACAGCATTTACAATTTACAGAAATATTTAGTCAAACAGACGCATATGCAGGAAGTTGTGTAGACTGGCTAATGGTGTTTTTAGGGGAGGGGTCGGGTCACGCGTCTCCAGAAATACACTGAAAACCCCCATAACAAACGTAATATGCACGTGGGGAAGGGGACTGTTCTGATCGGAATATCAGATGGTCCGTCCCACCCTACCCAGTTTTTTGGAAATAACTAAAATATACTGCACTGCATAATGTTTCTATTATCGCAACGGTGTTACTGTCACACACACAATTCATTAAAACCGTAGGTATCTTTGTATGTTTAAATGAAATTATGATAATTAATGTGAGGCGAGATTTTTTTGTAAAAGAAGAAGATTGTGCACAATCTGACAAAGAATAATAGAAATAGGAAACTTTATAAACGTCAAAAAATAACAGAACAAGTCGACGACTACTCCACGATTCAGTAGTAACAAACGGCCTTTGTTGCAAGCGACTGGGGCGTGTGATATTAATAAAAATGTTATAGCCACTAAGGCTATATGGAATCATATAGCGTAATTAATTGTGGTCTGTGGCCATACTTCAAAATAACAGGCCTTACTTCACTTTTCTCTCGGCCGCGAGTTTCATTTACTTTTAATGCGTCCTCTAACACAGCCGATTATATATGATTGTACTATACCGCCATTGTTTGGTCCGAATGGGCAGTAATTGTGCGGCCTGCCAATTAACACTTGGTCAGCAATGTATCACCTGATTGAACTGGGGCAGGCGATAACAATCTTTCATGTCATAGCGACTCAGGATTAGACGTGTATCAACCCACCTGTGGAATAAGCGCGCCAGTGCACTTTTTAATACAGTTGGGTGACGGCTTTACAATGCCATGGATATCGCAAGCATTTCTGGAGTTAGAGCGATCAACTATTAATTGGTATGTTTTAGAATATCTGCACTGCTACCTAAATATTTTGATACATCTTTTCGATTACGAACCACCCCGTATCTCAACCTATATCCACCCTTCTTTTATTTTTTGTCTAATATTCCTCCATTCTCCGCCCGCCTCACACCGACGGCACTTTTCTTTTCTAAAAGCTAGTCGTTGGTGATGTCAGAACGTATAGCATTAGTTTTGTTGTAACTTCCATAGTATGAAAAAATGCGTTCCCCGTGGGATAATGCTTCTATTATCTATTACAACGGTGTTACTGTCACACACACACAATTCATTAAAACCGTAGGTATCTTTGTATGTTTAAATGAAATTATGATAATTAATGTGAGGCGAGATTTTTTTGTAAAAGAAGGAGATTGCGCACAATCTGACAAAGAATAATAGAAATAGGAAACTTTATTAACGTCAAAAAATAACAGAACAAGTCGACGACTACTCCACGATTCAGTAGTAACAAACGGCCTTTGTTGCAAGCGACTGGGGCGTGAACTCGCCGGAATTAATTATTTAGTGGATGTTCGTGCCGCTTAGCGCACATACAAATAAATGGCAGATAAGTATGTTTCTAATAGAAGCTATAAAAGATCTTTTGCTGCATTAGAAAAAAAAAAATAAAAAAAAAATAGCGAGGTTCCTCTGATGACTATGTGTCAGAATTACCAAATGTTTGACAATCAATAGCCGATGATTAATTAATCTATGTGCACTAGTGGTGTCGTTAAACAAAACAAACGTTTTCCATTACCTGTGTCTTAGAAATACACTTTTAGCATGTAACTCTAATAATGAATATACCGGCCTCGGTGGCGTCGTGGTTAGGTCATCGGTCTACAGGCTAGTAGGTACTGGGTTCGGATCCCATTCGAGGCATGGGTTTTTTAATCCAGATACCGATCCAAATCCTGTGTGAGTGCTCCGCAAGGCTCAATGGGTAGGTGTAAACCATTTGCACCGACCAGTGATCCATAACTGGTTCAACAAAGGCCATTGTTTGTGCTATCCTGCCTGTGGGAAGCACAACTAAAAGATCCCTTGCTGCTAATCGGAAACAGTAGCCCATGAAGTGGCGACAGCGGGTTTCCTCTCAAAATCTGTGTGATCCTTAACCGTATGTCTGACGCCATATAACCGTAAATCAAATGTGTTGAGTGCGTCGTTAAATAAAACATTTCTTTCTTTCTTTCTTTCTTTCTAATAATGAATACTGATAAAATTTGTATAAAACATATTAGTAAGTTTTAAATCCACACCTATTCTCATACATTTTGAAAACAAAATGACATTGTAAAATAATGCAGGTAAGGGTGGGACGTAGCCCAGTGGTAAAACGCTCGCTTGATTCGCGGTCGGTATTGGATCGATCCCCGTCGGTGGGCCCATTGGGCTATTTCTTGTTCCAGCCACGACTGGTATATCAAATGCCGTGGTATGTACTACTCTGTCTGTGGGATGGTGCATATAAAAGATCCCTTGCTGCTAATCGAAAAGAGTAGCCCATGAAGTGGCGACAGCGGGTTTCCTCTTTCAATATCTGTCTGTGTGATCCTTAATCATATGTCTGACGCCATATAACCGTAAATAAAATGTTTTGACTGTGTCGTTAAATAAAATATTTCCTTCTTCCTTCCCTCATTCCAGCCAGCGGGTTTCCTCTCTCAATATCTGTGTGATCCGTAGTCATATGTCTGACGCCATAGAACCGTAAATAAAATGTGTTGAGTGCATCGATAAATAAAACATTTCCTTCTTCCTTCCTACCCTTATTCCCTAATTGCAGCCAATGCACCACGACTGGTATATCAAAGGCCGGGTATGTGCTATCCTGTCTGAGGGATGGTGCATATAAATGATCACTTGCTACTAACGGAATAATGTTGCGGATTTCCTCTGTAAGATTATATGTCAAAACTATACAAACCAAACTTTGCTCAAAGGTAAGTTCACGGACAAAATGCTAAATACTGATTGAAAGAGAGAAGGGAACACACCATATGTGAGACTAAATCTAGTTCACTACTAGAGCAGTCATGCCTGTATAAAATACAGAGATGCAACATGAGAGATTGAATGTCAGTACTACTGGACGTACTCCAAATAAAACAATATTTACCATTATTTTCTGACACCCAACAGCTGATATATTTTAAGTCGTTAAACATGTCATTCATGCATTCCCAATAAAATTGTTAACATCCTGATACTGCAAATGAGGGTTTGGACTGCAGTCACAATTAATTTTGTCGTTACTTTTTGCTGTTCCTTATTTGTTCCCCATCAGTATATTAATAAAGTTGACTGCGGTTTTATTTAATTCTGTATATTAAAAAACAGTAATGATTAAAATTTAAATATTGACTAAACATATAGTAATATAACACTGTATACGTACAACTATATAAGCATTAATTACCTGTCTGTCTGTCTGTCTGTCTGTCTGTCTCTCTCTTTCACTCTCTGTCTCTGTGTGTGTTTGTCCGTGTGTGTGTGTCCGTGTGTGTGTGTGTGTGTGTGTGTGTGTGTGTGTGTGTGTGTGTGTGTGGTGTTTAGCACAAGCTGCACATATGCGTTGTACATACACATCTAATCTCCGTTTCTTCTAATTCCAGATCTTCCAATCAGGATAACAACAGCAGCTGCTGTTCCATCCTCACCAAAAACTTTATTTTCATTTTTGTTATAATATTATTGTGACACGGGACAAACATAAAATGGCACTGAACGTTTGCAAAGGACTGTCTGAAATGATCGTACGCGGACCATTCCAACGCTCCGTCGTGTCAGCGTTTGTGATTCTAATGCTGATCCAGTATGTTACTGCTGATCAGTATGTTACTGCTGATTCTCCTGGTTGGGTGTTGACCAGCACAGAAATTTCGGCAGTGAATGACTGTCTTACTGGCATCAACAGTAAACTGCACCAGCTAGAGTCTAACAGCTCCGATCTCCTATGCAGCGTGATGGCAAGAACTCGGATGAAGCCTCCAAAATTAATAATGAGGTTTTCCCCCAGCAACGGGAGCGAGGCGGACCGTCTGGATTGTTCTGAGATCGACTCGTCTAACTTGACCATCGAGCCAGATGTCCAATCGTCTAACTTGAACCTTGAGCCTGAGGTCCAATCGCCTAACTTGAACCTTGAGCCTGAGGTCCAATCGTCTAACATGACCATTGAGCAGCTTGTGGAAGGGCTTTTCCAGCTGAAGGTTTCAGTTGGTGTCCTGTCATCCGAGTCTTCCAACATCTTGAAACCAGCTGTCACTTGTGTTGCAGAAGCCGTAGCTGGTCGTCCTGAACTATCTTGGCCAGCTGAATACCAGATCAGTGAACAGTTGATGATGGCTTCAGTATATACGTATGATGCTATTGCAGGTAATGGTAGTGTTTAAGATGTTAATATTTGTCTGCATGTATGTATGTATGTATGTATTTGTGTATGTATGTGTATCACTCTCTGACTGTCTCTCTATCTCTGTCTCATTCTTCGACTGTCTCATTCTTTGTATCATTCATTCTCTCTCTCTCTCTCTCTCTCTCTCTCTCTCTCTCTCTCTCTCTCTCTCTCTCTCTCTCTCTCTCTCTCCCCTCTCTCTCTGTCTGTCTGTCTGTCTGTCTGTCTGTCTGTCTGTCTCTCTCTCTCTCTCTCTCTCTCTCTCTCTCTCTCTCTCTCTCTCTCTCTCTCTCTCTCTCTCTCTCTCTCTCTCTCTCTCTCTCTCTCTCTATCTTTATATAGCATGTATGTCAGGTTTGACTAGTACATACATATATATTTACTCACTGACACAAGGGATAATTAATTTTTGGCCCCACAATAAGTTCAACAAGCGTCGCATTTGTTATACTTACAATTAAAAAAATTTGCTGGTAGTTTAACGATATATGACCTACGGGTATACAATTGTTATTGAAGGTGGCAAATATACTGTCGACTGTCTTGTTTGTACCGATTACATACATATGCTGATTAATTAAACAAAAGTGTATTTACATAATCTAAGTTTTATATCATTTACATTGGTATCAATTTAATTAGTAAATATTTAACTTTGCAATTCCTTAAAAGATCTGTAACACTTTACAAAATTATAATAAAAATGAAAATGATAACATAAAAAAGCTAATAAAATTCAGGTAAGTTTTGTTTCGTCATGGTGTGTGTGTGTGTGTGTGTGTGTGTGTGTGTGTGTGTGTGTGTGTGTGTGGTTATACATTTAGCCCTCTACCAACAGCATCATTTAGAGGAATAACAAGCTATGCTTTAATATTGTAATTCTGCCAAACAAAATAACGATTTTTGTCTGTTTTCAGTTTTAGCAAGAAGTATGAGAGTCTCAGTACAGGAACGTGAAGCACTTAAGTCTTGCTACACGTCAGTTAACATCTTCCTTGACTCGACAGTTCAACCTGATGTTGCCTACAAGCTGATGTGTGCAGCAAAAGTTCTTCAGCTTCCCCTTGACTTGATTCGTCCAGATGTAGACAAGATTTTCTCAGCTGATAATTCATCACTGTCTTCAGTCAACTGCTCTGGACCTGGATTTACCGATGCTCTTCATTCAGATGTTATTAAAGCCATCTATGGAGACCTCAGGACCATTAAATCGTATTTCAGCAGTTCAGAGTTCCAGAATGTTCTTCATCAAGCTAAGACTTGTGCGACATCATCATCCAGTAACATTGCAGCGACATATGCACTCGAGTCGCACTATGAACAACGTGGCCTTCAGCTTGAGATTCTCCACCAAACGGCGAACAAGATTCAAAATGAAGGTAGAAACAAAATAGTAACAGTGACGTTCAAGGTGAAACGGCAGTAGTATGGCATTATTGAGAACATCTTCTCAGCTTATTAGTTGATGACACATTGAGGAAGGATATAATAATATATGTCTGTTTTATAACTAGGTTTATTCCTATGTGTATCTTTCTGTTGATTATAATTGTAGATGGGTAGATAGTGTCTGTACAGAGCCACTAATTCTTTAGTAATTGTGAGCTACTTCCATGCACATATGCGTAGCCATGGTATAAAATTGAGAATTGAAAACCAAACTGACCAATTTATGTTTATCAATTAAACGTTTTTGAAAGATTGAAACATTTTGAGAAAAATACCCACAACAAATTGTGAACCCATTTTATTTGTTTATTTATTCCGATTTAGTATACATCATTTCTATGACATGAATATCCATCAAACAACTGACTTAACAAAGCGAAATGGTGGACTAATCTGCCTTATTTAATGGATCAGTTGGTACAACCGGTGGTGGGTGTCAGTATTCCAAATATGCTGTGGTTTTATTGATGAATATTAATTTTCTTTCTTTCCTTACTAATTGCTGTAATGATGGGTTTATTACAGATGGTCGTAACAGAAACATGAGTGTTGAGGACACAGCTGCAGTGAAGGAGTGTTTCAGTAGGTTTGTGGAGAAACTGCAGTCTAAACTACACACGCAAATTGTCAAGAAACTTCAGTGTGTTGCAAATAGCATAGACATCGATTTTCCTAACCTTAAACTTCCTGATGCAGAGTGTTACTTCACAGCTGAAGGACACCAGAATCACAGCAATATTCAACCTTTAGAATGTAGTGTATTTAACTTCACGCAGCAAGAAAATGCTAAAGTGGTAGAAGCTGTTTTAGGAGAACTGGAAATGTTGGACCATTATTTCTGGAGTTTGGAAATATCAGATTCGTTTGAAAATGCATCACAATGTGTTACCAAACATGTGTCAGATGTACAGGCTGGATTGGAATTTGGTCATGAATATTTAAAACGTCGTGACGAGTTTCGTAATTTTTACCTCAGTGTTAGAGGTTAGTATCATTTGAGTTGTACATTGTGTTTTATCCTGCTAGTTATCTAAAGCTAGATATGGTCCTGCGTATTGAATGTCTTTACAAATATCTCACAGAGACATGTTAACATTTAAACTACAACAAAACCCATCAAGAAATTGTATAGGTCCTTCACTTTCTCTCTTGTTATTATTTTAGGAATAACACTTGATTAACAAGTACCAAGCTCATGGTTGCTAGCAGCAAACAAAACATGGCCATCATTCTTTGTTAAAAATATATTTTGATTCATAAAATATTTAACATTTGTTCTAAATTTGAAAGTTGAAGGCCAAAACGGAGCCCCTCACTTGTTATTGTATATGAGATTCATAAGGAATCTGTATTAACTTAAAGAGACTGTCGTGAGTTTGCTGTTCTTGTACTGTTCCTGATGAGTAGAGCCCTTTTCACGACTACTATTACACATGCAATGTATTTTATTTGTGTCTGTATATACAGTGTGCTTTTTATGTCGTCCTAACGTTTGTTGTAGTCCAAACTAGTACTTTTCCTCCAGTAATTTCGTATGTATGATGAACAATATATATATATATAACAGGAAACAAAAACAAAATTTAAACTATTACAAACACCAGGTTAAGGACAAAAACGTGATATAAAGACAAATGTTCTAAACAAGAACATTTATTTAATGTGTAATTTTAGTCTCTATTAGTCAGAAACATATTATAACTGAAGCAAACATTCACAGTATTGAATCACCTTCTTAAGTGTAAGGTCAGCTGTTGAAAATATACTTCAAATTAATGTATATTTAGTCAACTTTACAATGGATTTGTTGCAATTTGCTTACAGCTGTTCAAGAAAGGAAACCAAACTGTTCCATTGAAGATTGTGGTACATTTGGAAAATGTGATACTGAGACTGGCGAGTGTCATTGCTTGAAGACATACACAGGGTTATACTGCAAAATAGGTATGTACACAT